>NW_011888959.1:926961-931345 GCF_000151845.1 Pteropus vampyrus
TAGTTCTGCTGCTAAGAGCAAAGATGATCGTTGCTTGCCATCTGGTGGTCAAAATCCGTCATTACACCCTCGATGGTGCACCGGTTGATACTTTTCCACTTGTGGCCGCTGGACCCACAGGCCGCCGCTGGGGGGCGTCGGTCCTCCTTGCCCATTTCAGCCCCTTGGCCCCGCAAGAGGCAGCTCCTCTGGAAAGAGACGGATCTGACTGGACAGGCTTCTTCTCGCCCACCTGTCCTGGACTCTTCAGAGCTCGTGCCTGTCCCCGATGCCTTGGGGCATCCTCACAGGCTGACTAACAAGCTGGTCCCCCCAGCGGCCGGGTGGGCCTGCGGGTGGTTAGGGGTCTTGGAGACGGGGGCGGGGTGTCTGCCAGGAGCGCCCCCTAGGGTGCGTGGGGGTCGCAGACCCAGCCTCCACGTCTCCCGGTCAACCACATGGCCTTGTGCCACATTTTTTAAACCAGCTGTTACTGTCCCCGTGGTTCTGCTGTGTTCCTGTGGGTTCCCCGCGCCCTGTCCCCGTACTGTGTGCCAGGTGCTGCGCTAGGTGCCAGGGGGGACAGGGGGGATAGGGGGCTCAGGTTCTGCAGGGGGAGACGAACAGTGCTTTGGCTGTGGGGCTGCGGAGCCCTGATCCGGGGTGTCTTGGACAGCTGTGTCCCCTGGTCTCTGTCCTGCGCCCGGCCTTCCGCGGGGTCGGGGACCGGGCACGGGCGCGGGAGCCCAGGGGCGTTGGGAGACCCACTCTCTCCAGCCAGCCAGGCCTGTGGCATTTTTGCCAGGTTCCGAGCGGCCGTGAACGTAGCAATGGCGCGTCTCCCAGCTCTTGCCCATGCACTTGACCGCGAATGTCCTCACCAAGCCAAAGGCCCTCATGACTCAAGGTCAGCTCAGACCAGAGAGGCCAAGGCCCTGCCGCCTCCTGCGCTGAACCAGCCCACTCCTCACCAGAAATCAAAGGTAACCAGCGACAGAGACGTGAGAACAAGTCAGCGTCTGACCTGACACTTTCGTGTCCTGTGGCGGGGCTGGAGGAGTGTTTTGTCGCTGATGCGTAGCACCTGGAAGGACTTTTAGTCGGTTTTGTTACAGGTTTTAAACTCCCTACAGATCCTCTCTCCCCTTTCTGTCGCTTGCAGTGGGGAGGGCGGCCGAGTCATTCTCACAGCTTCCGCCCAGCTTTGGCCCCAGGGCGGCCACCCCGGTCCAGGTGGAGCCAAGCAGGGCACCTGGCAGCCTCTCCCAGCGTCCCTCACTTCCATCCTTTCTGGCTCTGTGCGGGTCTTGCACGTGCCAAGCTGTCCTCCTTGGCAAAATGAGGCAGTGACCCTGCCTCCAACGTGTCCTCGGAAGGACAGGTCACAGCAATGCAGAGAAAGCCCTTTGCGCAGAGCCTGGTAAACAACAGCAACGGCGATAATAATAATGTCTAAATCTCTCCTATCCTGCAAGACCTGGCCGGGTGCCGCCTCCTCCAGGATGACCCCTCTGATCTCTCCACAAGGCGGCCTTTCTCTGGGCCCTCTGACGTTAAGAAAGGGTCAGTAATGCCTGTGTTTCATAGTCCTTGCCCCCCCGGATGACACACTCCACCCCTGGGTCTCCAGCCTGGCTCCCAGGAGTTGTCGGTGAACATCTCAGAGGGTGGGGGCGTCCTTGTTGCCCCCAGAATCACAAGTTTCCCGAGGACCACCCCCGATCCCTGCCCAGTCTGCTGCAGCCACGTCCCCCGCGTGGATCCCACAGGGGCCCCCTGGGCCTCGGGGGCCACCGCAGGCTAACGGGGGCTGAGTCTCCGTTCCTTACCTCCAGGTCCTACCCATGGGGCAGGGGTCCTACCGGGGGGCAGATGAGGTCTAGACTGAATCGTAGGGTCCCGAGGAGGTCAGGCAGGGGCTACTTCGATGTGGCTGGAAGGGGAGACCAAATCCTGGGCCGGGGGTGGGCAAAGAAGGGCATGGCGGCGCCCAGCTGAGGCTGGCCGGCCCAGGGCTCACCGGGGAGCAGAGAGAGTGGTGAGGGCAAGGGGTCCCGGGTCAGGGCTGTGGACCCCACACTGGTGTTGGAGGTCCCCCTCATGAAGAGTGGGCTAAGACGCCTGTCTACTCCTCAGTAGCCAACATGCCCCCTTCTGCCCCTGTGGATGGCAGCCATGATGCCGAGAGAGACGCCTCACCAGGGGACAGTGACCAGCTACAAACACATGATCGGTTACAGGAATGAGGACTGTAATTGACCTGAGTATTTCCTCATTTTGCTGAGAGTGTGTGTGTGCATGTGCGTGTGCATGTGCATGTGTGTGCGCGTGTGTCTGCATGTGTGCATGCGTGTGCATGTGCGTGCACAGGTGTGTGCGCGTGCGTACGTGTGCATGTGTGTATGCACGTGTGCACATGTATGCATGCACACATGTACATGTGTGTGTGCGTGTGTGCACATGTGTGTGTGTGTGTCTTTGTCTTTGTCTTTTTCCTCTCAGTACATCGCCTCCTCTTCTGGGGAAGGAGTGTGTTTTCATTTTTATGCAGGATAGTTGTATATTGTTAGGCTAAGTTATGACCTTGTTATTTCTTGATCTTGAGAGTAAGTATGGTTTTAAGAGATTTATAGGGGTGCCAGATTGACGAAGAGTAGACTTGTAATGGTTAATTTTAGGCGTCGACTTGACTGGCTGTGGGGAGCCCCGATTAAGCATCATTCCCAGTGTGTCTGTGATGGTGTCCCTGGCCTCGGTAACTTAGACTGTCCCCCTGACGTGCGGGGCACCATCCGATTCCTTGAGGGCCTGGATAGAAGAAAATGTGGAGGCAGTAGGAAGTCGCCTCTTTTTTCTCTACTCCCTACTTGAGCTGGGACATCTCACCTCATCTTCCTGCCCTCAAACTGGGGTTTACACCATTGGCTCCCCCTGATTCTCAGGCCTTTGGATTCGGACTGAATTACACCACTGGCTCTCTGGGGTCTGGCCTGCAGACAGCAGATCATGGTGCTTCTCAGCCTCCAGAGTCACATGATCTAGTTCCTCAAAATCTCCTTTTGTGTCCATCGACGTCAGTGTGTCTGTCTATATCTGTATCTAATCTGTACCTGCCATCCATCCCGTATTTGTTCTCTGTCTGTGGACTGCTCTAAGTCAACCTCCAGCTACCTCTGTTGTGCCCCAGGAGTGGGCAGAAAGCCCTCGGGGTAGAGAGATGCAGAAGGGGCAGGTGAAAGTCACCTGGATCGTAGTGAAATGTCGTGTCGGAGGCACATGGATGGGGCAGGTGACATCTGCTTCATTCCACGGTCTTCCAACCAGTGGTTTTATTCCTCATTGATTCCCTCACTGGAGTTAGTTATTACTACTACTAATTCCGAATCAGTTATTAAATCAGTTATCCGTGGTTTCGGAGTTACGATTTTCTAAACCCGTTATTTTTTCTAGGTGATTCGCTCACATTCCTCTGTGAGAAGCTCCTACTCCTTTCACTCTCTCTTTCTGAATGTCGATACGGACACGTGAACTTCTATTTATTCAGAATGTTCAGTGCAGTGTCGAGCCGACTTCTGTGTCTTTTGGCAGGAATCTAAAAACCTTTAAGCATTTCCTCGGTTTTAGCACAGACGTCCCAGCCTCATCTTGTCGTTCCCTATCCCAGACCTGGCATCAGTTATTTCTCGGAGGAGGTGCCCCTCGGAGGGAAATGGTATTTAGAAACCAAAATCCGGGTGCCGGGCGTGCTCACCGTAACAGAGGGATCACTGCTCGAAGCGTTTTCGCGGGTCTTTTTGTTGATGCTGCCGCGGTCATCTCTTGGTTAGTTGTGGTGGTGCCCTAATTTCTTTAAGCATTTTGCACACATTTTCCTCTTCGCCGATGCAATCACAGCAGTAAACTCGGGAGTCCGAAGGGGCTGCTGGCTTTTCTTCTGCTCTCCCCCACGTGCCTCCTCCCACGCTTGGTGATCTTTGATTGTGAGCTTATTGCTTGATCCTTCGCTCGTGGAGTCCTCCAGACTGAACTGGGGTCGATTTCCTCAGGAGATGATTTACTTCATCTTTTACCAGTAGTGGAGCTGTGGTACCAAGCCGGGATCACCCAAACCTCCCGCGAAGGTCTGCCATCATTGCATGATTTTGAGGCTGAGCGTCTCTGTCCCTCCCCTGGCTGACTCACGTCCCCGGGGACACTGCCACTCTCTGTCCCCTGGCCCTCCTGGTTGCCTGATGCTCAGGCTCTAGCTCGTAGCTATTGTCCCTCCTCTTTTTGGTGAGATCGGTGATGCCTCAGAGAATTTTTCCTGCAAAGCGATGCCGGCAGCAGAATTTTGATTTTTAGTTTTCATGTTTTGTAACTTGGCCTTCACCTCCAAAACAATATTGTATGACAGTGGTGACAC
>NW_011888959.1:931395-933403 GCF_000151845.1 Pteropus vampyrus
GTGAACTTCTATTTATTCAGAATGTTCAGTGCAGTGTCGAGCCGACTTCTGTGTCTTTTGGCAGGAATCTAAAAACCTTTAAGCATTTCCTCGGTTTTAGCACAGACGTCCCAGCCTCATCTTGTCGTTCCCTATCCCAGACCTGGCATCAGTTATTTCTCGGAGGAGGTGCCCCTCGGAGGGAAATGGTATTTAGAAACCAAAATCCGGGTGCCGGGCGTGCTCACCGTAACAGAGGGATCACTGCTCGAAGCGTTTTCGCGGGTCTTTTTGTTGATGCTGCCGCGGTCATCTCTTGGTTAGTTGTGGTGGTGCCCTAATTTCTTTAAGCATTTTGCACACATTTTCCTCTTCGCCGATGCAATCACAGCAGTAAACTCGGGAGTCCGAAGGGGCTGCTGGCTTTTCTTCTGCTCTCCCCCACGTGCCTCCTCCCACGCTTGGTGATCTTTGATTGTGAGCTTATTGCTTGATCCTTCGCTCGTGGAGTCCTCCAGACTGAACTGGGGTCGATTTCCTCAGGAGATGATTTACTTCATCTTTTACCAGTAGTGGAGCTGTGGTACCAAGCCGGGATCACCCAAACCTCCCGCGAAGGTCTGCCATCATTGCATGATTTTGAGGCTGAGCGTCTCTGTCCCTCCCCTGGCTGACTCACGTCCCCGGGGACACTGCCACTCTCTGTCCCCTGGCCCTCCTGGTTGCCTGATGCTCAGGCTCTAGCTCGTAGCTATTGTCCCTCCTCTTTTTGGTGAGATCGGTGATGCCTCAGAGAATTTTTCCTGCAAAGCGATGCCGGCAGCAGAATTTTGATTTTTAGTTTTCATGTTTTGTAACTTGGCCTTCACCTCCAAAACAATATTGTATGACAGTGGTGACACCGAGCTCTTCTTTTCTTCTTGATATTTATGGGAATGACTTTAGAATTTCACTGTTGAGTCGGATGTTTGCTGTCGGCTTTCGGTAAACGGTCGATTAAGTTTAGGAGTTTCCTTCTACTCCAGGTTAGTTCTTAATCCTCCGGTTTGTTGTTTTAATTAGTTCTACCCATTGTTGTCTTAATACGGGCACGTCTCTATTTTTCTGAAATTAAAATAAATTCACAGCATATTTGTTGAACACACATTCGATTTAATTTTGTAATGTTTTACTTGTTTTTCATCCATCTTAAAAAATGAAAATTGTTCATTTTTTTTTTTTCTAAGAGGAACTTAAGAAAGCTTTGGTATTAAGGACTCATTAACTTTACGAATTGAATTGAGGAAATTTCTAACGTTTCCTATGACTTGAAATAAATACTTTGACTAACACAGAAATTATCCTTATTTGAATGTTAGCTAGCACTAATTTGTAAAGCTGTCCGGGCCTAAGCTCTTTTATATGGGCTACCCTCATTTTGACATTTTCAACATTAAAATTTGGATCTTGCTTCTGGTAATCCTGAAACACAGGTAATTTGGAACATCTCCTCTTTCAATGACAGCAAGAAAAACTGGCTTAAAAAAATCGATTTGAAGGTATTGGAGACATAAGACAGCGAAGAATTATGGGACTAGCATTTGACACGAGGATTGAACCAAGGAGGTGAGCCTTGCATTTCGGGGTTGCTTCTTCTCCGGAGGAAATCGCTAATTCTGAGTGGGAGGAACCGAGAGGTGGGAGGATGCTGTCCGTGAAGGTAACATGTTGTCTATAGTCTGACCGCTTTTGCGATTTCCTTCTTTAGTTTTCTGCGGGTTTACCGGGACGTATCGAGGCGTGTTTCTCCTTTTCCTTTTCCCGCTTGGGCTTTTAAAAAATTTCTTGAATCTGCGTTTGGTCTCTTTCTTCTGTTTGGGTAAATTCTGCGGTGCTATTTCTTGCATTATTATGCTGCCCCGTTAACCTGTACTGTCCAATGATCGTATTTTCTTTACATAGATAAAGATATATCCATGCACATTGGGCTTCTCATTCTGTCTTCTATTCCTCTTGGAATCCCGTCCCCCTCATCTTTATTGAGATATAA
>NW_011888959.1:938209-940709 GCF_000151845.1 Pteropus vampyrus
AGCGCAGGGTCTGTCACGTGAGGCCCCACGCGAAAGGCAAAGGACGAATCTGGGAGGAGGCTTCGAGGAGCGGGGAGGTATAAAGAACAACAAATCAGTAAATAAACAGGTAAATAGGAATCTACGTAGACAGCAGGGATCAACAGTCACACCTCATTGGGTTAAAAATATGGACAGAATGAAAACCCACGGCAACGCCGGCCTGGGATTTGCGAGAGGGCAGGTAGAGCTAACGCGTTCTCTGATTTTTGCATTACTCATAAAAGTGTCATTTAATATTAGACTTTGATAAGTGCAGGAAGCATGTTATAATCTCTGGGGTAACTACTAAAAGAATAATAAACGACTACATAACTTCTAAGCTCATAGAGTAAAAAAAAAAAAAAGGAATAAAAAGTAATTCATTTGAAAGCAGATCGTCAAAGAGAGAAAAGGATTATAGATCAAGAGAGTGGATTGAACTTATTAAGCCCAACTATATCGATGCATTATATATGAATGGCTGGAGAATTCTGCTTCGAACATGGAATAGCGGGGATCAGATACGTCCCACCACCCGAATCAATCAAAGACTGGACAAAACATATGGTTTTCAAGACACGGAGAATCAGGTACCAAAGAGCAGTGATCTCTGAGAGGTGAAAATAAAGGATATGAGCTCTGTTATGGCCCCAGCTTGCTGCCTGGAGGTGGAACTTGGTGGACTCCTGGAGTCCATGAGGACGTGGGGTGAGCATCTGGGGACGACAAGGTACCTAGTGTTTTCAGGATAGGGGACCCGAAAGGAGAGAGTTGCACCCGGAGAGAACCCCGAGATCTGCACGGGCTCCCTCCTGAGTATTCAGCTCGGTAGTACCAGGGCACGCGCATGACAGGCTGCGTGAGCTTAAGCAAGGAACCACCGAAAGGGCTGGGGGGACGGTCGTCGGTGCTCACACAGCGCTGGGAACAGAGTCTCCTCCAACCTGCCACACTGGAAAACTCCAGAGACTCACGAGGCAGCAGGTAGGGCATGCAGAGGCTTTTGCCTCAGTAGTGGGAGCTAATTAATTCTAGACTGGGCCCTGCTCTGCTCTACCCAACAAATCTCAAAAAGAAGACCCAAAAGGGTCTTCTGAGGACCCTTTTCTGAGGACCTTAATAGCACAGAATAAAGCTCAAGAATATCTATAGGAATATAACAATAGCCAACACCCAACCAGGTAAAATTCACAACATCTGTCATTCAAACAAAATGTACCAGGCATGCAAAGAAGCAGAACAACACGGCTCATAATGGAGAGAGAAATCAATCAATTGAAACCAAGCCAGAACTGACGCAGATGTTCGAATTAGACAAGGACATTAAAACAGTTATTATAATCGTATTCCACATGCGCAAAAAGTTAAGTACAGACACGGAAGATATAAATGGCTTGAGCCAAACTTCTATAGATGGAACAACAATTTGCGAGATGAAAAATACACTGAATGGTATTTGCAGAAATTGGGACATTGTAGAAGAAAAGATTAAGGGACTTAAAGACAGCAATAGAGACGATCTAAAATGAAACAGAGAAAAGATAATAAAAAAATGAAAAGAACATTAGCGAGCTGTAAGACAATTTCAGGTGGCCTGTGGGTAATTGGAATCCTGGAAGCAGAGGAGAGAGATGACATAAAAAATATTTGAAGAAATAATAGCTAAAACTGTTTCCGAATTGATGAAAACGATAAACTCAAGCCCCCTTAAGAAGCTCAAGGAATTTCAAGCACAAGGAACCTGAGTAAAACTACCTGGAAGCACATCATAATCAACTTGCTAGAAACCAGTGATAAAGAGAAAAGTCTTAAAAGCAGCTGGAGGAAAAAAATACAGGTTATAAGGGAACGAAGCTAAAAACGACAGCAGATTTCTCATCAGAAACAATCAGAGCGAGGAGGCAGTGGAGGGACATCTTTGAAGCATGGAGAGAAAACAAAGCTCGACTTCTAGATCTAGCGAAACCATCTTTCAAAAATGAGGGCGAGATAAAGACTTTTTCAGAGGTACAAAAGCTGAACGAATCCACAAGCAGCCCACGGAGGCTGCAGGCAATGAAGAAGGGAAACGATACCGTGCAGAAATGGATGGATCTTAACGAGAAACACGGTAACAATACGGTGCTGATTTTACACATTTATAAAGGGAAAATGTATGACAACTGTAGCTCAAGGGTCATGACCAACGAAATGGAAGTCTCCTATTGTAATTTCTTATACATCAATGGCATATCGTTTCGGGTAGATTGTGATCAGTTAAAGATCTAGGGCAACCCCCAAAATCATAAAGAGACCTGACAAGCCAAAACAAGGGATACAGTGGAATCATGAAAAATACTCGAGTCACCCAAAAGAATGCAGAAAAAGAGGAGAACCAAGACCAGACTGAACAAATACAAAACAAATGGCAAGAAAAGCTTAAACCAAAAGTTTAAAACTTAAATCAAAACTATAATCACATTAAATGTTAATGATCTAA
>NW_011888959.1:940759-955055 GCF_000151845.1 Pteropus vampyrus
CAATTTGCGAGATGAAAAATACACTGAATGGTATTTGCAGAAATTGGGACATTGTAGAAGAAAAGATTAAGGGACTTAAAGACAGCAATAGAGACGATCTAAAATGAAACAGAGAAAAGATAATAAAAAAATGAAAAGAACATTAGCGAGCTGTAAGACAATTTCAGGTGGCCTGTGGGTAATTGGAATCCTGGAAGCAGAGGAGAGAGATGACATAAAAAATATTTGAAGAAATAATAGCTAAAACTGTTTCCGAATTGATGAAAACGATAAACTCAAGCCCCCTTAAGAAGCTCAAGGAATTTCAAGCACAAGGAACCTGAGTAAAACTACCTGGAAGCACATCATAATCAACTTGCTAGAAACCAGTGATAAAGAGAAAAGTCTTAAAAGCAGCTGGAGGAAAAAAATACAGGTTATAAGGGAACGAAGCTAAAAACGACAGCAGATTTCTCATCAGAAACAATCAGAGCGAGGAGGCAGTGGAGGGACATCTTTGAAGCATGGAGAGAAAACAAAGCTCGACTTCTAGATCTAGCGAAACCATCTTTCAAAAATGAGGGCGAGATAAAGACTTTTTCAGAGGTACAAAAGCTGAACGAATCCACAAGCAGCCCACGGAGGCTGCAGGCAATGAAGAAGGGAAACGATACCGTGCAGAAATGGATGGATCTTAACGAGAAACACGGTAACAATACGGTGCTGATTTTACACATTTATAAAGGGAAAATGTATGACAACTGTAGCTCAAGGGTCATGACCAACGAAATGGAAGTCTCCTATTGTCATTTCTTATACATCAATGGCATATCGTTTCGGGTAGATTGTGATCAGTTAAAGATCTAGGGCAACCCCCAAAATCATAAAGAGACCTGACAAGCCAAAACAAGGGATACAGTGGAATCATGAAAAATACTCGAGTCACCCAAAAGAATGCAGAAAAAGAGGAGAACCAAGACCAGACTGAACAAATACAAAACAAATGGCAAGAAAAGCTTAAACCAAAAGTTTAAAACTTAAATCAAAACTATAATCACATTAAATGTTAATGATCTAAACAAACAAGTTGGTGCTTGTGAAATTTTGACATGTCTGCATCCGTTTTGAATGCTTTTACTATCTGGCACAAATAATTTCGATTTTTCTTGTCTCAGGCCTGTTACCTCCTTCTAGATTCAGAGGAGAGAGCTAAAAAGTAAATATTTAAAAATCAGTTCATTGTAATTTCATTCTGACATCTTGGGGTTCTTCCCGCCCTCCTCGATTGCATTTTTGCGCCCCCTTCTCCTACAAAGATTCCTGGTTTTCAACAATACCCATACGTTGACGTTTTCCTCAAGCCTACGGCACACAGAAAATAGCTTAAGAACTGCAGCCCCAAAATTCGACTTCTCAGTACAGTGCGGGTTTTCTCTCATTTCTTATCCGTCCACGAACGGATTAACGGGCTCGAAAAGTACTTGGGATTCATTATTTCTTTCCTTTTATATGGTTACGTTATCAAACTAACACACAGTTATACCCATTTGCTTGTTTGTATTCAATTTCGGGGTTTCCTCGCAGATCTTGTTGATCTGATTTAATTTTATAAATGTGTGATATATTAACAAGGTTCGAAAGTTAAAATGACTGAAAAAGGTGTATTCAGAGAAGTCTTATTTTCCCTTCCTATGAGCAAATCTGAGCAGTTTAAAATATATTTAAGTTTTCTGCTCTTACAGCTAAGAGTGGTTTCCGTTTCATTTGATTTCTTTTTACATATCCTCATAATTTTCTCCATTTCTTTTGTGAAATTGGGCTATTTAAACTTGTCTTGCTGGGATCAATTTTGATAAATTGTACTTTCTCGGAGAACTATACATTTCATCGAAGTTTTCACATTTATTTTCATAGAACTGTGGAAAGTAGTCTATTACGGTTTTTAACAAGTCTTCTTTTTCAGCACGGACAATCGTACCATTTCTGATTTTGTGTTCATGTGCCTTATTCCTTTTTCTCAATAATGAAAGGCTTCTCTACTTTGTTAATTTTTTCTCTACTTTGTTAATTTTTTCAAAGGATCAGAATTTTGATTTATTAATGAGTTTTATGGCTTTTCTACTTTCTACCTCATTAATTTCTTCTTTTAAAAAATTGAGGTGCAAGTCACGTAACATACAATTAATGACTTTAAAGAGTACGATTCAGTGTTATTTAGTTTTCCCCACGTTGTGCAGAGTTTCAGGATTTTTCATCATTTTGTAACATGGATGCCGCCGCTGTGAACACTCACGCCCCAGTTCCCGTGTGGATGGACGTTTTCAGTTTTCTTGGGTAGATAGATGCCCGGGGTGGAACTGCTCAGTCAGAGGATGACTCTGGGTTTAACTTTTTGAGGACTTGCCAGAATGTTTTCCCAAAGCGGCTGTACCATCTACACGCCACGGCCTCACTGATCTCTGCTGCCGCCATCAATTCCTTATCGTGCGGTCCTCTGTTCATCTGGTTCTCTCGAGTGGGAGTTTAGTTCGCTTATTTTCATCATGATTATTTTGTTTACTCATAGAAGTATCTGAAGTCAAGATTTTTTTCCCTTTGCCTTCAAACTATCCCAAAGATGCCGATACGTAGTGCCATTATTTTAAACAAAATCCCACAATGTCAATTTGTATTTCGCCTTTTCCTCCGAGAGTGGTTTGAGAGAGATTTTAAATTTCTAGGCAGAAAATTTGTTTTTTTTTTTTTGAATCAGTTTGTAATTTCCACTTGGGGCACGTTATAATCCACCACGTGGATCTGTATCATCTGTACTTAATGACACGTATTGTGACATAATGCGTGCGTGTGGGCACGTGTGCCGGTGAACGTTTCATGTATGTTTCGGAGGAGGGGAGATCCCCTTTTACCGTGATGTCAGTTTCATACAGAGCCAGAGCATCTTCCTCACTGATTAGATTGTTCGGTTATTTTTTGGGTTTTTTTTTTGGTTTGGGTTTTGTTCACTTGACCGGAAGCAGCGTGTTGCCTATCTGCAGTGTGTTTCTGTCCGTGTCTGTCCGTGTCTGTCCGTGTCTGTCCGTTTCTCCTCCCACCTCCCTAGCGTCCCCTTTATCGGTGCGGTTGCCATGCTGTTTGTCACATCTCCGTTGGCCCGATAATATAACATCTTTGTCACGTTTCATGCTTTTTGGCCTGAATTCTACCTTGTCTAACATCAGAGTCCAACCCCTGCTTTTTTATTGTTGCCACTGCCTGATCTACCTCTGCCTGGGCTGTGATTTTCAGTCTTTCTAAATAACTCTGATTAGAGCTGGCTGGCGCTGCAAGCTGATTGAAAAATCTTTTTCTTTTACTAGATGAGCTAAGCCTCTTTGCATTCACGGCTGTGACCGATATGCCGGTCTCCACTCTACCATATTATTCTATGTAATGTTTGTTGTATGTTGCGTTACGCTTGTCTATTTCTTTCTCTATGTGACCTGTTTCCTTTGTTCTTATTTTTTTAAAGCACGACTTCCTTTATTCTTTTATATATATATATAGATTTTTATAAATAGCTTTCCTGAGATTTGGGTCACATACCATACAATTTACCCATTTAAAATAGGCGATCAATAATTCTTGGAATATTACATTATTAATTTTTTTTAAACTTGTGGCAGAAAGATGTATAATATAAAATCTGTCATTTCAGTCATTTTAAAGTGTACAAATTCAGTGGCACGAAGTGCGTTCACACTGTTGGGAACCACCACGACCGTCTCGTTCCAAAACTTTTTTCATTACCCCAGACAGAAATTTTTTGTCCCCGTTAAGAGACAAGGCCACCTTCCCTTCCCCCAGTCCCCGGCAAACCGTACTGTCTCTACCATTCCTGGGGCCTCCTATGAGTGGATCCGTTCCGGATTTGTCCTTCCGTGTCGGCCTCATCTCGACCCGAGATTTTTCAAGGCTCATCCACATCGTAGCACGTTTTTGTTTTTGCATTTCTTTTGCAAGTTAGGTAAGTTCGTGTTTTTGTTCGATCGACTGCCTCATTCTAATACCTTTTATAATAATGTTTAATTAGCTTATCGAACCTTATAGAGCTGTCTTTTATGCAAGTCAAAAATGATCAGATCCTGGCAATTTCAGATGGAGCCAACTAATATTATTTGGTTTGTCAGCCTTAGGCGACGACCTTTGTCTCCCACCTATTGTTAATATGACACTCAATGAATTTATTCTGTTTCCCCTTTTCTCTCCCCCTCTCCTCCCACTTGAAGTTGTATTCTTTCTCCTTCGTTAGAGCATGTAGTATTTATGTGTTATTCGACGAGATGGGCAATTAAACGTATTTAAGGCTCGCCACCAGCTTTTTAGTAGATCCCTCAGGAAGGGCTTGAGAGTATAATATTTCCTGGGTTCTCACACATTCGAAACTGTTTTTCTCAGCCTGAGTGTTTGAAGGACAGCTCGGCCTGACAATCTTTGCAATTTCCAGTTAAGTTCGCTCGGGTGTCCCACGATGTCGGGTTAAGTACGCCACTTATTCAAGCCGAGTGAGATCGCTAAGTGGGTCATTACACTTTTCCACCCCCGGTTCTCCTCTCAGCGCTCAAACTCTTGACAAATATCATTCTCCGGACAGCCACTTGGGTATGAAACAGCCGAGCCCCCCGATTCTGATGCCATTACCGCCCCCCCACATAACGTTGAGGCAGACGGGACTGTCACCGCCTAGACTCAGTCAGTCACCCGTCTGATCGTGTCATTTAATGCGGAAGTCAGATCTGCGCGCAAACTTTTTATACGACAGGCCGTGAAGAATGCCACGCCCTGCTTGAACCCCGGGCCTTTCCAGAAGAAACTCTGGTCGCGGAGCCGTTTACCCCTTCCATCATCTCAGCCACACGCGTCCACGACGCAGCGGGGCCTCCGTGATGAGCTCCCCACCTCCAAGTATTAATTTACCAGTCTGAACGTTTCATTCCCAGTAATTTGTTTAGGGACCGTTTTAAAGCGCAAACAGTGCCTCCCCAGTCTCTTTCCTTTAGAGATTCTAATTAACGCTATTAACGGAGCCCAATTAGCAGGGCGTTGATATCTCGATGCGTCCATCTGCGGCGAGAACGTTTCTGGACTTAATAAAGCCCTGGAACTGTCCTCGTCATCCGACGTGTCGTCAATTCGTTTACTAATACTTTTATTCGAAAATGTCACCTTTCCCTCGTCCTTTGCTTCATTACTCTCAGACACAGTTTGTTGACAATGTCCAATCGGGCCGTTGAAATGAGCGATTCCGCAATTATGGGAGCCATTTCGGCTTAGTCCTTAATTGCTCGATCTTGTAACCAGCTCCTCGGGCTCTGTGGGTCTCGGGGCCATCGATCTCGGCAAAGAGCTTGGTCTCTTGATTCGTGCTTGCAGATGCTGATAAAAGGTCACAGCTTTTCTTCCGCAGGACACGGGGGAGGGGGCGCGGGTGGGGGGATGTGCGCAGCGAGGTCCTGGCGACGCTGCCTGGCGTTCCCCTCACTGGATAGATAATTCTTCCAGCCGAACAGGACGTCTAGGCTGAGGGGGGATAATTGTTAGGGCACGCGCCTCCCAGGGTGCCACGATGCTCATTATGTTGCCTAATTAACGACTTAGACTTTCTGGGGGAATTACTGCTTGTTTTGTGACTATGATAACTCCGCAGCTTTAATTAAAAAGTTGGCAGTGATGGAGGGAATAATAAATATCTATAAAAGGACATCTATTTAGATATGAAATACTTAGGGAGACCGGAGGCCTTTGCAGCTTCTGCAAATCAATTTTTCAAGGTTTTTTTTTTTTTTTTAAAGGTTGTCTGCATTATTAAATGTTTAAAAAATAGAAATAAAAATTGAAATAAACCTAAGCCCGGGTAAATGAAATACGATGCAGTAAAATGTTGATTTGTATTCAATTCAGGAATTAAATTTCTGAAAAATTCACAGAAGAATGTGACTATTACCTAGACCTAGTACAATAGAATACATTTTGAAAAGATAGATTTCCTGGTGATAGAAATGCTCACAGCCCCCTCTGAAGAACTGTTTTGCTTGAAGTGTGTTAATTTGTTATTTTTTAAACATTCAAGCATTTTTAAAAAGTTTCTAAAATCAAATAATTATCCATTATGAAATCTGATTAAGAATCAGACTGGCTGATTGTAAGTATCAGTTTTTCAGAATGAATTACAAATGAAGTAGCAATCAGGAAAATTAACAAAGTCAATTATGCTTTATTTGAAAACAGCTAATACCGAAATTCATCACAAAGAGAAAGAAAAAATCATTTAGATCTCTGAGGCTACAATGCAAAATCGTGAAGAATAAGAGCAAATCGAAAGGAGAAGTAAATATTTTCACACCTATGCAAAACAGAGGATCTCACCGATAAACAGCAGGTGCCTGAAGTCATAATCTGACTCTCTGATTGACTGCCGGGGGACAGGGACCAGGGACAGGGACGGGGGACAGTGTCCTGCCTTTGGGTGTAGCCCCTGGGGTGCTCTCTTGCGGGGAGGGGGCTACTCACACAATCCGAGGTGCCAGAATGATCACGACTGAATTCAGGAAGTTCACGGAGTTGCCGCTGGCCTAGATTCTTCTCAAAGTGACAAAGTCACTGAAAGAGGTGACAGGTCCAGCTGTGCGACGGGGGCGGCAGCCACCATCTTGGTTCCAGTCTGCAAGCGAAACCAAGGCTGACTTAGAGAGAGATGGGAACTCGGAGCAGAGAGATGGGAAGAGTCTGGGTCTTAGAGAATGACCATGACCAGCTGAACCCACCCACCCCGAAACCCGCTTGACCTCTGCACTTCCTGTCGTATGAAATAATATGCGTCTTGGTTTCAGCTTGAGTCGGTGTCTTCTGTTTCTCGTACCCACGACGTCTCAGCGGTGGTGGCCCTCAGTGGATGTGTGTTCGCCAGACAGATGGGAAGTCGACTGAGAAGAAGATCGTTAAGGGATTACAATACAAACTATGGCTGTAGAGAGAGACCTGCGGTCCCCCTTCTGCCAGGTGGTGGCCGGCGTGGGACCTGCTGGATGAGGGAACGCTGCCATGCTGACGCTTAACAGCGGGGACGTCAGAAAGTGCCTACGTTTGGGTAACAAGGGCCGGCGAGAGAACCCACCAGGTTTGCAAAGTTTTGTTACGCCTCGGGAAGGAGCGACGGCGTTTCGGTGCGGGGGCCGCTGTGAGCAAGCGATCACTCTCGCCTCAGCCAGGTTTCGTCTTCCGAATGTTCGATCAGACCGTGAGTGACTGGCGGGTATTAAATGCTCGCCTTTTAAGGTCAGCGCACAGACAGGTGGACCGCGTGGCCCAGTCGTGAGCCCTGGGTGAGCATGGCGGAATTCATCAACTTGTCACAGCTGTTTCAGGGCCTGTCAGCTGTCCTGCTACTGGCTATACCTGGATAATCCCTGACCACTTCCAAACTGGCCAGTTCACACAAGCCCTGGGAATGGGGAGTTTGGGGGAGGCGATGGCCAGTGGTTATTCCAACTCTACCCACTTTATTCTAAAACTTTACTGAGAATAAGAATCACGAGCACTTACGGAGCACTTACTGTATGCCAGCACCTTGCCGAGCTCTTGTCTTTCGCGACCACTCTGGGAGGTGCACGTGATGAGCCCCGTTTAAAGGGCCTTGGAACGTGAGGGGATGTCCCCAGACGTTTCGGTGGCAGAGCTGGATGTCACATCCAGACAGTATGGACCCAGACGCTAAGCTCTTAACTGCTACACTCAATCCCGCTCCTCAACGAGCTGCCATCATGCTGGACCCTGGGCAATCAAGAGAGAAGAGGCCAGGTCCCTCCTGCGTGTATGTGCGTGTGACAACGAAGCACGTAAACAAGTCACCAGGAAAGGGGGAGGGGGCTCGCATTTTCTGGGTGCAGCCAGAGACCAGGGGGTATAAGCGAGTGCCCATGCCTCAGCTGTGAACGGAACTGGGGTGCAGGGAGGGCCCTGTTATTCCTGCCCGTGGGGGGCGTTGGAGGATATTGACAAGGGCCTGGGGGCAGGCGGACACTGCGGGAATGAAGAGGGGAGCGCAGGGGCACCCCCTCCCCTCCTAGGATAGCGGGGCTGGTCCCCTCCCCAGAACGCCCTGGTATTCAGTCGGTATTCAACACAGACTCCAAAAAATGATTGAAAAATCATGTTCTCTGACTCCCAGCAGAAACGCTCGCTCACCGTGGAGAATTTGGAAAGCACTGAGGCGTGTAGGTTAGAACATAACATTACTCACAGTCTCCCCGAGAGAAGTGCGGGGAACAGCGGGGCGTCTTCCCCCCACCCCCGCCCTCCACCTGCTCCCTCACGCGTCTGCATCTATGCCGCAAACATTTACGGGGCACCCGCCACGTCCCAGGCACCCCGCTCCCGGATCTGCTGGGCAGACAGGAGGCCGCGGGGTGGGATGGTGGGGAAGGGCCGGGGAGGAGGCAGCGTTCTGGTGGGATCCACAGCAGGTGGATCCACAGCAGGTGGGAGGGGCCGTGCGGCCCCGGAGGGGCGTGGCCTGAGCAGGGGCTGTCCCAGCAGAGGCCTGAGGAGCCAGTGTGCTTGGGAGTTGGGGGGCAGCAAGCGACCCCTGTGACTGGGGTGGAGGAGGGGGTGGGAGTTGCCGGTGGGAGGTGGGGGGCAGAGATGTGGGTTCCTTATGTGAACTCAGAGGCGGGTAGGTAGGGGACCTGGGCGATGGACAGCACTTGGGACCACATGGGATGAGGGCCATGTGCCCATCTGAGGAGGCAGCCCCACCTCCGAGGGGCTCAGACCTGCAGGGGCCCTTTGGAGCTGAGCCGCCCTGTGTCTGGCCTAGAGGCCCCCAGGGGATGCCCTCGGAGCCGCCCCGCCAGGCCCTGGGCGCCCCTCCACGCCGGAGGCGCCGCCTGCAGCCGCCTGGGCTCCACCCCTCACCTGAGGGGCGCTGGGTGGCTGCCCCCCCAGCCATGGAGAGTCACCATCCCGGTTCTCCCCCGTGCAGTGGCCTGGTCTTCAGCGGGACCCCGAGTTTAAAGCGACCACGGAGAATGCCATCTCAAGGGCCCCTGGCCCTGGACACCCCCACCTGGAACCCAGCATATCCTGAACCGAACACTCTCAAGTCCCCGAACCTGCTCCTATATATCCCCTATTTATATCTGGGGACCGTCCATGCCGTTTGTCAGGCCAGAGGCCTGGGGTCACCACGACACCTTGCCCCTGGCTCCTTCGAAGACATGGCAGGTTCTGCAGCTCCCACCTGCTCCTGGGCGCGGGAGTCTGTCCACTTGGCTCCTTCTGCCTCTGCCCCCTGGTGGAGTCAAGAAGCAGCTTCTCCCTGGTCCACACCCCCACAGCGCCCCCCTCCCCGCACCCCGCCAAGGCCCCTCCCTGGGGTCCTCCCCGGTCCGCAGTGCAGACACCACGCGCTTCTGATCTCCCCGCCCTGCTCGAAGCCAGCCCTTGGGCGTCAGGCTCCCCACTGCTCTCAGGATGGTCGAAATCCTCAACCGGTTTCGCGGCCAAGGGCTCGGAAGCGCCCGACGCACCGCTCCTAACGAAGTCACCGTGTGCGTGTCGGTGCGATGTCCGTTCTCTCCCGGAGTTTAGCTGCCTCTGCCGTATCCTCAGCACCGAGAACCACGACGCGCTTATACGTAGAAAAACGAGCGAACAGTCAAAGCGGTTAACATCTTCCAGGGGGCGCACTAAGCGCTTTGCCCGCGGCGGCTTTAACTGCGGCAACCCCGAGGTGCCACCGTGGTTGCACGGCGGGAAACTGAGAGGTCAACCAACTCGCCGCAGGGCACACAGCAAGGGCTGGACCGCGGCCTCCCGCCCAAATGAACGAGAACACGTTAATGCACTGTGGCAAGCATCAGAAAATGCAGAGAATTCAAAAAGGAAGTCGCTTGGAACTTTAACGGTTTGGTGTCAGCCTTTCCCCTTCGCCCGTGTACGTATTAGACGTAGATTAGATGTCCCCAGTTGAAGACCACTGGCGACCTAGCTGGGCATAGTGTCCCGTCATCGGCTTTTCTCACCGGGCTGTTTGGTGAGACCACCTTGTCACAGTGTCATCTGCGACAATGTTTTCATTCACGTTCCAGGGTATGGCTGAACGCGAGCTGCTGGCGTCAGCCCCCCTGGGGGAGGTCGCCCATTTACAACGTAGAGCGCAGTGGGGGGAGCTAAGCCCACCGTCCGGTCTTCATGCATTTCCGGCGGCCAAGTCCTTGAGGTGGAGTTGCTGGGTCCAAGGTGGATGGGATTTCTGGACTTGCGTCGGTGGCCCAGAGCCCTCCAGGAAGGGCGGAGGGACCCACACGCCCGACCCGCTGTCACGCATCAGCCCCCACTGCAAAGTCAGGTCCACACGGGGCACCCCCGGCTTCGCGGCCAGGCTCTAGGCATGCACTTATGTGGGACGGACTCGGATAATGCGAACAGAGCCGTCTTCTCTGCCTCCTTCCCCCAAGGACCACCCACCTATGTCCCTCGGGGCCCCGCGCCGTTACCCTCTGAGCTCACCCCGGGAGGGTGGGGTGCTGGCAGAAGCCAGCACTCTCCCCGCTCTCAACCTCGAATCCAGCCGGGATTAAGCATGTTCTGTCAGAAACCAGAGGTGATCTTTTTTTTTCTCCTTCCTCTTTTTTCAAGTCTGGAAAATTCCTGCAGCTGCCGAGTTAGAACGATTAAGCAAACACTGGATTCCCATTAAAGACAGGACTTTGCTTTTTTTTTTTTTTTTTAAAGAAAAGGTTTTACAAGTTTTCAAATAACCTGAACAGCTGCACAAATTTACCATGAGAGTGGGCTCTGGGGTGGCCCCTGCTGGCCAGGTTGGAGGGGACAGGGGCTCGGTGTGGATGCCCGCAGCCTTGGATCTGGGCCTGGAGGGAGAGAAGGGGGCAGCCTTGGGAAAACAGAGGACTTCCTTTTCTCTGAGACCCTGCACATCGAAATGAGAAAATGCCAGGCCGAGGTGTTTGCCGGCTGTAGAAATCTTTCTGTCTGTTGTAGGCCAAGTTGTCAGCCCTTCCCAGGGCACAGCCCTTGGTCTGGGGTGGCAGAGGCCTCCGCTGGCAAGGTCCCCTCTCCCAGGCTCGAGGGGTCTGCAGGAAAAGAGGAGGGACGTCGTAGTGGGGAGCGTGTTGGTGACTCTACGTCAGCTTTTACTGTTTCCATCTCAGGAAGCAAAAAAAAAAAAAAAAAAGAGAGAAAAAGGTACTCGAGGGCCTGTGTGGAAGGCGTGTCACACACCATCCGTCACTGTAATCCACGTGGGAAGCCGGCCAGGGAGGTGTCATCGCCCTCATTGTGCAAATGAGGAAACTGAGGCCAGAGAGGTGAAGGGACATGCCAGGAGCAGTGAGGTAAGATGGGGCTGCAGTGGGAATCTGCCAAAACCCATCTCCCCACACCCTGAGATTAACCGTGCGGGAGGCGCTCTGGGTGGCGCCCGGTTTCCAGCACTTTCTTCTCCTCCTCGGCAGAGGCTCAGGCTTCCTGGAAGAGAAGCGAATGCCAGCTTGGGGGTGCTTCACTCCCGAATTACCTGAAGTGGAGAATGGGACCATTCAATAGGAGACATCTTTTTTGGGGGGATAATTTCCTTGAAAATAGACGGCTGTAATTCATACGTCCACCAGCAGGGGGCCCGCGTCCTCCCGGCCGCTCCCCGCCTACGGAATTATGTTATCTTTATTTCGTTGTCAACGTGATAGATGAAACATATACCCTAGCTTTAAAAAAATAATGTTTTCCCATTGAAAAGGAACACATCCTCATTAAAAACATTTGGGAAACTATAGGAAGTGCAAATAGCTGCTGGGGTCCCAGTGCCTTGAATGGGGTGGGGCCCCAAATCAGTGCTCCCTGAATATCTGTTGAATAAGCCAATAAGGAAAAAAAAATTACTGTGGGTCCACCGCCGAGAGATGGTTCTGTCAGCGTTTCGGGGGGTGTGTGTCGGCTCTGAGTGTTTTTCCTTGCGTCGTTTGCGTTTGTTTACGTTCATTATGATCTTCCCAGCAGACGCGGCTTTTCATCCTGTTTCTTTCGCTGTGGATCATTTGGCACATACGTCTCCTTCGTCTAGGTAGCATTTTAAACAGCTCTGTAATATCCTCGAGTGTGTCAACCAGAGTTTATTGGAATCTCCCGTTGTTGAACTTTTAGGCTGTTTTCAATTTTGCTCTTTATAAACGAGGCAGCTGATATCTTTTTTGCAGAGAACCGTTCGCATATTTCAGCTTATTTTCTGAGGAGAGAGTCTCAGAAGAAAGATTAACTTGGTCAAAGGTTTTTTAAAAAATCTGATTTCATATTTCTTAAGAGCGATGCACCTTATGAAACAACTTTCTATCTGTTGAGAAACCTGGTTAAGTTCTTTTTTTAATATTGTTTTTTTAAAATGACTTGTTCTGAACAATATCCTGTGCCTTTCAGCAAACAGCAGCGGATATGAAAGGAGGTTTGTTCCCTTGGAGCTCTGGAGCAGGAAACAGGCAGCACATCCACCCGTGTATCTGATGGTTGCTATGGGAACAAGTCATTTAACACAACGGCTAGGTTAAAACATTGATCAGGAAGGGAGGGGCAAGATGGAAACAAATTAGCTGGTGTCTGAGCAGCCCCGAGAGATAACAGCAAGGACAGGGGGCGGCTGTCCGTCCTGCTCCCGCGGCGGGGCCTCCTCTATCCCGCAGGTCTCCCCTATCCTGGGATGAGGGGCGTGGGGCAGGGGGCAGAGAACGGAATCTTATCAGGCTGAGGAAACTATTTCCCAAACCAGTTATTGAAGCACGCCCGGCCGGCCGGAGACAGGACTGGGAGGCTGGGGTCCCGGGGGTGGGGGGCGCGGGGACAGAAGGCCATGTGGGGCGAGGCTGGGCTGGACCCCAGGGCCTGGGCACAGCCAGTCCCGGCTTCTCCACACACCCCTCATCACTTGGGCGGGGGATCCGAGTGCACAGAGGAGCCGTGACTCGCTTGGGGCACACAGCAGCTCCTGGTCCCAGGTCCGGCAGTGGCCCAACCCCACATGCCCTTAAGGGGCATAGCCTTCATGTGTCCATTCATTTATTCACCCACAGACACTTGTTGAACGCGTCTGAAGGGCTGTGCCCAGGTCTGGGCACACAGGGAGACCCACCCATGTGGATGCAGCATGGGCTCTGGGGTCGGATCACAGACTGCCACGTGGTAGGCTCCTCCCCTGAAACATGCTCCGCTAAGGACCGAAAACCTCAGATCCGGGCCTGGGGAATAGTGAGTTGCTCACTGGCTGTAATAGCCTGAGAGGAGGCAGAGTCTGATGGGGGTGAGGGAGGCACCCACTAAGTCTACGGAATACTGCAGGTTGACACAGGGGAGAGACACACACGGAGGAAAGCTGTGTTTAAGGACCAGAGGATGGTATTGGGCTGGGATGACTCAGGAAGCAAGGGCAGGACAAAGTGGGGAGGAGGGGGCAGGAGGCGCTCCCCAAAGTTGTGTAACTGGGGCCACACTTATTAAAAGGCCCAAACGGAAGCCGTCCCAACCTTTGGCTTCAGCAGTTTGGCTTCTGGGAATCTTTCCTGCAGAAGTGACCCGGAACCCCTCATTCTCGCAGATCACGCGTTATTAAGGGGATCGGATGCCCCCCAAAGACGCAGCCGCGACCCTGCGCCTGTGCTTTGGGAACCGGAAGAAGCCGGGCGGCCTCGGAGTGGTCCAGGCTGGGGCTCGGGGCTCGGACTCTTCGCCGTTGAGCGGGGTGTCACTGCCGCCTGCTGCGCCTGTCTTCTCGCCGTGAGGCGGGCACAGGGGGCCGCGCCTACTCCACTGAAGTGACCACGTGCAGCGTCTGGCTGGGTGCCTGTCACACAGTCAGCCCTTGGGAAGTGCTAACCGGACCCTGTTTATACCCTATTCACGTTCCCGGAACCGCGCTTTGGGGGGCTGGGGCTGGGAGCCCAGCTGCACCGAGGCCACGCAGCAGCGGGAGGAGCGAATAGCCTCTGGGGCCCGCGCACGGCGGGGCTGGCTGTGTGACCTCAGCCGGTCCCTTAACATCTCTGAGCTCCACTCTGCTCCTGGGTGGGATAAAGGCTTCTTCCAGGGGCGCTGTGCACGGTGCGGGGAGCCCCCCACGGAGCCCTGCCCCAGCCTGTCGCCGGCGGGACCCGTGCTTTCCCCCAGGGGAGCAGGGATTTCGGGGACCAAACACCCCACTCATAATAGGTCTGTGCCACGCAATTCGTGCGGGACCCCGGGGGGTGCTGCCTGCCAGACCAGGGGCCCCCAGCGCGAGGGA
>NW_011888959.1:959416-961823 GCF_000151845.1 Pteropus vampyrus
GGGTTCACACGTGTCCATAATCGGGGTCTAGCAAAATTCCTTTCTCGATATTCCTTTTCCACAGCTGCTCGGGTCCTTCAGCATTTGTCTCTTACTCATTCAGGAATAACCAACTATTCGGACAAAGCACTTCCTTCTAACTTCTCTCAAACACACGCATCTCTTTTCTTCCTTCTGTGATAACATTCCTTCTCAATTTCAGGAGAGAAGCCGTAAAGAATACTACTGATAATGTAAAAGTTACCTTATACACTTTCGGCAAGTGTTCACAGCGGGGCTATGTAAGAACAGGGTTTGAGAAAAGCCCAAAGAACTAGTATAACTATTATTATGGTGAACTAACATTATTAGCAGACAGGTAAAGACAGTCAAATGGTCTTTTAAGTTCAACATCATTTACGTAGGTACACAAGCCTTCTCGGTCCGTGTCTTGGGACAGCTGTCTGTCCCTGATGTCGGCGGCTGCTCATCCTGGAGGATGTCCAGTCAGTGGAGGCGACTGTCCGAGACTGGGGGGGGGGCGGTGGACGTCCATTTGTGGTGAGGTGTCCCTTTTTTATGAGAAGTGCGAATTCTTGAGTTAACACCTTTAGATTTGTCTGCACATGAATGAGTTAGTAACACCCGATAAGGTCCCTTCCCAGGGTTAGAGAGCGTCTTTAATGGCTGTCTCTTCCAGTGGACAGATTCTCCTGGTCCTGAGTCGCCGTCTTCGAGGTGTGTGTCTCCGAGGAGCACACTGGGGAATGAACCAGCTGCCGATCGATCAGTGTCTTTGAGCTGGCTGATAAGTCCCTGGTGACGATGCGAATCATCTCCTCTCAGCGAGGCTGGCTCACGGGGCCATACCTCCAGGTGCGCAGGGTGACCAGTGGCCTGCAGGAGGGCAGAGGAGCTGATCTCAGGCCGAGAAGCTCCGCGGGGCGGGCTTTTGGCCAAGGGAGATCCAAGCTCGTGAGGATGCATGGAGCTGAGTTGTGGCCGTGCGGTTGGTACGTGCGGCTCACGCAGAGGATGCTGTGGCCTAGGCCAGGTGGAGCAGATGCGCCGCACTGTTAGCCCAGTGAAATGCGTCCCTCAGTCACTATGGGACTCAGAGGGACTTCTCCAAGTGGGAACAGTTTCCCCATCATAATTTACTTCAATCACGGAGAAAACATATAAGTCACAACTAATGCATATTTGTATCCTCGAGATGGTGGCATTCGAATAAAATCCGATGACCAGACCTCGAATGGACCTCCAGGGAGTGGGGGCCGGCTCTGGGCCCTGAGGGGTGGCCGTCCAGGGTTAGGTCGGGACAGGCAGAGCAGCTGCTCCGCATGCCAAGCGGGCAGCGGGCAAAGGCCCGGTCCCGCGGCCTCCTCCATGGAGTTGGCTTTGCCGGCCCCAGGGCTGGCTCGCACACCTGCCCGAGTGCCGGCGATGGAGCCGCGACAGGTGGGGTTGCTCTCTGGCTGGGTCCGGGCCATACCTGCCCGTCCGGTCAAACTGTCCCCCTTTCTGTTGCCACATCCTCCTCTTCTGTAGCTGTCCGTCGGAACTGTGGAAGAGGGTCCCGTCGATCATGGGGTGACAAACATTGTCAGGTCTGGATAATCTGGCTGCTTGTCACTGCCCTTCCAGCTGCGTGTTGGCTAAATGAGTTCCTTTTGCTTTTATGGTGGTGGCTTTTCTGATAATGGCTGCTATATGACCTCTGATAATTCTGCAGTGTGTTTTCCATCATTTGGGGGCTGCCCTGAGGGAGCTGAGAAGCCTCGCTGCTTCCAGAACGTTCGAAAGCCGTGAGCCACTCCAAAGGCATGGTGGGTGACTCAGTGTGGATGGCAGCCACCTGAGCTTTGGCCCTTGACAAGCTCCAGTTAGAGCAATTGATTCAGCTCGTCGGACAGATCTTATTCAGGTAAATAAACACCTTCATCATGTCCATCATGGAGGTTACTGCACACCCAGCTCGGCGGTGTCCCTGTTCGCCCTACAGTTAGTTATGCTACGTCTACGCACCACATCTGTCAGTGTCAGAAGGCGGTCAGCCAGCAATGCACGATCGCAGTGTCTTTGTCCCGCAAAGAAGCAGCACGTTGCCGGGGACACGGGCCCACGGAGTTACAGCCACAAAAGCGCAGAGCCCAGGAGCCCTCACTAGGAAGCCAGAGGCTGACGCAAGTGTCCTGTGTGGTGGGGTTCAGGGGAGAGGCAGCAGAAGGGGGGACGTAAGTGAAGGGGAGCCCACAGCTATTTCCTCCGTTTGTTTACGTGACGTGGCTGTGGCAGAGGTGGCTGTCACGCCAGGTGGAGCCCAGCTTCTGACTCTATCACCCAGCGGGTCTAAGATGTTCTCTGTGTGTCTGAGCTGAAACTCCTGAAGCATTTCCTTTATTTCCATGTGGGAAAAGGAGGAAAG
>NW_011888959.1:961873-964324 GCF_000151845.1 Pteropus vampyrus
TAATCGCGCTAAGTGAAATAAGTCAGGCGTAAAAAGTTGAAAAACCATATGAGTTCACTCGTATGTGGGATATAAAACTGAATGCAACAAACAAATATGACAAGTAAACAGAGACTCATGGACACGGAGAGTGGATTAGTGGTTGCCGGGGCGTTGGGGAGGGGGGAAGCGGGGGGAGGGTAGAGGGGGCAGAAGTGATGATGGAGGGAAATTTAACTTTGGGTGGTGAACACTCAATGCAATACATATATGACTTATTACTGAATCGTACACCTGAAGTTATTTGATTTTGTAAACCGCAGGGTCATCGCTGGGAGTGGATAAGAAGTAAGATGAAGAGTCCCATACTTCCTTTACATTGGAGGGAAAAAACAACAACAACAAAAAAAAAAACACTCCGGATCGTTTCTAACCTATAAGCCATCATGATCCAAGTTTTGCTGTCTGTCTCAGTTTCTGTATTTTGCATCTAGGATAACATTCACTTAGAGTTTGAGGGCACAACACACCCCTCTTCGGTTTTCTGACCATAAGATAGGTTCCCGTTTACTAGTATGACAATGATGACGATTATAATACTAGTATGGCCCATCTATTTCCTGTTGGAAGCACTCAAGTGTCACTCATGATAAATCGGATTCCTGCTAGTTTACAATCGGGAACTGTAACTTTAAGGTTTAATTGGGGCCAAGGCCGTAAGAACACAATGGAGTGAATTACGCTTACCATCTAACGATTCCCAGAGGCCGGGAGGACAGTAAGAGTTTCATAAGTGAGTTTCTGGTGCCTCGGCAGCCGTTACAGGGGGACGTTTTTTTAATAGTCACTTTGGCTTTCATCTGAATTAATGTAGCTGGGAGTCCTTGCTGGGTTAGGGTTCACACGTGTCCATAATCGGGGTCTAGCAAAATTCCTTTCTCGATATTCCTTTTCCACAGCTGCTCGGGTCCTTCAGCATTTGTCTCTTACTCATTCAGGAATAACCAACTATTCGGACAAAGCACTTCCTTCCAACTTCTCTCAAACACACGCATCTCTTTTCTTCCTTCTGTGATAACATTCCTTCTCAATTTCAGGAGAGAAGCCGTAAAGAATATTACTGATACTGTAAAAGTTACCTTATACACTTTCGGCAAGTGTTCACAGCGGGGCTATGTAAGAACAGGGTTTGAGAAAAGCCCAAAGAACTAGTATAACTATTATTATGGTGAACTAACATTATTAGCAGACAGGTAAAGACAGTCAAATGGTCTTTTAAGTTCAACATCATTTACGTAGGTACACAAGCCTTCTCGGTCCGTGTCTTGGGACAGCTGTCTGTCCCTGATGTCGGCGGCTGCTCATCCTGGAGGATGTCCAGTCAGTGGAGGCGACTGTCCGAGACTGGGGGGGGGGCGGTGGACGTCCATTTGTGGTGAGGTGTCCCTTTTTTATGAGAAGTGCGAATTCTTGAGTTAACACCTTTAGATTTGTCTGCACATGAATGAGTTAGTAACACCCGATAAGGTCCCTTCCCAGGGTTAGAGAGCGTCTTTAATGGCTGTCTCTTCCAGTGGACAGATTCTCCTGGTCCTGAGTCGCCGTCTTCGAGGTGTGTGTCTCCGAGGAGCACACTGGGGAATGAACCAGCTGCCGATCGATCAGTGTCTTTGAGCTGGCTGATAAGTCCCTGGTGACGATGCGAATCATCTCCTCTCAGCGAGGCTGGCTCACGGGGCCATACCTCCAGGTGCGCAGGGTGACCAGTGGCCTGCAGGAGGGCAGAGGAGCTGATCTCAGGCCGAGAAGCTCCGCGGGGCGGGCTTTTGGCCAAGGGAGATCCAAGCTCGTGAGGATGCATGGAGCTGAGTTGTGGCCGTGCGGTTGGTACGTGCGGCTCACGCAGAGGATGCTGTGGCCTAGGCCAGGTGGAGCAGATGCGCCGCACTGTTAGCCCAGTGAAATGCGTCCCTCAGTCACTATGGGACTCAGAGGGACTTCTCCAAGTGGGAACAGTTTCCCCATCATAATTTACTTCAATCACGGAGAAAACATATAAGTCACAACTAATGCATATTTATATCCTCGAGATGGTGGCATTCGAATAAAATCCGATGACCAGACCTCGAATGGACCTCCAGGGAGTGGGGGCCGGCTCCGGGCCCTGAGGGGTGGCCGTCCAGGGTTAGGTCGGGACAGGCAGAGCAGCTGCTCCGCATGCCAAGCGGGCAGCGGGCAAAGGCCCGGTCCCGCGGCCTCCTCCATGGAGTTGGCTTTGCCGGCCCCAGGGCTGGCTCGCACACCTGCCCGAGTGCCGGCGATGGAGCCGCGACAGGTGGGGTTGCTCTCTGGCTGGGTCCGGGCCATACCTGCCCGTCCGGTCAAACTGTCCCCCTTTCTGTTGCCACATCCTCCTCTTCTGTAGCTGTCCGTCGGAACTGTGGAAGAGGGTCCCGTCGATCATGGGGTGAC
>NW_011888959.1:966760-970163 GCF_000151845.1 Pteropus vampyrus
CATAAATCTATCATTGACAAATATTGGCAGGCCACAGGAGTGGCTGATAACAGGGTGTGTGGATCTGGAACTCCAGGAGGTTTTTGGGGACAGCTCTGAGACTCTGTGCGATTCCCCATCCTTTCCCATCGGTCTCTACCGGAAGGACGAGAGAATTACAGGGGCTCAGGCATGGAATTAGAAGCCCCGCTTTAAGGGACCTTGTATAATGAGCTTAATTCCAGCTAGTGCATCAGGTCTTAAAGGATATCGGTGAATATTAGGTAGAGGCAAAGTATTGCCAATAGTTATTTTAATAGGAATGGCTGACCGTCTTGCCAATATCTGTCCTGGAAAAGGCCCAAAGCTGCGTTGGAACGTCCTGTAACGAATGTTCAGTCTCAAGATGAGTTTCTTCTTGCGGAGATTCCTTTAAAATCATTATTTTCCCAATTGGTTCCGTGTCTGATTCATTTAGTTCTAAATACGTTTCACCCTCTGGGAGAAGGATCTCTAGGCGTCTTTGGTTTCAAGAAAGTCTTGCTGTATTGGATAAATTGGGGCAGATCTGACTAGTAAAGACGTTTGTGGCCCGTAACATGCTCTGGCTGGAAGAGAACAGGCTTTGACTTAAAAATGGATATTGGTTGACCAGGTGTCCCCCCCAATCCATACGGCAGCCTGGTTCCAGGGAGGAGGCGCCTTGGTTGGGCGGGGTCAGGAACAGATAGAGTAGCCGCAGTGTCTACAAGGGCCTCTGTAGTTTCTCGTGTTAGGGTCATTTCAATGTCTCCTAAAGCAGGGGTCCCCAAACCCTGGGGCCACAGACCAGTCCGGGCCCATGGCCTGTTAGGAACCGGGCCTCACGGCAGGAGGTGAGCGAGTAAAGCTTCCTCTGTATTCGCAGCCGCTCCCCAGAGCCGGCATCACCGCCTCAGCTCCGCCTCTGATCACCAGGCATCAGATTCTCACAGTAGCCCCGGTCCCTGGTGCCACAAAGGTTGGGGACCGCCGTCCTACAGTATTAGTGAGGAGAAGGGGAAAGGCCCTCACAGAGTCCTCGGGGCGGCCCTGTGCTTGGCTGCTGTTCTTCTTCTTTTTCTAAATCCCATTTCCGTTTTCTGCGGTCCTTCCGAAGGTGACCTGACTGTCTACGCTAAAGGAGTCCCCAGCCAACCTCATCTGGTGCTTCTGCCGCTTTGCCCTCGGAAACCAGTAGGCGTTTTAACCCGAATAGGGCAGAATAGCCAGGATCACATGTTCCGAGCGCTCAGATTCCTGCGTGAGCCCCCGCAGGGTCCCCGAGACCGGGATGGCTGGTTACAGTCCTCAGAGCTGCCCGACGCCAAGGGGAGTGGGTTCCGGCTGCTTCTCCTTGTCCTGAGACCGGCTTTCCTCTAAAGGGAGCTGCCAGAGTTTCTGGATTTTTCTTTCCTGGTCTGTCCTGGTCTGGCTTTCGGTTCTGAGCATCCCCTAGGTGAGCAGGGGGCTTTGGTGGAGAAGGTGCAGAGAGACGGAAGGGGCAGGAGGGGAGGACAGTGAGTCTGGAGGAGCGCAGGGGACAGCGGGCAGCTGGGGAGGAGGGAGAAGGGGGCGCCGGCGGCTTCGGAAGCCTTCCCCCCTCCAGAGACGGCCCCCGGACTCCCCTCGCTAAGGTTCCGGAGGGGGCATCTCTCGTGCTCCACTTCAGAGGCTTCTACTTGCCAGTCGTCGTAAGCCTCCCGTTCATTCCCTTTGATTTTAGAGCTGGCTTTTTCGAATCGTGTGTGCAAAAAAAAAATTAATTTAGGAGTCAAAAGAGCTCCATTTCGGCCATGTTCAGCTGATGTTGCTTCCAGTTCAACCTTCCCACTTCCGCACGTTCTTGCAGGTGCGGGCTCCCTCCGCATCGCACATGGGCCGCAGCGTGCGAGGGGCTGGGGGCTGTAGGCCTTGCAGGCGCGATTTCCCAGGTTAATTTTAGTTTTCTTTTGAGATCTGCAGAGTCCGAACCAATCCCTAGGGACACGGTGAGGTGGGCTGAAGTGTGCCGCCGCTCGGTGACCTCCTGAGTCACTCCAACCTTCTTACGTGACTGTTTCTCTCCCCAGCTGTCTGATACAACTGTGAGGACTTGGGGCGCTAGGAAACCAGCCTTCATGTGCCCATCCCCGGAAGTCAATTATTTAATGACAGTCGTAATGAAATTCCCCATGGGGCTGTGCTTGTCTTCAGGGGTCCCCTCAAACACCTCCGCATAGATCCTGAGTCAGCTAAGAATACCTGAATTTCGAGCCCGAGAGAGTAAATGCCCCTTATCTTTGAAGCTGGACTGAGTCTAGACTCTCATTTATCCGGCAAAAGGTTTTGTTCAGACTCTCAGTAAGCAATTCCAGTTAAAAAGCCAACATTAAAAAACAGCTACCCATTTTTTTTTTCTCCCGGCCCTGGGTTATGTCAGCCCTTAATCTTTAGTGTCCTTTGAGGATTTTTTTTTTTTTTTTAGAGCAGCTCTAATAAGTCAGGGACTCCTGCCTTAAACACGGGGTGTGCAATTCCAAGAAAAACTCCCCCAAGTTCACCCGCTGCAAAACGGGGAGCCGGTGGGGCTCAGTGGGCCTGGGTGGCACTTGGCACCAGGTCCGGGTTCGCAGGGGTCCCGGTGGGCTTCTTTGGAGTCCTGCCGACTATACAAGTCAACATCACGTAAGAAACGTCCAAACCTGCAGAGAATTTTTATGAGTTTATTTAAGCCAAACTGATGACAATCGCCAGGAAGCGAAATCTCAACGGACGGAGAAAACGCTCCGGACAATGGCAGCTCTGCGGCTTATTTTACACGTTAGAATCAGGGGAGGGGACGTAAGGGGGATTCGTGACATCCACGGGTGGTAGATCAGGGAGGTGGCAGAAAGCAAAGCGGGGACATCCCTGGGACTGGATAACAAGTAAGACAAGGGACACACGCTTCTCTTACATCGGCGGGTGCAGGATGGGTAATAATTACCGTTTGTAGCACACAGAGATGGTATTGAGTTCATGGTCTCGTGCCCTGTGCATGGACGTGCCCCGAGGGGGCTAGACAAGGCACTCAAGCCAACGTTTCTAAGGTACGTGATCTTAGAAGCACAAAGACAACAGCCAGGCTCACTTAAGGTATAACGCTGACCTTCGCCAAGGAGGCTGCAGGCCTAGGACATGACTACCCGCCATGACCCGCTCGTAGTTAGGAATTTTTATGTTCAGACCACTCTGCGTGGTTACTTCCTGCCTCTGAGTTTGCAAGGCCATCATGCAGGCCTCCCCTCAGCTCATCAGGTTTAGCGTGTGGCCCCTTTTTGTCCACACTCGTGAGGCTCCTCACTGTACCCATGGGGAAACTAAGTTTTGGTGAAAGGGACTCCAAGACCCTCGGGAGCAGAGCTGGGAGCCAGCTCCACACTCT
>NW_011888959.1:970213-972757 GCF_000151845.1 Pteropus vampyrus
TTTTTTTAGAGCAGCTCTAATAAGTCAGGGACTCCTGCCTTAAACACGGGGTGTGCAATTCCAAGAAAAACTCCCCCAAGTTCACCCGCTGCAAAACGGGGAGCCGGTGGGGCTCAGTGGGCCTGGGTGGCACTTGGCACCAGGTCCGGGTTCGCAGGGGTCCCGGTGGGCTTCTTTGGAGTCCTGCCGACTATACAAGTCAACATCACGTAAGAAACGTCCAAACCTGCAGAGAATTTTTATGAGTTTATTTAAGCCAAACTGATGACAATCGCCAGGAAGCGAAATCTCAACGGACGGAGAAAACGCTCCGGACAATGGCAGCTCTGCGGCTTATTTTACACGTTAGAATCAGGGGAGGGGACGTAAGGGGGATTCGTGACATCCACGGGTGGTAGATCAGGGAGGTGGCAGAAAGCAAAGCGGGGACATCCCTGGGACTGGATAACAAGTAAGACAAGGGACACACGCTTCTCTTACATCGGCGGGTGCAGGATGGGTAATAATTACCGTTTGTAGCACACAGAGATGGTATTGAGTTCATGGTCTCGTGCCCTGTGCATGGACGTGCCCCGAGGGGGCTAGACAAGGCACTCAAGCCAACGTTTCTAAGGTACGTGATCTTAGAAGCACAAAGACAACAGCCAGGCTCACTTAAGGTATAACGCTGACCTTCGCCAAGGAGGCTGCAGGCCTAGGACATGACTACCCGCCATGACCCGCTCGTAGTTAGGAATTTTTATGTTCAGACCACTCTGCGTGGTTACTTCCTGCCTCTGAGTTTGCAAGGCCATCATGCAGGCCTCCCCTCAGCTCATCAGGTTTAGCGTGTGGCCCCTTTTTGTCCACACTCGTGAGGCTCCTCACTGTACCCATGGGGAAACTAAGTTTTGGTGAAAGGGACTCCAAGACCCTCGGGAGCAGAGCTGGGAGCCAGCTCCACACTCTCCGTTGGCTCCAACCTGGGTGCCGCTTCTGTCCCAGTGCAGGTTGGAGCAGGCCCCTCGCAGGCAAGAGGAGGGCCACAGGGGTCTGGACAAATCCGGAGCCAGCCACCGCCCCTGGCTGGCTTCCCACGGATTTGCTTCTCCCCATCAGCAAAGTCGTTCTTGCTCTTTATAGAAAACTTGGAAGGTCAAAAACAAATCGAGACAGCAAAGCGCAAGTGAGCAAGCCTCCATAATCCCATCCCTAGAGGCACACAGAAGGCCTGGGGCTTCACCCAGCCTGTCGTTTGAAGGGTGAGGCCTCCATTTAGAGGGCTCGGAGGGCGTGTCATCTCTTTCCTCTGCTCCGCTGACCTTGGACCCTACCCCTTCGGGGAGGGCAGGGCAGGGGGCTTCTCTGCTTGGCCCCAGGAAAAGGTCAGAGATCAAGGCCTGCCCAGGGCCAGGCGTCTGGTTTGTACCCCACGTGGATCATTTGGATAAGCACAAGAAGGCCCCGCCCCCGTGGCCAGGAGTTTGCGTGTGTGTCCACCGGGACCTGTTCCACACACACACACACACACACTCAAAAAGAGACTCTTACATGCCAGTAGGCGTGAGATCTTCCTCCATACGTAGTTTCGGTTTCCTGGCTTATTTTTTTTTTTTTGACTCTTGTCTTATTTCAAGCATTTCCCCATGTCATCCAGTCCCCCTTCAAACTGCCCTGTTAGGCCCGAACTCCATCCCCGTCGGGGCCCTCCTGGTTGCCGACGACCGGACGATGGCCGTCCCGTGCGTACGTCTCTGCGGGAGCCCTTGACGACCCACCCAGGGTCCGTTCCTAGGGGTGGAATTACTGGGTCAAAGAGCATGCGTGCCTTGAAGGCTGCCGGCTCCCTCTGCCAGCGCCCCTGACAGCAGGGCACACCCTGCACGCTCCCAGGGCAGGCCCGGCTCACCGCTACACCCACGGCACGGTGCCAGCCCTGACATTCTCCTCCGACAAGCTCTTTGCAGCGCTTACCATTCCCAAGGTGCTGCTGAACTTGTCCGTTCAGCAGATCACCCCGGGGATCTGGCAGTGTGGAAAGGCTGGCTGTGTTCTCGCTGTTTCGTATATGGAGATGCGGAGGCCCACTGAGGTGAAGTGCATTCGGCTCACAAGATCTGAGTCTCTTTTAGATCTCGGGGGACATTAAAGCCTCTTTGTGTTTCAGATGATGGGGGAAGACTCAGCGAGACTTCACAGGGAGAGCACTGCCTCTGGGTCCATCTTTCCACTTACTCGCCTCCATACCGTCCACCCGCCTACTCATTCATCCAGGAACTTACCTACCCACCCATTTACTCACTCCTGCATTCATCCACTGATCCACGGATCCAACTAACTCACCCGCCCACCCATCTACTCCTCCACTCATCTATCCAACCATTGATCCATCCACTTATCCGTCTACCCATCCACCCACTCATCCATCCACCCACCCATCTGTCCGTCCGTCCGTCCGTCCGTCCGTCCGTCCATCCATCCATCCATCCATCCATCCATCCATCCATCCATCCATCCATCCATCCATCCGCCTGCCCACCCACCTACCCGTCCATCTGTCTGTCC
>NW_011888959.1:979177-980126 GCF_000151845.1 Pteropus vampyrus
CATCTCTTTCCTCTGCTCCGCTGACCTTGGACCCTACCCCTTCGGGGAGGGCAGGGCAGGGGGCTTCTCTGCTTGGCCCCAGGAAAAGGTCAGAGATCAAGGCCTGCCCAGGGCCAGGCGTCTGGTTTGTACCCCACGTGGATCATTTGGATAAGCACAAGAAGGCCCCGCCCCCGTGGCCAGGAGTTTGCGTGTGTGTCCACCGGGACCTGTTACACACACACACACACACACACACACACACACACTCAAAAAGAGACTCTTACATGCCAGTAGGCGTGAGATCTTCCTCCATACGTAGTTTCGGTTTCCTGGCTTATTTTTTTTTTTTTGACTCTTGTCTTATTTCAAGCATTTCCCCATGTCATCCAGTCCCCCTTCAAACTGCCCTGTTAGGCCCGAACTCCATCCCCGTCGGGGCCCTCCTGGTTGCCGACGACCGGACGATGGCCGTCCCGTGCGTACGTCTCTGCGGGAGCCCTTGACGACCCACCCAGGGTCCGTTCCTAGGGGTGGAATTACTGGGTCAAAGAGCATGCGTGCCTTGAAGGCTGCCGGCTCCCTCTGCCAGCGCCCCTGACAGCAGGGCACACCCTGCACGCTCCCAGGGCAGGCCCGGCTCACCGCTACACCCACGGCACGGTGCCAGCCCTGACATTCTCCTCCGACAAGCTCTTTGCAGCGCTTACCATTCCCAAGGTGCTGCTGAACTTGTCCGTTCAGCAGATCACCCCGGGGATCTGGCAGTGTGGAAAGGCTGGCTGTGTTCTCGCTGTTTCGTATATGGAGATGCGGAGGCCCACTGAGGTGAAGTGCATTCGGCTCACAAGATCTGAGTCTCTTTTAGATCTCGGGGGACATTAAAGCCTCTTTGTGTTTCAGATGATGGGGGAAGACTCAGCGAGACTTCACAGGGAGAGCACTGCCTCTGGGTCCATCTTTCCACTTA
>NW_011888959.1:980176-981334 GCF_000151845.1 Pteropus vampyrus
ACCTACCCGTCCATCTGTCTGTCCACCCGTCCATCCATCCATTCATCTACTCAATAACTTTTTACTGAGAACCACCTCTGACGCGTGCCCAGGTGCGAGGAATTTCGCACGAACCGCACTGAGTCTCGCAGGGAAGGTAGATCTTAAAGAAATGACCACGGGTGTGATGACTCATCTGTGAGGTGAGGCTCAGGCTGCTACAGGAGCAGAAGACAGAGAAGCCAGGGCTAGTGAGAGCAGGAGTCAGCGGACACTCGCGAGGTGGGCGGATCCGGAACCCCGCTGGCATTCTCTGTGTCACCCTGGGCAAGTCCCCGTGCCTCCTGCCCCGCTTCCTACTCTGAACCTCAGGAGACAAGCCCTGTGACGGAGGATAATAATTCCTGTGATCACGAGGGTGCAGGAGCGGGTCAGGGCACAAACGGGAGGTACGGCCATGCCGACACCTCCGTGGCGGTCGTTCTCGGAGGTCTCGAAGAGTTGGTGAGAACGAGCGAAGCGTCGTTGGCAGGCACCACCTGCCGCACAGAGCCGTGCGCTCTCCACACGAGCGCTCCTGGTATTGTTACTACCGGTGCTGGCACGGCCGCCGCCACCGCCGCCGCGGGCTTCTGCACCTGCCACGGCTAAGAGCTTTCACGTACGGATTCATTCGCTCCTCCGCCAGCCCCGTCGGGCAGGTAGGAACTGCTCTGCCCACCGTGAAGATGAGGACTCTGAGGCACAGAGCCGCTGTGTAACTTGCCCAGGGTCGCACAGCCGGTGGGTGGGGCACGTGGCGTTCGGACTGGGCGGCCTGACCTCAGAGCCCGCGCCCTTGACCCTGCAGTGATATCTGCTCTTCTTAGTCTTGTTTTCACTGCAGGGACCTACGTGTGACAGGTGAGGACACAAGGGACTCGGGGAAGCTGATCTGCCCACACACCCAGTGAGTCGTCAGGCCTGCGGCATCTCCGTCTGCCTGTCCCGTTTCCTGGAAAAGCGCTGGTGGGGGTCTCCCTGCCACCCCACAGGCCCTGGGAGCAGCAAATCCTGAACCCCGCGAGAAGAGGAGGGGGAGCCCAACGGACTCAGGGGCGGAGTCTGAGCTGTGTGGCTTTGCACGAACCCCTCACCCTGTCTGAGCCTCCAGTTCCTGATGGTGAGCCGGGGAAACTG
>NW_011888959.1:982719-991203 GCF_000151845.1 Pteropus vampyrus
TTCGGTTGCTGCCGCTTTCGCCCGAGTTAGGTCTCCCATCCATCAGGCCGGGGGCCTCGGCACCCCGGTGCCCGGGCACCCTCCTCTCCCGCTCACAGGCCGCGGTCCCTCCCTTCCTTCTAGGGGTTTCATGGCCCTGGGACCTACGCAGAAACAAGGGCAGCACCTTTGGGGCAGATGCGCTGTCTCGGGGGCAGCTGACCCCAGGCCCCCTGACTCGGTCCCCAACCTCCAGCCCTGGCACCGGAGTCTCTTGGACGCAAACAATGCAAATTGTGACTCACAGTGGCTCGAATCATCCCAGGAGTGTGTAGGTCCAAGCAGCTGAGAAATCTAGGGGGAGCTGCTGGGGCCCGAGGGAGCGGAGGAAGCCACGTGGGAGGAAGGCCAGGTGGGGTGGGGGTGGCCTGGGGGGGCTGTGCCCTCCATGGGGTTGACCAGACCCTGGCTCTCACCTCCCCCAGAAGCTGATTCTTTGCCTCTGAACCCCTGGGGGCTGACCCATGTCCCTCAGACACCCCAAGGCCAGGTCTGCCCCCATTTCCAGCTCCCTGGAAAGAGTGTCCTAGCTCCCCAAACTGGCCCCAGCATCTGCCTCTGATTTCAGCCATCCGGCTTGAGAGGACAGGGCAGTCACAGCCGCTCAGCCACACGTGGGAACAGCTGCGCCTGGAGAGGCGGGCCATTTGCTTCAAATCAACGGCTCTTTCTGAGCGTGGCCTGTTCCGCTCTCTACCTTGGCCACCGAGGGAGGCCGGTGGCCCAGCTGCCGACTCTCTAGCCTGCTCTGGGTGTCGGGAACTAGCCTGGAGCCATCTTCAGGGGCACCGTGCCTTCTGCCTCAGGAAGGGCTTCCTCCTAGCTGCCCACTGCCCGTCTGGCTTCTCCCTCCACCCGGCAGTCTGACGCCGTGGGTCCCTGAGTGGGTGGTCCCACTGCTGCGGCGCACAGAACCCTGGTGGCTCCCTCTCCCCCGGGCTCTGTCCTTTTCTCTCTCTATGTCCCTGATCTGTTCTCTTGAGCGAGGGAACAGAAGGGCCTGGGGCTCCCCACTCCCTACTGTGGTCAAGGAGTCTGACTCCTGGCCCTGCTTGTTTATTTTGCCCCTGCGTTTCCTGCCCGGACCAAGCTCCAGCCTCCTGCAGCCCAGGCCTGGACCAAGCTCCAGCCTCCTGCAGCCCCGGCCATGGGTCTCAGACTCCAGAGCCTCCTGCTCCAGCTGCCCAGGGCGAATGTCACGTTTCCTAAAGGACCGTGGCACCTGCCCGTTAGACGGTCTTACTTTTCCTCGCCGATCTTTACGCCTATTATTTCGTTTTTCTCTGTTGATTACAATGCCAGGACCCCCAGCATAAAGCTGAATAGAAGCGCTGAGATTGGACATCCTGCCTGGTTCTCAGTCTTGGGACGGAAGTGCCACTGTCCCAGCATTCAGTGCGGTGTCAGGGTAGGTTTTTCTCAGAGCCGATCTAGGAAGATTCTCCTTATTCTCGGTTTTCTGAGAGTGCTATCGGGTGTGGGTGTTGAATTGATCGTGTTTTAAACTTTCTCCTTTTTTCTTTTAATATGGCAAATTACATTGGTTTTCAAAGGGTTAAAACAGCCTATACTTCTGGGATAAATCCCTAAGCCCTTTTAACATATTGTTGGATTCTATTGGCTAACCTCTTGTTAAGAATTTTTGTGTCTATATTTTCGTTAGAGATATTGGTCTGTAATTTCCTTCCTTCTCTCTCTCTCTCTCTCTCTCTCTCCCCACCCCCCCTCTCTCCGATGTCTCTGTCAGGGTTTGGCATTAATGTTATGCTAGCCCTTAAAATAAGAAGTGTTCCTTGTAGCCTCTATTTTTTGAAAAAGTGTGTACAAACTTGGTATTTTTCTTCCTTCAGTGTTCGATATAATTCACTAATAAAAACTTCCGGGCCTAGAGTTTTCTAATGAAAACATTTTTGGTAGCAAATTCAATTTCTTTAGTCAGTATAGGGCTATTTAGATTTTCTATTTCATCTTGTGTTAGTTTTGGTAAGTTGCATTTTTTAAGGAATTTGTCCATTTCACCTGAAGTTGTTGAATTTGTTGGTATGAAATTGTCTGCAGGGTCTGCCGTGAAAATCTCTTTAATTTCTGGTGCTGTGATGTGTATTCTGTCTCTTTTTTATGAGTGGTCTTGCTACAGGTTTATCGATTATGTTTCTTTTTTCAAAGAACCAACTTTTAACTGGTAATTTTCTCTCTAGTTTTATATTTTGTCGATTTATGCTCTTCATTATTGCTTTCCACTTCACTGTACTTCGCTCTTCTGTGTTAGCTTCTTAGAGGGCACCCTTAAGTCACTGACTTTATATTTTTCTTCTTTTCTTTATAAGCACCGAAAGCTATAAATTTGCCTTTGACCATTGTTTTAACTGCATCCCATAGATTGTGTCATGTATTTTCGTTACTATTCATAATGAGAATCAGTTCTCATGATTTCTTTGATCTGATTATTTAGAAATGTATTGTTCCATTCCAGAATATATGAGGGTTTCCTAGATATTGTATTCTTGTTGGATTTAATTTGTTTTGTTGTCAGATATACTCTGTCTGATTTCATTCCTTTTACAATTTTCAAACATTGTTTTGTAGCTCAGCACACGGTCTGTCTTGGTGAAGGCCCTTGAAAAGAATGTGGACTCCGTAGCTGTCAGATGGGGTAGCCCATAAATATCAATTAGGTCAAGCTGGTTGATGGCTATTGTTCAGATTATCTATGCCATTTATGTCCGATCAGATATTTTTATCCTTTTAGCAATGGCTGAGAGAGAAAAGTCTCTAATGATTGATTAAAGACTTGTTTCTCTTTTTAATTCCGTTAACTTTTCCTCATATGTTTTAAAGTTTTATTATATGAGTACACACTCACATTTTTTACGTCTTCCTAATAAATTTATAATTATGTCTAGTAAAACCCTTGGTCTTGATGTTTCCTTTATCTGGCGTTAATATAACGACTCCAGCATCCTTAAAATTGCTGTTTCTCTCTCTCTCTCTATTTACCTCCACTTTCTACCACTCTGTCTTGACGTTTAAAGACTATCACTTGCTAAAGGCTTAGTTGGTTCTGACTTTGTGCCCATTCCGACGGTCTCTGCCTCTCCTTGCAGTGTTCAGTCCGCTTACGGCTCTCATTTTGTTGTTTGTTTTCTGATTGTCGCTTTTCTTTTTGTTTCCTTTTATTCTCTTTTCTGCCTCCTTCTGGATAATTTAAATATCGTTTAGAGTTTTATTTTAATGTATCTATTGGTATTTTTAGTTATATCTTCTTTCCCTTAAAAAATTTTAGTAGTTGTTTTAGAGATTAAAATAGACATTCTTAACTTTTCACAGTCTACTTAGAATAAATATTTTACCGTTTCATGTAAAGTGTAGAAATCTTGCAATCACATGCATCCATTTGTCACGCTTCCCATTCTTTATGTTACAGTTGTTAAATTTAATATATCGACACACGACATGACGACACCGGAAAACGGGGTTTGCTTTAAAAATTCTTATCTACTTTTAAGAAATAAGAGGAAATTTTAAAACATTTTACCAGATACGTATCATTTTCGAGGTTCTTTATTCCTTCCAGGAGAGCTAAGTTTCCATCAGGTATCATTTCCTCTCAGCCAAAGAAACTTCCTTTAGGATTTTTTTCTTTTTAAAAAAATAATTTAAAAAATTTTAATTACAGTTGGCATACTAATATTATATTAGTTTCAGGTGTACAACATAGTGATTAGACGCTTCTATAACTTACGAAGTGATCACCTCGATAAATCTAGTGCCCACCTGGCATTGTACATAGTTATTATAGCTCTACTGACTCCATCCCCTAAGTTGTGTTTTATGTCTCTGGGACTATTTCGTAACTCCTAATTTATACTTCTTAATTCCTTCCCTTTTTTCACCTACCCCATCAACCCCGCTCCCAGCTGGCAAACATCAAAATGTCCTCTGTTTCTATGAGTTCATTTCTGTTTTGTTTGTTTGTTTGTTTGTTTTGTTTTTTAGATCCCACACGCAAGTGAAATCATATGGCATTTGTCTTTGTCCAACTTACTCCACTCAGCTTAGTACCCTCTAGGTCCACCCATGTTGCCGCTGATGGCGAGATTTCATTCTTTTTATGGCTGAGTAATATTCCATTGTGTCTATGCACCGCCTCGTCTTTATCCATTCATCCATTGATGGACACCCAGGGTGTCTCCATATCGTGGCTACTGTAAACATCGTTTTAGGATTTCTTGCAGTGCAGGTGTGCTGGATATGAATTCTCGTTCTTTCTTTGACCCGGAAGTGTTATTTCACCTTCGTTCTAGAAGAATGTCTTCTTTGAATATAGAGTTTTGAGTTGAAAGTTTTTTCTTTCGGTGTTTTCAAGGTGTGATTCTACAGTCATCTCCTTTTGATCACTTCTGATGAGAGACCAGTGGTCTTTTGAATTGTTGTCCTACTATGCGTAATGGTAGCTTCCTCTGGCTGCTTTTGTGACTTTCCTCTTTATTTTTGATTTTCAGCAAGTCAATGACTGTGTGCTTAGGCACGTTTCCCCTTCATTCTACTTGGGGTCTGCTAAGCTTCTAGAATCCTTAAATTTTTGCCTTTCTCCACATTTGGAAAATCTTGGGTATCATTTCTTTAAATATTTCTTCTTCTCCATTTTCTTTTCCTTCTCTTCCTGGGACTCCAATCACATGTATGGTGGGCCTTTTGCTATTACCTCAAAGGTCCCCGAAGTTCTGTTCATTTCTTTTCAATCCTATATCTCTGTTCTTCAGGTTGGATAATTTCTATTCATCTATTTCGAAGTTACTGACTCTTTCCTCTTTCATTCTGTTATAGTTAATGAAACAATATTGGTACATTATTAACTAATGACTACTGTTCAGACTTATTATTTTTTACCCAATCCCACCTACTTACTTTTCTCATGTCCTTAGGCTCTCTTGGCAGATGGTTTCTCAGACTTTCCTTGTTTCTGATGGCCTCGTTACTCTTGAGGGGCACAGGTCAGATATTTTGTAGAATGTTCCTCAACTGGGCTTTGTCCGACATTTTTCTGAGGATGATACTGGAGTTGCGGGTTTTGGAAGAAAGCCAGAGATAAAGATCCATTCTCATCGGTCCTCACACAATGGGCTAGGCTTCCCTAAAGAGACAGAAACACAACAAAGCAAAGCAAAGCAAAACAAAACAAACAAAACAAAGCAAAAACCCTGCCACAACCCACATAACAATAAGCACCAGATTATAGGGCTGAGAAGTTCTCTTCTCTGAAGGGACTAGCGGTAGAATTTGGGGGAAAAAAGGTATATGGTATCACATGACTTATCACGCTGCTGTTGACCTCGATCACCTGGCTGAGGTATTTATCAGATTTCTCTGCTATAAAGCTACCCTCCCTGCTTTCCATACCGTGTTGTTTAGAAGGACGTCACTACGCAGCCTACACATAAGGAGTGGGGAGTTATGCCTTCCTCTTTGAGGGCAAACTATATAAATTATTTGAAATTCTTCTGTAAGGGAGATTTGCCTCATTTCCTATGTTTATTTACTTGATCATTTATTTATATCAGTGTGGACTCATGGATATTTATTTTATCCTTTGGATTATAATCCAGTAGTAATTTATTTCGTTGCTCAAACTGTGAGGTTTTTTTTTTTTTTTGCTTCCTTACTTTACGACACACAAGAAGCTCCAGGCTCATTCTGTATACTCCCTGCCCCCACCCCAGAATCAGTCACATCTCCCAGGAGCCCTGGTTCCTTTTGCTGGATAAGAGGATGAAAAACCAAGATCTGCGTACTGGCAGGACTCATTGCTACTAGGTCATCTCAGCTGACAGAACAAGGGGAAACATACGCATATAGGAACCTGCGTATACACACACACCTGTAAACACTTCTATGTGTAACCATCTGTGTCCGTGCTAAATTAAACATGAGTCCGTGCCGACATCTCCACCTCTAATCCATCACCATGTGGATCGTTCTAGCTCCCTCCCCTTGCTTATCTGCAATCTCCCCCTCCAGCAGTGAGACACCTGAGTTCCATCAGCCACCAGGCATTTACTGAACCGTTCCATTCTAGCGAACACATCCAGCACTATCAGAGTTAATACCGGCCCCGCCATGCGAAACAGCCATCAACCCAGGGCGATGTTTACGTGCAGCTCCTTTTATCTGAGTCTCACAGATGCCGCTCATTTCCAGAATTACTTGGGTCAGCATCTTCCCCCCCAGCCCCTCCAGTGAGGTTGTTCCATGCATGTGTAATACAGTCAGAGTCTCTCGTTCCCATCTTCCTTCCTTTCTGGGATCCCCTGACCTCCTAAATGATTTTTAAAATGTGCAGATGTTATGTTTTCTTCTTCGTGCCATAAAGTTCTATGGGTTTTGACAAATGCATTGTTGTCACGCATCCACCACGGCAGTATCATTCCGAACAGTTTTTCTGCTCCTGTGCTCTGTCTTGCCTGCCCCCATCTCCCTGGCAACCACCGATCTCTTTATTGGCCATAGTTTTGGCTTTTCCAGAATGTCATATAGTTGGAATCGTACAGTATGGAGCCTTTTCAGACTGGCTCTTTTCACTTAGATACACGCATTCAAGTTTCTCTACATCTTCATGGCTCAATAACGAATTTCTTTTTATTGTCGAATCATATTCCCCTGTACGGATGTCCCACGGTTTACTTATCCATTCAACTATGGACGGGCATCTCGGCTGCTGCCAGCTTTTGCCAATTATGAATAACGCTAGTATAAGCATTTGCATACCGATTTTTGTGGAGGCATAAAATTTCAAATCCGTTGTTGCAGCACGCGGCAAACTCGGTTTAGATTTGTAGCGAACTTCCACGTCGTCTCTGAGCGGCTGCACCATTCCACAGCAGTGCATGAGAGTTTCTGCTTCTCTGCAGCCTCGCCGGTGAGCTTTTGGGTTTTGCCTGTTTTTATACCTTAGTCATTCTAGTAGGTGTGTAGTAGTATCTCATTGTTTTAATTTGTAATTCCCTAATATCAAAAGATTTTGAGCGTTTTTCCATTTGCCTATTTTCCATCTGTATGTATTCTTTGGGGAGATGTCAGTTTCCATGTTTTGCCCATTGTAAAACTGGGTTTTCTTATTGCTGAGCTTTAAAAGTTCTTTGTGTATTTTGGATGCCAGTCCTTTATTAAAGATATTTTGTGACTATTTCTTCCCAGCCCGTGGCTTGTGTTTTCCCTCTCTTAGCAATGTCATTTGCAGAGAATACGTTTTTAATTTTGCAAAGTCCAACTTATCAATTTTTTCTTTGATAGATTATACTTTCAGTGTTGTATCTAGAAACTCCTCGTCAAACCTAACATCGCCTAGATTTTCTGCTATGTATTCTTCCTGAAGTTTTATAGTTTTGCATTTTATATTTAGATTTATAGTTCATTTGAGTTAATTTTTTGTGAAAAGCGTATAAAGTCTGTTTCTAGATTCTTTTTTATTGCACGAATGTCCAGTTGTTCCAACATCATCTGATCAAAGACTTATACTTTCTCCATTGACTTGCCTGCTCCTCTCAAAGATCGGTTGACTATATTTGTGTGAGTCTATTTCTGGGCTTCTGCCTTATTTCGTTGGTCTCTTTGTGTTGTTTAAACCAATACTAGGCTGTCCCGATGACCATAGCTTCGTAGAACGTCTCGATGTCAGGAAATGTTAGTCTTCTAACTTCGATCTTCTTCTTCAATCTTGCTGTGCTATTCCGGGTCATTTCTCTTTTCGTATAAACTTTAGAATCATTTTGTCGGTATCTACGAAATAGCTTGCTGAGATTTCGCTTTGGATCGTGTCGAATCTATGAAGTTGGGAAGAATTAACAACGCAAAATTCAGTCTTCCAATCCCTTCTATTTTCTTAGAAATTATTCGATTTCTTTTATCAGAGGTTTGTAATTTTCTACATCTAGATCCTGAATATATTTCGTTAGGTTTATAACTAAATATTTAATTTTCGGTGCTGTTTTAAGTGAGACTGTGTTTTTAATTTCAAATTTCAATTGTTCGGTGCTGGCTCAGAGGAAAGCAAATGATTTTGTATATTAAAATCATATCCTGTGACCTCGCTATAATTGCTTATAGTTCCAGGTGTGTGTGTTTGTGTGTGTGTGTGTGTGTGTGTGTGTCTTTGGGATTTTCTTTATAGATAACCATGCCAGCTGTGAACAAGGACAGATTTATTTTTTCCTTCACAATTTGTACATTTTTTATTTCCTTTTCTTAGTGCAATAGCTAGACCTTCTGGTATGATGTTGGATAAGAATGTCGAAAGGGGACATCCTTGCCTTGTTTCCAATCTTAGAGAGAAAGCGTCTAATTTCTTACTATTAAGTATGACGTTAACTAAGATTTTCTTTTTTTATAGACGTTGTTTGTCAAGTTGAGGAATTTCCCCTTTGTTCCTAGTTTGTTGATAATTTTTTT
>NW_011888959.1:992613-993729 GCF_000151845.1 Pteropus vampyrus
GGTCACCTGCACTTAGTGGGTGGTCGGAGGCTGGGGAGGCGGGAAGTGTGGAGCCTTGGCCACCTCGGCTCCACGCACTGGGGCTCCGGTCTCTCTGTGGTGACCAGTCCTGAGGTCAGTACAGGCCTCGCCCACTTTGTGGGCCCCAGGGGTCAAGCCAGAACAGCGAGGTCCTGTCTGGGCCAGAGATCTGGGGCACTCAGCAGCAGCAAGTTTTAGGCAGAGGAGACGAGATGGGGACACTGAGAGGGGGCCCCTCCTGAGAGAGAGGGGAGCGAGGGCCCCAGAGTCCTTACCAGCACCCCTCCTTCTCATGCAGAGCTCCGGGGTCTAGGCTCAGCTTCAGGCCTCCTCCGGGTCACCCACAACCCCCTGCGGTGGTGGTGGGGGCGGGGGAGTCCTCCAAGCCCGGCTGTGTGAGGCGGAGGATGTGCCCCTTGATCTCTGTCTTCTGCATCTGGGCTCCTCCCTCCTGCAAACGTCAGCACCCCACACCCCTACCCCGGACCTCCCTCGATCTATGTTCTCTGCCCTGAGAACGAGAAAGCCCACTCTTGACTTCCAGTGGGGACCCACGTTTTTGGCCTTTCCCACCGGCCCGGCCCCCTCTCCCGCCCTCACCCTCTCAGGGTGTTCCCGCTGCCAGGAGCACCCCCTGCCCCCACCCCCCAACTCTCCGGAGGTGTTTTGGTCTCACTCCGGGTTAGAAGAGACCCTCATCATCACCCGTACCCCTGGGCGCTTCTCCCCGAGCTTTATATTTATTTGCACGTTTTCTCATTTGCCTGATGGATGAGTGTTGGCGTGTGGTTGGGCCTTGACCTTGAAGTCACTGTGTTTGTGGAATAAAACAAATTAAAGACTTAAAGAGGCCACTGGAGGGGCCGGCAGTGGGACACAAATCCCGCAGTGAGTTCAAGCAGGAAAACCCGAAGGCTATGGGCTCTTAGCTTCTCCACTGAGTGTGTTTTGATTGAGAAATTTGGTTCATTTTCTAATTAAAACGAGAGAGCCCCAGATTTTAAACAGCACACTGGAGGCCACAGCTTTAGGAGAGAAGCGCTCAAACCCTCAGGGGCGAGCCGCCCAGTGCCCGGTTCCCGGTGGCCCCTGTGG
>NW_011888959.1:993779-995718 GCF_000151845.1 Pteropus vampyrus
GCAAAATTCAGTCTTCCAATCCCTTCTATTTTCTTAGAAATTATTCGATTTCTTTTATCAGAGGTTTGTAATTTTCTACATCTAGATCCTGAATATATTTCGTTAGGTTTATAACTAAATATTTAATTTTCGGTGCTGTTTTAAGTGAGACTGTGTTTTTAATTTCAAATTTCAATTGTTCGGTGCTGGCTCAGAGGAAAGCAAATGATTTTGTATATTAAAATCATATCCTGTGACCTCGCTATAATTGCTTATAGTTCCAGGTGTGTGTGTTTGTGTGTGTGTGTGTGTGTGTGTGTGTGTGTGTGTGTGTGTCTTTGGGATTTTCTTTATAGATAACCATGCCAGCTGTGAACAAGGACAGATTTATTTTTTCCTTCACAATTTGTACATTTTTTATTTCTTTTTCTTAGTGCAATAGCTAGACCTTTTGGTATGATGTTGGATAAGAATGTCGAAAGGGGACATCCTTGCCTTGTTTCCAATCTTAGAGAGAAAGCGTCTAATTTCTTACTATTAAGTATGACGTTAACTAAGATTTTCTTTTTTTATAGACGTTGTTTGTCAAGTTGAGGAATTTCCCCTTTGTTCCTAGTTTGTTGATAATTTTTTTAAAATCACGAATGAGTATTGGATTTTGTCAAATGCTTTTCCGCGTTAATTGATATGGTTATATGAATTTTCTTATTTAATCGGTTGCTGTGGGTTGCATTCACTGAGTTTTCCTTCTCCTGGAAGAACTTCTTTTAACATTTCTTGCAAGTCAGGTCTGGCGGTGATGAATTCCTTTACTTTTTATTTGTCTGGGAAAGGATTTATTTCTCCTTCGCTTTTAAGGGATATATTTTCTGGCTTTAGAATTCTAGGTTGGTGGGGTTTTTCTTTCGGTGCTTTCAATATTTCACTCCATCCTCTTCTCTCTGCTTTCTGAAAAGAAGTCTGATATAATTCGAATCTTTTCCCCTTTCTTGTTATAAGGTGTCTTTTCTTTTTCGTTTCTTTCAAAGTTTCCCTCTTCTCCAGCTTGAATATGATATGCCCACCTCCCCGCCACTGACCAGCAACTCCATATGCCCAGGTGTAGATTTTTTGGAATTTCTTTCTGTTTGGCATTTTCCAAGCTTCCTGTGATACTGCGGTGATGTGTATTTCACTGTTTGAAACTGTTCCACGGTTCTTCGATGTTCTGTTCAATTTTTTTATTCTCTTTCCTCTTTGCATTTCAATTAGGTAAGTTTCTATAGACATATTTTCAGACTCACTAATGCTTTCCTTGGCCGTGTCCAGTGTGCAGATGAACCCACTGAAGGCACTCTTTAGTTCTGCTACATCGTTTTCCATTTCTAGCATTTCCTTCTGGTTCTCTCTCAGAGTTTCCCTGCTTACATTATCTATCTATTATTGAGGTCGTCTGCTTTTTCCATTAGAACTCTTCGCATATGGATATGGATTATGGTTATTTTAAATTCCCAATGCGATAGTTCCCAAATACGTGCCAGAGGCAATGAACGGGATCTGAAACTGACCAGAGATTAATGTCTAGAATTATGTCTAGATTATGTCTAGATTAATGTCTAGACAAAAAAACTACGAGAGAAACGCTGGAAACCTAGTGGAAAAATTAGCAATCGAGAATAGCTACCATGTTTATAGCGATCACTATGTTCTGAGCGCTTCACACAAATGTCAGGACAGGATGCAGTAAGACCTGTGAGGATCCTGGCGAGGAAGGTACCACGTCCAGCTTCAGGTGGGCGGCGGTGCGGTTGAGAGCGGCTGTCAGAAGATGATGGGTTCTGAAGGGTCAGGAGGAGTTGGCTGGGGAAGGGAGTGTGGCAAAGCCACTGCGAGCTGTGGGGACAGCCCGAGCAAGTGTGTGGGGAGAGTGATGGGCAAGGCAAGTTTTTCAGAAACACGTGAGGGACAACAGAGAGGCAGG
>NW_011888959.1:997349-1000638 GCF_000151845.1 Pteropus vampyrus
GAGAGAGCCCCAGATTTTAAACAGCACACTGGAGGCCACAGCTTTAGGAGAGAAGCGCTCAAACCCTCAGGGGCGAGCCGCCCAGTGCCCGGTTCCCGGTGGCCCCTGTGGACAGAGCCAGGGCGGGAGAGTTTCAGGGCAGACACGGCTCGGCTCAGGGAGCACTACTTGTGAAGGATGACGAGTGAAAAGGCCGGGCGTCCTCACCTGTAACCTGTGGTGTGCAGCTTCTGCAGGCCAGCAAGGGACTGGGGTCTCGGAGCCGAGAGAGGGGGCCCTCCGGGATCACCGTGCCGCTCCTGACAGACCAATGTGCCCCCCACAACCAAGTCCCCAGACGTCCTTCTTCACAGTGTCGTCCCCCCGCCACCACCCCGAGAACTCTCAGCTGGAGGTGCATAGTACGGGTCAGAGGTGGGGCTTTGATCCAGAGGGCCCAGGACAAAGGCCCTTCCCCGTCTGGGCCGGTGGCCCGTGGCGAAAGCTGCCTTCTGTCCCCAGCTCCGCAGTGCCCAGCCGTATCCCCCAGCCATATCCCCATGCCCTTCCTTACCTCTTCCACCTGTCTGCTTCAGACGTCCAATCCCATTCCGCCCGCTGGATGAATCCTGCACGTCCTTCAGAGCCCAGCTTGGTTTCCCCCTCTGCGGGGAGCCTGAATCCTGTGCGTGGTTCGTCGTTCTCTCCCTGAGACCCCCGCACCGGGGATGCAGCCCCCTTACAGCAGGCTTTCCCGTGTTATCACGCTGTGCGACGCGTCTGCCATCAGCGGAGGGGCATGCTGACGTTCCGTGTGCCCTGGCGCCCCAGGAGCAGGCGCTTAGAGAATGTTTATTGATTCGACACATGGACAGATACATGGACAGCTAGATGGACCGATAGACGATTGCCTGGCTGACCCCAGGCAGTGGGCCCAGAATGGTGAGCTCCCGGAGCACAGATTTCTGCCCCCTGCCTCCCCAGGGACCTGGCCAGGCAGGGGACCCAGCAGTCACTGGGCAGGAACTTTCCTACCACAGGAGTGGCCTGCAGCCCCACCCCGGCAACCTAGACCTTGGGGTCGGGGTCTGGGGGTCGGGGCCTGGGGATGTGACACTCAGCACAGAGCCAGCGGCCCTGGGTGATGGGGAACCTCCCCGCCCCCTGGGGGTGAGGAGGAGAAGTGCCGGGCCTTTCTGCAGAGCGTTAAAAGCTGATTAGCTCCAGCCGAGCCCCATCCTCTTGGGAAGGGAGGACTCTAGGAAGCGCTGGGCGTGGGGACGAAGTTCACGGAGTCGCACGGCTCGCCCCGGGCCAGGTCTGCAGGGGCAGCGGTCTGCTCTGGGCCTGGCCCCCTGGCTGCTCTCCAAGGGCCCTCAGGGCTAGGACGGGCTCCCCAACTCCCACCCCTTCCCCTCCCCGCTCCTCCCCCTCCTCCTTCACCCGTGGCTCCCCCGCCCCCCGCACCCCCTCCCCCGTCCCTCCTCCTACTCTCTGCCCAGCGGGCCCTGCCATGAGGCCCGAGCCCAGTGTTCAGTGCACCGCAGACCAGGCTGGAGGACCCCCGTTGGGGAATCAGCCCCAGGGCAGGATGTAAGCGGTGGGAGGGCCCTGCGTGGGGTGGGCCTCAGAGGCCCCGGCCGTCCTCAAATGGCCTCTGTTCCCTTCCAGGGCCCACAGTCAATTCGATTTGGCAAGAAGGCTGAGGAAGGTGCAGGCTGCTTGCAGATCCCCAATCCCTTCGGTCCTTAGGTGGCCTTGCTGGGTCCCTGCCCCGCAGGGCCTGGTGTCCCACTCTGTAAACGGGATGAGTCCCCCTCCTGCCTCCCCCACCCTCCGCCTCCCTCCCAGGTCACGCATCTGGGCACCTGGGACTGAGCTCCAGGGCGGCCTGCTGAGGCCCACAGACCATATCCGGTCCCAGAGCCCTGGGCCAGGGCCTGGTCACCTCTCTGCACCTGGGATCCCTGCGGGGGGAGGAAGGGCCTCATCGCAGCACGGAGCCTGGATTCCACCGCAGGGGGTCACCACCCTCATGTCAGGCCCACCCCCAGGAAGCGGCACAGCTTTGAAGCCGGCTTCCCAGGACCCTCCGCTCTCCCCCAGATGGCTGCCATTCCTGCCCTCGGCTCTGCCTTTCATCTCCCCAGGGGCCGGGGGCCTGGAGGCTGCTGCTGGTCCTGCTTCCTGCTTTCTGTCTTCCCCTCCAAGACCCCCAGCGAGGGTGGGGAGAGGGCGAGGACCAGGCTGAAGCAATGCAGAAGCCACAGGGCACACCCAGCCCTGGCCTGTCCTCCGACAGGGCGGGGCCTGCTGCTCCCCCGTCACAGCTAGAAGCTGAAGCCCCTAGGGGCAAGGGACACCTAGGCCTCTGAGCTGTGGGGAGCAGCTGGGAGGAGGTGGGGTCTGAGCCTCCTCTGACAGTCCCCTCCCCAGACAGAGACTGGGGAGAGCTGGGAGTCTCCTCCGGGGTGGCTCCCGGAGGCCCTTGGCACAGGCCCTCCCGTCTCCGGGCCTCTCTGCCACCTCCTGCCCACCCCCATCCCAGGACTCACGCGGGGCGGGGGTGCCCAGAGCACCTGGCAGGGAGCATGCACACCCCTTGTCTGAGCACGATGCTGTGGGGCGGACTGCAAGTCTGAGCAGGAGTCCAAGGCGAGAGTGTGGGGGCATTTTCGGGGTGAGAGGCTTCACAGGGAGAGCTTCGTGCTGAGTGGGAGCTGCCAGCCGCTCTCTCTGCACCACCCTCCCAGCTGTGCCTCAGGGGCCTTTGCACACAGGGCGCCCGCCTGGAACACCTCCTTCAGGAGGCAGTGGGGTGAGGGAGGGGGATGCACAGGAGCCGCCAGCCGTGACCCTGGCACCAGCCCATGCCCAGGCCCCCTCCATCTCCTCTGACCTGCGTAGTGATTGTGTGTGGAGCTACCGTCCCTGTGATGGGGGGGAAACTGAGGCTCAGAGGGACTGATCAGACTCACCCGAGTTTGTGCAGGAGGAAGGGGCAGAAGCGCCTGACCCTAGGGGCAGCCTGGGCTTTCCCGTTATGTGCTGGGGTCAGACCGCTGTTGAATGAATCGAGGACAGTGAGGCGAAAGAGGGGGCCACCCAGGGGAGTCGGGGCTCCCTACTTCCACCCTTTTGGGTCTTCCCCAGCTGTGCGTCCTTGACGAGTCACCTTGCCTCACCTCTCTGAGCCTTCTGTGCCATGCAATGTGACCGAAGTGCTCCCACCTCCCACCCCCGGAAGGCAGGGGGTCCCCTGTGGGCTCAGGCCTCACTGGCTCCTGGGTGAGATCACATATACAGGAAG
>NW_011888959.1:1003328-1004558 GCF_000151845.1 Pteropus vampyrus
GGGGAATGTGGCAAGAGGAGCAGATCGGGGTGGTGGGGCTGGGGGCGGGGGCGGTAAGTCCGTTTGGGGCCGGAATGGGCATGGGGGGCGGAGATAATTCACTCCAAGGTCTCCAGGGCTGCACCATCAGCCCCCAGCCCTGTGTCACCTTTCCCCTTTGACCTTCTCACGCCCGCAAACTCTTGCATCACACGGCACACGTCAAGTCGGTGGCAGCATACCATGTCCCCGAGGCCATGTCAATCTGCTCTAGCAAAGACGCCACCTCCGGCACGGCCACGCCTCCTGGGTTATTTCTTGGTGGAGCCTGCAACATAGCACCATCCTCCAGGGTCCTGCAGGTTTCCGCAGGGGCCAGACTGGCGAATTAACCAGAGACATGATGCAAACCGGCACCTGCACCCTTTATCTCCTTAGAGGTGGCGCTGATCTGTCCTGGGATGTGTGTTGCTTCTGATGAGTTATGTCGGTCAAGGGGGGGGTTAGTTCCAAAGGCTTCTGTCTGACCTTCCCTCTGATGGCCCATACTCCGCAGACAAGGCCCCGATGTGGGAAGCACACCGATTACTAAGTACGGCAACACTCACTAACTATTTGGGGATTGAGAAATTACTTCTGGGCGGGTCTGTGGGCCCCTGGCTTCACCGTAAGGTGGACGCTTGGACGGGACTCTGTGTATTACCTGGCCTCCGTAGGCTCCCAAAGTGGGAGGAGCCATGATGACACTTCTTGTCCCCGGCATCAAAGTCGGTTCAGGCCCCGTGTCCAGCAGTCCTCAAAATGTGTGTGTGTTCCCTGTCCCCACTGCATTGTCGGGGGGCCGGGGGTCCCTCTGGAGGGAAACTCGGGGAGAGGATTACCATGTATACTGTGGGGCCTTCTGCCTTGGGGCTCAGCCGCCTCTTTAGGCAATGAGCTCTGTGTCTAAAGACAGACTAAGGAGTGGAAATAGGGCGAGGGCCCGTGACTTTTTACTGCTGGGACCCCCCTCAGCCGTTGGTTCGCCCGGACTTGACTTCTGTTGCTGCTCTCTGAGAAATGCTCTCGTGTGTTCTGTGGACTCCGGCCCTGGGGTCCATGCTTTCTGCGGGCCGGGCTTCTACGGCCGCCCTCCGGCCTGGCCGGTCACCACCCCGTCTCCCGGTGGGAAGGGCCGTATCCTGGCCTTTGTCGCTTGGGTCCTACACCCCCATTGCTATTGGCAGTGTGGTCTGTCACAGCTTCTCCCGC
>NW_011888959.1:1004608-1006663 GCF_000151845.1 Pteropus vampyrus
GATTGCCTTTGAATGTCCCTCTGCCCAAAGTGTGGAAGCTGCATTGCTTGTGCCGGGGTTCAGAACAAGTCACCCCAAAACGTGCCGTTATGGTTTGTGTGTCATCTTCAGCTAAAGGCAACTGAGACCTGGTGGGCTCAAGAGAAACTTCTGCCTCCCCCCTGCCCCCTTAACTACCCAGCAGCATTTGAGTTCGGGGCTTTGCTCCTAAGAAAAGATGATCAGAGGTGACCTTTTCGGACCTCTGTATGGACGAGCAAACTCCTACTTACCGCGTATCTGCTCTCCTTATGGTCCTGCAGTGACCCCTGAAGCCCTTACCTCACCCCTAGCTCAGAATGTCATCTAATGCCTCATGTTCTCCTTCTGCCTCTGATTCTCATGCGTGTGGGATTCTTGTGGACATGAACTTAAATCTGATTTTCTCTGGTCAGTCTGTCTCATGTCAATTTGATTATTCGACCAGCCAGAGGAGGCAGAGGAGGGATGTGGGAGTTTTCCCTTTGCCCGTACTGGGATGGGAGGGGAGGCCACGAGCTGGGACTGATCGGACCCCAGGACCCTGGTGGCCAGGCCTCCAGTGGTGGCCGGGGGATTTGGGAGGTGGGCGTGGCTTTGAGGCGGAGCCATCAGGAGAAAGCATTTTCCAGCCTGGTGGCTTCAAGTCGTGGCTTTGTCAGTCACTCGCTGTGTGATCTTGGCAGTTGCTTAATCTTTCTGAGTCTTGGCTTTTTTCAGCTGTCGGTCTGGAGCCCCGATGCCATCTTCTCGGGTTGTTACCAGAGGTCCTCGAAGAAATACGGGCGAGGAAATTCGGTGTGTGCCGCGGACACTGAGGAACTGGCAGCCGCGCGCGGCTGGGGCTGGGCCATTGAGAGGAGGGGAAGGAGCGGCCACGAGTCGAGATGGTTTCTTGGTTGGGACGCGGGATGGGTGCAGCAGGCTCGCAGTCACTGTGGCTGAACAGGTGGACATTTACTTCTCACCCGCAGAAGTCCCAGTTGTGAGGCCCGCTGTGCTCTGTGACGCTGTCAGGGACCCTGCCCTCCCTGGCACCCTGCCCTCCTTTGCCTGGCCTAAGGTGTCTCCTGCCAGCTCTGCACTCCTGAGGGCGACAGGACGAGCAGAGGAGAGCAGCAGCCTCACGCTGCCCCTTTAAGAGCGTGACCCAGAAATGGAACATGGAGTGTACTCTGCTCCTATCCCATTGGCCAGCACTCAGTCACATGGCCACGCTTGGCTGCAAGGAAGGCTGGAAAATGTAGTCTTCATTGTGGGTGGCCATGTGCCCAGCAAAAATCAGGGGTTCTATCACGCAGGGGAAAAGGAGACCTGGAAGTCTCTGCCAGAGACGGGGAATGTGGCAAGAGGAGCAGATCGGGGTGGTGGGGCTGGGGGCGGGGGCGGTAAGTCCGTTTGGGGCCGGAATGGGCATGGGGGGCGGAGATAATTCACTCCAAGGTCTCCAGGGCTGCACCATCAGCCCCCAGCCCTGTGTCACCTTTCCCCTTTGACCTTCTCACGCCCGCAAACTCTTGCATCACACGGCACACGTCAAGTCGGTGGCAGCATACCATGTCCCCGAGGCCATGTCAATCTGCTCTAGCAAAGACGCCACCTCCGGCACGGCCACGCCTCCTGGGTTATTTCTTGGTGGGGCCTGCAACATAGCACCATCCTCCAGGGTCCTGCAGGTTTCCGCAGGGGTCAGACTGGCGAATTAACCAGAGACATGATGCAAACCGGCACCTGCACCCTTTATCTCCTTAGAGGTGGCGCTGATCTGTCCTGGGATGTGTGTTGCTTCTGATGAGTTATGTCGGTCAAGGGGGGGGTTAGTTCCAAAGGCTTCTGTCTGACCTTCCCTCTGATGGCCCATACTCCGCAGACAAGGCCCCGATGTGGGAAGCACACCGATTACTAAGTACGGCAACACTCACTAACTATTTGGGGATTGAGAAATTACTTCTGGGCGGGTCTGTGGGCCCCTGGCTTCACCGTAAGGTGGACGCTTGGACGGGACTCTGTGTATTACCTGGCCTCCGTAGGCTCCCA
>NW_011888959.1:1009290-1017750 GCF_000151845.1 Pteropus vampyrus
CTGGAAGCTGGAAGTCAGTGCGGACCGCTGGGTCCCTGCTTTTGGACGGGGTGAGGCGGAGAGGGGCCACAGAGGGTGATGCCCGCTACAGAGCCTCACTGCTCTGGGTCAGGCATTGTCCCCCACCCCCCCCAGGCCCAGGTAGGGTGCTCAGGGGAGCAAAGAGATGACCCGGGTGGGCGGGCAGGGCCATTGGGTGCTGTCCTAGCTGTGGGGCCGGCCCACCCAGGGGCCTTGGGCAGGTCACTTCTCTCGGGCCCTCATTTTCTCTGACCTGGGGACCTGGGGCTGCGGCAGAGAGGGTTGGGAGCAGTGGACAAGGCCTTAACCTTCACACACCTTAACTTTTTCAGCTGTAAAATGGGGCCGCTGTGCTGACTAAGCGAGATGAAGCATGAGCTCGGCGGGCGCAGCTCTCAGTAGACGTGAGCTGTGGCTGCCACCGCTTCCGCTGCCACCGCACACGTGGCTGTGCTCAAGGAGGGCCAGCGCTGCTGGGGACATCCGACTCGGGGCCGCGGCCGGCCTCCTGGTGGGCATGCAGACACGTGCGGCCGTGGTGTAGAGAGCCAGGTGCGTGACACACGTGCTCACCCCCGCGTGCAGCGATGTCTCAGGGGTGGTGCGCGCCGCCCCACGGGGCGGGCGGCAGCAGGTCTGGCTCTGAGGAGTGAGGGGGCGCGGCGGTGGTGGGGAGGACGCGCCCTGTGGAAACTGAGCAACGATTGGAACCAAAGAGACGCAACAACACGGATGGATCTTAGCAACACTGGGCAGGATAGAAAAAGTAAGAGAAAGCGTGTGAGCCGCTGCTCAGCGCTGTTTGTATGAATTGAAACGACGCGCAGACCCAACACTGGGGACCAGTCCGCACCAGCACGTACCACCAGAGCGGGGCCAGCAGACCCCCGCAGGCTGCCCTTTGAGGGCGGGGGAAGAGAGGGCCTCAGAGCAAGGCAAGAGCACCTCCCACCGATGACCGTGCGCCACGAACCGGGGAGGTGGATGGACTTGACCCCTAGCAAATGAGCTTAAAAAAAAAGGGAACGAGGGAGAAGGAAGGAAAGGAATAAAGGACAGACAGGTGCCCAGTCGACCACGCTGCGTCAGGGCTTGGAGGGAACGTGGGCCCAGGTCTTGGGGGAGCAGCGACTGAGGTTCCCCGGAAGCAGCAGTGGTGTCCTGCAGGGGACATGGCTGACCGCAGCGGGGAGAAAGCATCAACCACCTGGCTTTTCACGATAACGGCTATTTCCCTTCATGTCCTGTCACATGGGGACAGGGACTTTGGTTGGGATTACTGTCCCCATTTTGCAGAAGAGGAGGCTAAAGTCAGGGTGGATGGAGTGACATCGCTCAGGGCAGGAGGGGGAAGGAGCCCCAGCCTGGAGCAGCATCAGAGGCGACGCCGCTTGCCCGCGGCCCCCAGCTGGTGAGGCCTGCGCCGAAGCCCGCCAGCCCCGCCGCCTCGAGATGCGGCCCGCGCCCCTCGGAGCCCAAGCACTCACTGGAATCTAAGCAACCAGCGCGACCAAGCCAGACAGCACACGCACGCGCCTTGTTCTCGGCAGCTCGCTGGACAGGGACAATGGGCATTTGCAGCGGCCCGAGCCTGAGCCCCAGGTCTTTGCATCAGCAGGACAATGGGCGTCTGGGAGAACAGTTATCGTATTAGTGCTCTTGGAAACGGCAAATCCCCATCACCGAAAGCAGCCCTATCCTGAGCCCAGCGGCCAGCCCCCAGGCTGGATAATCCCCAGGATTCTTCTGAGATCCACTGATGCCCCTCCCTCTGCCTCCAGCTCCTCCGGGCCTGTTGCCTACAAGACAGTGTCCATGGTCTTCTACTGAAGCCCCTGCTCTGGATCTACAGGCTGTCACCTCACCACCCCCCGCCCCTTCCCTTCCCATGGGCCCGAGGCCAGTGGTGCCTGGGATGGGGTCAGTGGGTCCCACATCAGCCTCAGTCTACCCACAGGCCTTTGCAGCTTTTACAGGTCAACTCAGACCCCTCTCCTTGGCTGGAGTTGGTCCATGCATCTGGAGACTTTGGTCACCTGTCCCCAGCTTGGCGCAGGCTGCGGCAGAACAGTCTCCCCGTGGATACGGTCAACTTCCCAGGATGATGCGGAGGCCTCTTCTCTGCCAAAGTCATTTCGGGGACTCCTGCAGATGAAGAGGACAAACCCCACATGAGTTCTGTCCAGGGACCAGGGACGGCCTGGGCACAGCCAGGCAGAGATGCTTCAGTGACACTGGCATAGGATGGGGGGCTGGGCCTCTGCCTGGAGCAGGGCCCCTCAAGGCAGAGCCTGAGACACAGCTTGGGCTTCATTTGGGAAGTGGCCTCAGGGGCGGGAGCGGGGCTGGGGGTAAAACGGGGCCCTCACGGTGGGAAGCCCTGGTTATGTCTTGGAGTCGCGCTGCCCCAAGCACCGGGGAGCAGTGATCAGAGGTCGCCTACAGGGTGCTAACTGCCCTCTGGATCGACACACGTGAGAAAGCCCAAGGCGGGGGCAGGAAGAGAGACTGAGGTCTCCCCAGGCCAGGCACCGTCAGGTGGCCCCAGAGCAGGCAAGCCGAAGCTTGTGTGGGGCTCATGACCACAGCCGTGGCCGGAAAAACAGGTGACCCAGGTGTTTTACAAGGTGGGTGCCTAACAGTGGGCCTCGCGCGTCTTTATTTACTTAAAAAATAACTTACTGTATCATAGAAAATTTGGAAAATATGGAGCATTAAAAAAGGAAATAAAAATTGTCTGCCATCCCACCTACCGGAGAGAACCGTGGATGGCGCTTTATCCACTTCCTCTCGATCTTTCGTCTCTGCGGATGCGTGGGCACAGACTCAGAGTTGAGACCATATAGCTTTCGTAATGTCGATCATGGATTTTGTGCAACTTTATTTTTCCTTTGAGATTCGTTTCCATTTCTGGTTTCGCTCTTGCTTGCCTTGGACGCTCACTTCTTTGATGCCTTGGGCACCTCCTGGTCATCTGTCAATACCCGCTGGTCTCCCCTCTGAGAACTTGCCACCGGCCGCCCTGCGGGGACACTGCTGCCGGTTGACATGTCCGTCCGTCCCTCCACCCGGCTAGACCTCGAGCTGTCGGGGGCCCGGGGCTGTAACAGATAAGTGACAATGTATACAAGTGTCAAGAACCATTCACACAGAGTGGGTGCCAGGGCTTTTAGCTCCACCCCAACGCCCCCCTTGAGAGAGGAAAAGATGGGCAGTTATTTGGATGGGGCAGCGTGGGTCCCTCTCGTCTCTGTCACAGTGCCCAGCGTGGACCTGGCGTACAGCAGGTGCTCAGCAAATGTCTATTGACTGAATAAGCACAGCCGCGATGTGTCAGGGAGACCCCTGCGGACAACGGAAGCACGATTCAGACAGACTGGTTTAAGCAGGAAACGGCTTCCACGCTGGGAACTCTGTGTGCACCTCTAGTGCCAGGTGCAGCTGAGTCCAGGAGCTCAACCCATGTCGCTGGCACTTGCTTCGTCCCTTGCTTTGTCCCTCTTCCAGCTCCGTGCTGGCCTCTGTCTTGGCTCTCTGCCCAGAGGGAACAAGAGGCCCCAAGACTGTATTTTTGTTGTAGTTTAGGATCACAGCAGAAGAGGGGGCACTTACCGAGGGCCTGGGCCGCAAATCTCCCGGAGCTGTGGTAGGCCAGGTCTGGATCCTGGGCCTTGTCCTGTGGCCAGTTGGGATCAGCCCCCTTGAGCCACACTGGATGCTTTCCCTGTGGGAAAAGGGGTTCATTACAAAGCAAGGGGAGGGCAGTGGACAAAGCGAAGAACGTATCTGCTTCCTAAAGGTCGATTAAGATTGGGGTGCAGGACACACATTATTGGGACCGGGCAGCAGTAGGTTTCTCTGAGGTGTCGGTGATGGGGACCCCCAAACTTGTCCTTTTCTCCATGAAGTGAGTCATCACCACCCCAACATCCCACCAGCAGGTGATTGGTTCTGGAAAGTCACGTGACTCAGTTCTGCTGGGGGCTTCTGGGAAATTCTCTCCCTGCTGAGAGGACCCAGGAAGAGATACCTCCTCTTCTCCCATGGGCGTCGTCAGACACCAGAATGGCTGCCACCCTCTCGTCACCAGCTCTGAGGGCAAGAGCGCAGGGAGAGGGGCAGCACCTGGGTCCCCCGGGACCCCTGCTCCTGAGGCCCTCCCCCCATGCCCGGAGCCCTCCCTGGTCCTGGCTCACCGGCAGGAAACCCGGCTGAATCAGAGTCCGCCGTGACTGGAGGCAGAGACCGCCCTAATTGATAACAGCTGTCATGTCTTCTGTGGCACCGAGAGAGCGGAGACTTATGTTTCACAATTTACTGGCTGAGTTCATAAGCTTTTGACAGCTCTCTCTCATTTCCGGAAGTTATAAAAATGTTTCTCATCTGGGAATGGTGGCTGCACCTGCGCCCCGCCCTACCACCTGGGTGAAGAAGGTCTTTTGCTGCACAGATGGGGGTCCCCGAGATGGGCAACTTACATTTACGTAAAGGGAAACTCATTTTCTTGCTGACGTAGAGTTCCGCAGATGCCGAAAGCAGCAGCCCTCACAGAACCGTAGCCCACCCTGCTCTCTCCGGGAGAGGCTGAGAGGCTGGGTGACATCTGAGAGCTTGGCTAAGGCAGTCTGGTTATTCCAGTCTCAGAGCCCAGCCCAGAGCGAGGGGGTCCCTGCAGCGTTTGTTGAGTCGATGATCTTCCCACTGCACCCAGGGGACTGTCGACCTGGCGGGTGGATGCGTGAGCGGGTGGACGGTGGATTTCGGTTGGTTGGACAGATAGCCGGGACCCCCTGAGCCAGGCGACCGGCCTGGGAAGTGCGTGTTCGGACCTGGCTCTGGCTCCTGCGACATTTTTGCCTCTAGTCGAGGAAGGCGGGTCCCCTCCCCCAAGCTCTGACAACTCTCAAAGAGGATCAGGTGAGGATTTGGTTTGCGAGCTCAGTGCCCGACGCCCTCACCCAGACACTCCCCAGGCTCTGCTGTGGGAGGCGGGGAGCAGGGAGAGGACGGGGTACGGTGCCTGGGCAGCCACCTCATCTGTCCCCCTCATTCAGACCCGAGCTGCCAATCCCAGGAGTGAATTTCAGGACGGGGAACAGAAATCAGGGAGTTGTTTGTGAGGCTCGGACAGAAGGACACGGCAGGGGAAAGCCCGGGCAGGATATTTAGACTGAGGCGTCAGAGGCCAGGGTTATGGCGCTTGGAACGGCGCCTCCGAGGTCCCCAGGGTGTGAGCATCGCGTAACTCCAGGGGGCGCCCTTCACGCTGTGCTCTAAGGGAAGGGCTCTCAGGCAGCCCCGAGCATCACCTGACGGAGGGAGTCTGTGGCAGGGGCCTTTCGGGCCTGTTGCCCTGCCGGGAAACCGAGCGTGAGTCGACCCACGTGGTCATGCGCACTAGCGCATGCGTATGGGGCTCCGTGTGGATGCCCCCTGCGCACCTACTTCGGCAGAGTCTGCCCCGCACGAGGCAGGACCTCTCCTCAGGGCTCTGGACTCTGCGGGTCTCAGATCCGCTTACATCGAAACGACCAGAGCTCTCTGCATCCGCAGCTCTTTCTGCACTTTGTGAAAACAAGAAGCCACAGTATTCAGCCCAAAGTCCCCCAGGCCACAGAGGAGGGCTGTTTGGGGTGGGGGCTGGGATGGCTGTGCAGACTGGTCCGAGTTTGGGGAAGGGGTGGCCGGTCCCCGTTCTGGGAGCCTTTGCTATTGGCTGCAGCACCGTTAGCTCCTGGGGGGCTCAGGCCCTCTCCTCCCTTGGGGGGCTGTCAGTCCAGGGCTTCTGACCGATCCCCCACCTTGGGTCATGGGGATCCCCTTCCTCATGGACCCTGAAATCCATGGTTCTCTTGGAGCCTTGGCTGTCCCTGACTGAGTCTCCTCTAGACCCTAGGCCTCGGCTTTGGCCTCCACGCGATGACAGACACCTGCCACAGATTGCTACCCCCTCCCCAACTGCAGTCACAAGAGCCTCCTAACAGGTCTTGCTAAAACCCCATGCGGACCCCGGACGCCTGGCTAAGAGGCCAAGGCAGGGCCTCCGCTGCAGATGGAGCTGGCAGCATTCAGTGAGGCTCGCAGTGTCCCGGCGCTACCCACACCCTCTGCCACCGACTACCCGCAAGCGCCTTAGCAGCTCAGTGCCACTTTCAACACCGTTTTGCAGGCAAGGAATCGAAGCACAAAAGGTTAAGGGACTTGCTCACGTTCACATGGTGACGAGCAGGAGAGCATAGCTTCGCACCCGTCCCCAGGGCCTGGGCTCTGAACGCCCAGCTCTTCCCCCCCACCCACACCCCATACCTCCTGTTCTGTCCCCAATACACCCCCACATTGCCCTCCTCTTTCTTCCGGGTCTCTGAGAAGTGTTCCCTGACTCCCCCATGGGAAGACGTCTTGTGCTGGCCCACCTGGGCCCCGGGTGGAGACTGCTCTGACCGAGGCTCTCTCTGGGTGTCCCATCCGAGGGAGCCGTCACACTAGCTCCACACTAGCTCCTCCAGCACCACTCAGCAGGTGGCCGACGCCCAGCCTGGGGCCCAGCGCGGGCGCCCAGGAAACGTGGGTGGAACGGGCTGACCTGAGCGGTTTACTAAGGAGGACGGCGGGATGGAGCAAGGGTTCACGGGCCCATCTTCACGCCCTTGGCCTTGTGATCTCTGCAGCCCTGAGCTGAGTCAGCCCCTCCTGCCCTGTGACAGGGTCTAGGAGCCTCAGAAGCTCCCAGGCTGTTTATGGGCGGGAGGGACATTTCTCCACGAAGACAGGAGCATTATGGCCAAGAAGCAAAGTTGGACGCAAAGGAAATCGGTCGAGAGAAGGGAGAGACCACCTGAGTCTGCTCCTTTCACAAGCCCGGAGCTGGAGAATGCTGCGTCCACTCCCTTTCTGGAGGGTCGTGGCCCCCAGTGACGTCTCTGTCCCCTTCCCATTCCCCCGCTTTAGAAAACCCCACTTATTTACGATCTTTCTCTTATAAGTGCTGCCGCCGGCCCCTGTCGCCAGCCGGGGTGCGGCAATGGGGCCGGGATCCGGGCCTGCATCCGGGCCCCCACTGCCGGCGGCTGGGCCACCCTGTCCCTCCGCCCTCAGAGGAGGGGCGCCCCTCGTAAGATGAGGGACTTGGCTGGATTTCCGCTCCGGCACCCAAAGACTATTTATAACTCTGGGAATTGTTTGCTGACACCCGCCGGCTGCCATTCCTTCCCGAGTGGCCTCGGCAACCTCTGTGAGAAAGAAAAGCGAGAAGAAAAAAAAGAAGCAACAGATCCCCTCTGTGAGGGATTCATTTTCTAGATGTGTCTGGCAATTGCGAACACTTCTGACATCTGGAAGCTTTTAGACCTGGGCCATGTGGTTCGGATTGGGTGTCACCGAGGAGATCCAAGATGTATGGGGTGGAGGGGAGGGGGTCGTGTGGGTGATAATCCCGGTGGCACCATGGAGGGACAGCCACCATCCACCCAGCACTCCGCGGCCCGCCGCTGTCACATGCCCCTTACTTTATCATCTCCATCGCTCCGACCTACGACCCTGTGATGTAGGTGTTACTACTAGTATTATTTTTTTACAAGTAAAATAATTTTTTACAAATAAGATCTTTATTTTTTTCACAAACAGAAAATTTCCTTTAACAAATAAGGCCACTGAGATGCAGGGAGGTGACGACTTGTCTCCGGTCACATGGTTCCCAAGTGGTAGCTGTGTGTGCTGGCGGCTGAATCCTTCCCCTCTGGGGCCTTGAGTTCGAATCTCGCCTCTGCTGCTCTCTGGCAGTGGGAGCCCCGTGCTTCGCGCAGGAACCCTGCCTCATGGGCCTCTGGGGGCGTTCGCTGACCACAGCCAGCTGCGGGGTTGTCTGCGGGGCAGCGCCCTGGGTCGGGGGTCTGGGGTACCCCTCCCATGCGCTCGGGGCTGCCTTCGTTATCTAGGAAACAAGGGGACTTGTGCGCGGTCCTGGGCCACCCACAGATGCGCCCCAGGCAACAGGCAGTGGAACCGAGAGCACGTGGTTCTGATCGGGAGGCTCTGCAGGGGCGTGAGCAGGGGGACAGGGGCTCCCGGTCCAGGGAGGGGAAACGCGCTCGCCGCCCCAGCACAGGTCCTGGGCGGCAAGGGCAGCTCGCCTGGCTCCGGGCCGTCCGCCCCTCCGCTTGCACGGGCAGGAACGTGTGGTGCGGTCCAGGGAGGCAAGAAAGGCATCATGACGTCGGTGGCGGCTGGCGGTTGAGACCCAGCCAGCCCTCTCTTCGCCCAGGGATGGCCCCCAGCCACCGTTCCCTGGGGCCCGGGCCCCTTACAGGCACCAGCTCCTTCGGTGCGCACACACCCAGCGGCGCAGGCAGAGCACCCCACTTCACCGAGGAGGAATCCCAAGTTCGGGAAGATCATAACCGCTGGCGCCCCGCACTCCTCACTCGGAACTTGTGCGGATGT
>NW_011888959.1:1018540-1021034 GCF_000151845.1 Pteropus vampyrus
GCCGTCCGCCCCTCCGCTTGCACGGGCAGGAACGTGCGGTGCGGTCCAGGGAGGCAAGAAAGGCATCATGACGTCGGTGGCGGCTGGCGGTTGAGACCCAGCCAGCTCTCTCTTCGCCCAAGGATGGCCCCCAGCCACCGTTCCCTGGGGCCCGGGCTCCTTACAGGCACCAGCTCTGTCGGTGCGCACACACCCAGCGGCGCAGGCAGAGCACCCCACTGCACCGAGGAGGAATCCCAAGTTCGGGAAGATCATAACCGCTGGCGCCCCGCACTCCTCACTCGGAACTTGTGCGGATGTCCTGGGGTGGGGGGGCTTCCCGAAGCTGAGGGTCTTGTTTCGCTTTGTCCCCCAGCCGGTGCCCATGCCCGCTGGCTGCCCAGCACCCAGCACCCAGCTGGAGCCCTTAGCCCCTTTCCTATGGGGTGGATCCAGGTAGCTTGGTCCGCACGCAGCAGTGGCAGAAGCTGCGGAAGCTCACGGCGCGGCCCTCGGCTCGGTGGCCCTGGGCTCAGTGGCCCTCAGCCCCACTTCGGAGAGGTGGTTTGAACTCCTGACGCGCATGCAGGGGGCCGGGATCATAGTGCAGAGGTGCCTGGACCAAGTGTCAAGGGTGATCGTGGAGCCAGCTTCGGGACCCTGCCCGGGGCCGGCGATGGTTATGGCGATTCACTTGGCTGCTTTGTTTGCCTTATCCTGGGACAGCCCTGGAAATCCGCAGAAACGAGGCACAGGCAGTGGGTTTGGGACGGTGGTACCCATTCTGGAAAGGCAGTGCGGGCCTCGGGGTTCTGGTGCAGCCCCGCACAGAAGCACGTGGACTCGGCTGAGACGTGGTCCCAGAGCGTTGATCAGGCGGAGACGTCAACGCCCCCCCTTGGGAGCCTGACTGCCGAGGGCGGGTTCCCGGCTCTGCCTCTCCTGAGCTGGGTAGTGGAACCTCTGTGCCTTGGTTCCCCCGTCTGCAAAGCGGGAATAACTGGGTGCGAACATTCATTCAGGGAGCCCATGTGGAGAGGGGCCTGGTGGAAAGCATGGCGGGCCAGCTCTTACGGACGAACCTGAGGCCCGCTGGGGCCCCTCGGCGATGGGTCGCATGTGAGTGATGCGACCACATCAGAGCAGGAAGGGCCTCTGAGAGCTGGAGACTTTTTTCTCCTGTTTTGGGAGGTGTCATGGGGTAGGACAGGGTGAGTGTGCTCTGCGTTTCATGTAAAACTATGAAATAGTTCAAACATATGGAAGAGTCTGGAGAAAAAACTTAACAGGACCGTAGCCACTTCCCAGATTCAACGCACAGCAACATTTGTTTTTGATTTTCAAACATGAAACCAACATTCGCTCCAGCTGGAGCCCCCTCGTCTTCCTTCAGAGCCCCGCCCCCCCGCCCCCCAGCAGGACACCCTTCCGAGGGGGCCGCTTTCCATCCCACCCCCGTGTCCGCTCCTGCGTTTTCCCTGGGTCAGCGCGTGCAAGCCCACAAACGGATTTCATGTGATTTGCGCTCTTTGCGTTGCGTACGCATCTTTCCTCCACTCGCTTTCCCCGAAAACTCCACGTAATTCTCTCTCGTTGCGGTAAACTTCGTAAAACATAAAATTAACCATTTCGCGGGGTGCACTTGGGTGGCGTTTAGTGCACGCGCAGGGCTGTGCAGCCACCAGCTGCATCTCCATCTGGTTCCCAAACACTTTCGTCGCAACAAAGGAGACCTCGACCCCCCCCACACCCCACCTCCCCACCCTGGCGACCACCAGCGTCTTTGTCTCGGGGTCGACCTCTCCTGCGTGTTTCTGGGCGGAGTCGCCCTGCGTTGGAGGTTTGTCCCCATGAGACGCGTAGATCCGGCTCGCTCATTCCGCTGCGGTAAGAGGACCACTGACTGCTCTGTGATTCACCCCTTTGACGTCCCCGCCACTGAGCATTAGGGTGCTTTGCCTTTGGGGGGACCTCCCTGTGCTCCTCTGGGGGCCCCATCCAGTGTTCTCCTGCCTAATGCTGTGTGGCAGGGCACCCAGAACACGGTGCTCAGAATAAACGCTTTATTATTTCTCCGCTTCTGGGGGTTGGCTTGGCTCAGCCGGGCGGCCCGTCTGCTGGTTTCCTTAGAGCCTGGCGGGGCCAGGCAGCAGCTCAGGCGGCCCTGGGAGGCCCGGGTTTCTTTTCTCCTCCTTCAGGGCAGCCCGGCCCTTACGGGGCGGGTGGCTCCAGACCCCAAAAGCACAAAAGTGAAAGTAGTCAGGACTCCCACAGATGCACAGATGCCGCTTCTGCTGGATAAAGCTAGTGACAGGCCGGCCCTCAGCCAGACTGGGGGGCCCACACCTGGAGGGGTCTCTGCGGATCCCACCCCCACTGGGCGTGGCTTCCCCGAGGGCTGCTGTGAGCATGTCCAGCCCTGTCCGGTGACACCATGGAGGACTCGTCCCAGTGGGCGGAGGGTGATCCTGGTTCTCCAGGCCTGCGGCCCAGGAAGGAAGTGGCGGGGCCTTGC
>NW_011888959.1:1022179-1024187 GCF_000151845.1 Pteropus vampyrus
GCCTGAACCCAGGGAAGAGCGCAGGTAGCGGCCGCCCCAGGCAGGTGGGCCGAGAGCAGCTCTGGCGTGGGAAGGGTCTGGGGGACACGAGGAAACACCGGGACCAGTGCCAGCGGTGCTTATAGCTTCTTGGGTCACAGAGAAAATGGTAATGTTGTCATAGAGCAGTATTTCCTTTGTGTTTGCTTTTTCTTGTTTTAAATAGGAAAATTTCCCCTACCCTAAGAACAATAGAGATATTCTTTTTTAAAAACCAATCGATTATCATCACTGTACAATATTCTGTTATTATTGCTCTGCATATGTATTTTAAAATTGCGATAAAATACGTGTAACGGAAAATTTTCCATTTTAACCATTTTCAAGTACATGGTTCAGTGGCGTTAAGCACATTCTCACTGATGCACAGCCACCACCACCGCCCATCCCGGGAACCCTTTTCATCCCGCACGACTGAACTCTGTCCCCATGAAACACGAGCTCGCTGGTCCCCTCCCCTGTGTGATGCTGCTGTGGACATCGGTGCACAGACATGTCCTTGAGACTCGGCTTCAGCTACCTCGGGCGCACGCCCAGAGGCGAAACTGCTGGATCGTATGGGAACATCATGTTAATTTTTCAGGGGAGGCCGCTGGGCTGTTTTCCATAGCGACTGGACCATTTCGCACCCCCACCGGCAGAGCACAAACTTCCCGCTCCTCCCCATCCTCACCAGCACCTGTCATGGTCTGCTTTTTTTTTTTTTTAGTAGCCATCCCAGAGGGTATGAAGCATAGATGTGCTCTTTCTCCACATTCTTCTAAAAGTTGTAACAGTTTGCTTTCCACACTCAGGTCTTTATCCCACTGGCAAGTTTGCAGACCAGCCCTCCATTCCCGCTGGTTGCTGACACCCCTGCAGCGTCCATGGGGTTCCCACACGCATGAGCCTCTCTCTGTCCCGTGGTCTGCCTATCTCTCCTGGGCTGCCGCCTGCCTTTTCTGTGATCAGTTTGTAAGTTGCTTTATTTATTCTCTTACCTTGGCTGGGGTAAGATGGCTTTTTTTCCCCCAAAGATAGCAGTCACGCTGTAGCCTGTTCCCCCGTGTGACCTTGGCATGTCTTCCATTGAATGATGGGAGGTCTGTGTCCCCTCCCCTCCAGCAGGTAGACTTCTGTGACCTCCCGGACAGAGTGGGCAGAAGCGACGCTATGTAAATCCCCAAGTCCTAAAAATGCCGGCACTTCTGCCTTCTTCTCTTTGGACTTGTGCTGATGTTCCGTGATGAACCTCATCTTCGGCCACAGGCCCAAGAAGTTCTCACCTGGCCATCGCCACCAGAAATGTGAGCACAGAAGCCTGCAAGGTGACATCAGCCCTGCTCCCATCTGACTGCAACTGCCTGAAAGACCCCGGGCGAGGTCCACCCGGTCAGCCTCCAGAACTGCGAGAAGGGATGAGACCATCATGTTGTTTTAAGTCACTAGATTTTGGGGTGACCGATTCCATGGTGACGGATAACCGGAACACTGACCATATTCTCCTTCACAGCAATTTTTACTATTCAATATTGATTTGTTGATTGTTACCACCCAGAGTTTACCTGTATATTGTCATTCTCCCCAACCCGCTGTGAGCTCCATGAGGGCCACGCTTTGCTAATTCTGTCCGCGTGGCTGGCCCATTTCAGGCTGGGGCCGAATACTTGTTAAAGGAATGAATGGGCGCATGATGTCTCCCCCAGTTCTTCCTCCTCCAAACATCCTTGCGGCTGCTCCTGGTCCCACTCCTGCACGTGCACGCTGAGGTAAACCCGGGCACGACCACCTCGGGTTCTGTGTGGAGCTGCCTGGCCTTACGCAGGGTCCACAGGAGACGGTGCTTTTTCCGGTCTCTGGGGGGAGGCTGGGTCCCTGCGGCACACTGCTGTGCAGCTCGGGAGCAAACGCAGGCTGTGGGTGGGGGTGGGGATAGGAGGGGGCCCCAGCACTTCTTCTGGGAGAGAGGTCACGGGGATCAAGGGGCTTG
>NW_011888959.1:1026242-1028799 GCF_000151845.1 Pteropus vampyrus
CTCTGTATATATTCTATCATCTGTGTCATTTCGGAGAACCCAGGCTAATACATAATTTAAAACGTTACGTTTTCTTTACTTACAATGGTATCAAATGGCAAATAAACACCACGGCAAGTTGAGGTACCACGAAAGAAAGGAAAAAGCTTTATGTTTCATGCCTCGCCGGTGCTCTGCCCTTCGCTTTCTGAACAAGGAGCCTTGCGTTTCCATTTCGCGCTGGGCCCTGCAGATGGTGCAGCTGGCTGTACTAACGGTCATTTCTTCCTCCGCTCCAGGTCACCAAATGCAGAGGCTGGAGAGTCTGGGGACCTTCGTCTGGCTGCGGTGGCCCAGCTGTCTCTGGAAGACGGAGCTGAAGGTTTCAGAGATTATGGTTCCATTTCTCCCAGCCGTGGTCCTTTCGGCTCTGAGGCTGGCCCTACCTGGGCCTCGGAGAGACCACATAACTGCCTCCCCCGCCTTCCACTCAGGATTGTCAAAATCAGAGAAGCAAACAACAGACCCAAGATGTCCAGTTACATTTGAATTTCAGAAAGAAAAATTGCATTTCAGATAAACAATGGATACGTGTTTTTAAGTAATAAGTATAGCCACGCACTATTTGGGACATACTTATACTCAAAGATTATTCGTCGTTTATCTGAAGGTCAAATTTAACTGGTGTCCTGTATTTTATTCAGCAGACCTATCCTCTCTCTCCTTCCCAAATGTCTCATTTTGGCACCGCCCCCAGTGCCACCCCCCACCGCCTCCCACCCCTGTCTCCAGGTGTCAACTTGCCACAGCCACTGTTTTTTTTTGCTGTTTTTAGTTTTATTTTTCTGTCATAAGAGCAATACGTGTTCGCTACAGAAAAATCACAGGCTACAGACAAGCAACCAGGAGAAAGTAAGAAACACTCTAATCCCACCCACACAGAGACAGCTACTGTGATTTCCTCGGGGAGATTTTTCTAGAGCTGCATGTGTGTGTGTCTTTGCAGATATTACAAAAGAGCAAACACACTCACCGCCCAGTTCAGACTCACTGTCCTATGAGCTGCATTTCCATGTAACTGCGGAGGGAGGTCTGTGTCGGGGAGTCTCAGCCGCCATGAGAGGGACGCTGTGTCGCCGGGTGTCTAACCCCAGTGCTGGGGTCGGAGAGGCCTGGGGTCGAAGCGCGACCCTAACAAAGCATCATAGGCCGGGGGCAGGGAGGGGGGACACTTAAACAACAGAGAATTATTTCCTCGCAGTTCTGAAAGGTTGGTTTCTCCGGGGCGTGCAGATGGCCGCCTCCGTGCTGTGCCTTCATGCAGTCTTTCCTCCGTGTGTGTCTGCACCCTAATCTCTTCTCGTAAGGACCCCAGTCCTACCGGATGAGGGCACGCCCCAATCACCTCGTTCGAACCGAACTGCTCTTTTAAAGATCCTATCTACAAATAAGGCAACACTCTGCGGGGGTGAGGGCTGGGGCTTCAACATGTGAGTTTTGGAGGAGGACACAATTCAGCTCGTGACACCTTGGGCCAGCATACTCCAACCACGTCGATCCTCAGTTTCTTCATCAATAAAATGGGGCTAAGACCGTATTCATCTACGACGGATGTTAGGGTGTGACCAAATCAAATACTCCCCACGAAGCACGTTGTCCAGCGCCCGGCCCCTAGAGCAAACATGCGGATGTCACTTACGGATGTTCTTTCCACCTGTGGGTGGTCCTACGCTTCGGAACATTGTTTCCCACAGATGGATGTCCGGATGATATAAAGGGAGGGCACCTGTCCCTTTCCCCCGATAGCGCGATTAACTTTTTCAGGCAAGTACCCAGAGGACAGTTGCTGGGTCCAGGGTGCAGGTGCCAGCCTGTCCCCTGACAGGGCACTTGTGCCCACCGAGCCCCATCCCTAGGCACCCACGCCCCTTGCCCTCATCCTCCAAATTCCCCGATGTCCTGTCTGAGGCTCCCCTCCCTGAGGCCCAGCAGAGACCCTCGGCTGGTGCCCAAGGCCCCCGAGCTGGCCCCACAGCCCTCTCACCTCTGTCCTCACCACCCTCCTGCTTTGCAGCCCCCGGGGCTACCTGCTTTCTGAACACAACTTGTACCTTCAGGCCTCCGAGGCCGTGCCCTGGCGGTGCCCTCCCCAAGGATGCCTGTCCCTCCATGTCCTCCACAGGAGGAGGCACCTGTGCCTTCCAGGGGCCAGTAAGGCCTTCTCCACGCACTCCTTTAATGCCCCTCCCCCATCTCCCCGCAGGAGCCTAAACCATGTGCTGAGCTGTGGTGGAATGAGGATGATGGTAGCAATGATGATGGCTGTCCCACCCCCCCCACCCCACACACACACCTGATCCCAGGGTTCCCGGAGGGCAGAGATGAGTTCCTTCTGTGGTAGAACAGGGGACTCAGACAAGTGACGGTGCCTGGCACAACTTATCCTGCAGGAACAGACCTGCTCGGGTTACGTGGATGGACGGGTAAGGGGTGCCAGGTTAGGGAATGGCATGAGAAGAATGGGTGGGGTGGGTGGGGGCAGTCATCAAACACTATGCATTGTGGCTCTGATCATGGA
>NW_011888959.1:1033879-1036677 GCF_000151845.1 Pteropus vampyrus
CCCAGCGGGGATTGAGGGGTGCTGGGGAGGCGATTTTGCAGGTGCGGAAAGGGAACGAGGGAGAAGCCAGGTTCTGGAAGGGGGCGAGGGAGGAGCCAGGTGTGCAGAGGCGCCTGCGGCGGCCGGGAGCCGGGCCCTACCAGGTCCCCAACCCCCCGTGGCCCTCCACGCCGCCCCCTCCCCAAACGGTCGGACGTTCGGACAAGTGAGACGCGAGGCTGCAGGGGCAGCTGTAACTGTGTGTGTGTGTGTGTGTGTGCGTGTGTGTGTGTGTGTGTGAGTGTGTGTGTACACTCGCGCTCGCGCACGCGCGCACGCGCCCAGCGCCAAATGAGGACCCCCACGTTTCTCTCGCCTCCCTCCAGGACCTCGCCGGGCTCGGCTTCCTAGCTCTTCTCCCGACCCCAAGTTCTCCCCCCCAGGTGTGTGCATGCACACGTGCAGGACTCGGGCACCGCCAGCCAGACCCTCTCCCTCTTCGTCTTCCTCCGCCCCCCAGGCTGCGTCGCTTTCTTCCAGCCACCCTTCCTCCCAGGGTCACTATGGGGACGCGAGGGAGAGATTTGTGTTTAATTCCCGCCGCCGTTCGGGGGTTGGGGGGGGGGGAGGGAAGGAAAAATCAAGGGAGCAAAGGCAACACAAGAGCAGTTTACCTCAAGCCTTTATTATTAAGAAGTTTATATACAGGGACTATTTCCAGCAACACACTCGCCAAATGGCCTTCAGGTCAGGGGGCCAGACGTCTCCCACCACGAAATCGGCAGCTCTGCCTCGGAGGCACCTCACTCAGCGCCCCTAGGCTCTCCCTCTATCCCCTTGCCCTTGAACTCCGCCACCCAGACCCCGATACTGGGAGCCTTAGCCTCCTTCTCCCTGGGGAGCTGCCAACCTCCCCAGCACCTGCGGCCCTGTCCTTCCCTGTCCCTAACGCAGTCCCCAAACCCTCCCCCCCCACCCAGTTCACTTTGGTTTCCTCGTGGAAACCCAGAGCGCTTCCCCTGTGCCCGGTTTAGGCACCGCTGCGACCCCCTGCAATTCAGAAGCAGCTCGTGGTCAAGACCAGTTAGAGACAGTTCGTCATCAGCAGTGGGGCTCATTAGCACCCAAAACAAGGGGGGAAACAACTCTGCCCACCCTTCCCCACCCCGCACCCTCTCCCCCGATTCAGGTACAAGACATTAGACACAAAAGCAACAGGGCATCCCCACCCCCTGCGGCAGGTGTGGGTGCCAGGCAACTAGGGTGAGCTGCACCAGCTGCATGCGTTGCTGGAACCCAGCTGAGCTCGGGGGCAGGAGGGCACAGCCAGGGTCTTTTTTCTTGGGGGCGGGGGGAGGCTGCACCTAGCTAAAGAAACGCTGGCTCTTTTTTTCTGGAGAAGACTCGCCAGAGAGCACAGCAGGGGCCTCCGCAGAGACAGATCCAGGGGCTCACAGACAAAGGGTGGCACCGAACTTGCACTTGAAAGGGCATTGAAAGCCAGCCAGGCAGGTACAGGCGAGGAACAGTCACGGAAGCGGAGTGGGGGTGGGGGGGAATCTTCAGGTGGCTTGGCTGAGGACTCAGACCCAGCCTGAGCTCTGAGGCTCAGCGCAGCAGTGTCACTGGGCCCTCACCACATCTGACTTCGTTTGGGGCATTTGCACGTGGGCTTCGAAGGCTCGAAGGCGCGGCCCGCCAGGCTCGGTCAACTGTGTTGGCTCTTTACACTGGACGAGGCTGACCGCTGTGCAGCTGCTCATCATAGCGCTCCAACCAGGTGCGCAGCTCTGAGACCTGGTAGCCATCTGGGCCACGGCCACCCTGGTACATAATGATGCCACTCTGGATGACGTACAGGCGCTCGAAGTAGGCGCCATAGGCCGAGCTGCTGGAGTTGGCCATGGTGTCCAGGACGAGAGCACAGCTGGGTGCACCTTGCTGAAACACACGCGCCGCACTGACCCGGTCCTCCAAGCTTTGGTGCTTCGGGATGCTGTAGGGGGAGTCTGTGGTGACCCAGCCGTCGGAGGGGTGCGCCTCTTCGATGTAGATGATGAGAAAGTCCACGTCGCGCTGGTACTTGGTGACCAGGCGCTGGAAGGCGCTCATGCGCGCCATGAATGGTGGTCAGGTGCAGCTGCCGAAGTTAAGCACCAGCGGGCGGTCCCCTCGCGCGTAGTCGAGGATGTGCTGGTTCTGGAAGCCGTCGGGCAGGACCACCTCGGAGTTGGGAGCCGGACCGCCCTCGTGCGCCTGCTTGAAGAAATCCAACTTCTGGCCGTGCCACACCGCTTTCAGCGACGCCAGCGTGCACAGGCGGTTGTCGTCGGACACGAAGATAGGCGGGTCGTCGGGGGGCACCTCCTCGCCATCGCTGTTGAACTCCACTTCGGGTTCAGGCTGACCCCGGCGGCGGCGGCCCAGGAAACGCTTGCGGATGCACAGGAAGTCGAGCAGGCAGAGCATGAAGGCCGTGCCGAGGAAGCGCGGGAAGAGCACGAGGCACGAGGCCGTCTGGGCGCAGAGCCTCAGGGAGTGAAGCAGCAGGGAGCGGAGCATGGTGGCTGCAGCCCCCAGAGCCCCCTGGCCCCCGCCACCTTCCCCACCCACCAACGGCAGGGCGGCCTGGCCAGGCATCTGGGTTCGGCTGTGCCGGGAGCTCGATTTATAGCCGAGGCTTCAATTGGCGGGAGACTCCACCTCCGGCCCGGGCCCGCCCCCTTGCAACTTGAGCCCGCAGGGATCCCCAGCAGCCCGGCCAGTGCCTTAGAAATCGTGGGCCGGGGGCGGGTGCCTGCGGCCGGAGGGCGGGACGG
>NW_011888959.1:1039182-1044511 GCF_000151845.1 Pteropus vampyrus
CCCCCAGCTTTTTTGTTGGACAAACTCTCAAGCCCTGATTCCTTGATTTGGAGGTGACGGTGCCAGTCAAGGACCTGTCCTGTTCCCCACCCACAGAGGAGCTGGGACAGGGCCATGGGGCAATCCCCCCCCCACCCCTCCACATTTAGTTTCAGAAAATGGAAAGCCACCTTGCGCTGGGCGAGCCTCTCCTACTTGCTGTGGTCTGGCGGTGGCAGTGACGGTGACAGTGGGTTGCGGTGGTGGTGGTGATGGCGATGGAGGGGGCAGTGTGTGGAGCTGGCTGGGGCAGGTGTCCCATGGGCCCCTGGTCCCCTTTGTGGGCTGGCCCAGCCCGGCCAGCAGCCTCTAGCCCCAGGGAGGCTCAGAGGAGCAGCTCTGGGGACTGCTCTGCTCCTCGTGCCGATGGGCTACACCTCACTTGAGGATTCCAGAATGCTGGACAAGATGCTCAGGCCCACCTGGCTCCCTCAGCCCCCTGTGCAGGGAAGGGCAGACCCGAGGTCTGGGTGGCACTGGCCTTTGGGACACAGATCCAGGCCCGGTGACTCCTACTTCAGTGCTCTGACCTCTCACCGCTCCTCCCGCCCTCTCTGAAACCCAGACCTTCCCCTCTCCCAGCAGCCCCTGCCCACCCTTCCCCCCAGCCCAGGGCAGCACCCCCACTCGCCTTAGCCCTGACCCTTCCTACCAGCCGCCCACTCTATCCTCGCCTGACCCAGGGGTCAGCAGTGAGAGCCTTGGCCCAAGGCCCACCTGGGACTTGTGGGAGCTCCAGGCCTGGCCCAGAGGCCTGGCCCCAGCAGGCCTGGCAAGCTCTGCCCTGGGGAGGTGGGAACCATTGCTGGAGCTGGGGCTGCCCCATGCCACTGAGCCGGCTGGGCCTGCCCTCTCGCAGCTCCAGCAGGGGGCGGGCAGGGGAAAGGAAAGGAGGGACAAGTGGAACCGGGCCCATTTGGTGTCCAGGAGCAACTTGGCAGGGGGCTGGGGCCGGGGCGGGCTGGGCTGTGGGCGGAGATGTGCCCAGGCCCTGACCCTTCCCCTGCATCGTCCCAGACAGGGCTCGGCGGGTGGGTGTGTGTGGTGGGCGCAGCTCAGTCTCCCAGGAGAGCACTTCCCCGAGCCGGAGAGGCTGACGCTGAGACTGCCGTGGGGGTGGGGATGGGGGTGGGACCACCCTGCAGGAGGGCCTCCTGAGGCGAGGAGCCAGCCCGGACACCTGAGGAGTGTCAGAGAGCGACAGGTGTGTGCCGGCTGTGCCATCGGCCCGCCTCAGCGTGACCTGGATGCCTGGGCCTCGCCCACTGGGCCGCTGACCCTGGCTCGCCCTCCCCCTGCATCGGCCTCTCGGTGCCCTGGGGATTCCGAGGCACTGTCCTGCCTCTGAGCCTCCATTCGTGCTGTTCCCTCAGCCCTTCCCCTGCCCGGGGACTCTCGTTTCTCCTCCTCCACGACCGTCACCTCCACCTGGCCCGGCCACCTGACCTCCCCAGAGAAGGCGGAGCCCTTGGTGTCTGTGCCCTCCGGCCCTCAGCCTTTTCCTGTCACGGCAGCCTCCGTGGGGGCGGGTTTCAGCGCCGTGTCTGTCTGCTGCCACCTTGGCCCAGCACCTCATGGTGGTGGTGACGTCTGCCAGCTGGGTCCTCTGAGGTGACGCCCCTGAACCTGAGCCCCGGGAGAAGCCCAATAAATCTTCGTGAAACGATTCAATGAGTGAGTGTGGACTTACTGAACACTGTTTCAGGAGAATTTCGACGTATTCCACCGGCCCTTTTGTGCACCAGCAGCAGTGAGCGAGGTAGGACCCGTGGGCTGCGGGGCCGAGTGATGTCTTACAGACCTGCAGCTGGGAGCGGTCCCCTCTGGGCGTAGGGCCTGAGTCCACCCGTTGCCCGGCCACTGGGACTGTTTCCCTCCCTGGGATAAGCAGGTCCTCCCACGGGTGCGTGGGCCCAGCCTTGGACGTGCTCATACTTCTCATTTGCTTCATAATTATTTCTTTCCAAACTTTTCCCCCACCTCTCTTGACTCCGGCTCGGCTAGCCTGAACAGCTGGACGCCTCGCAGGGGGCCGGTGGCGGGGGTGGCTCGGTGGTCTGGTCTCAGCGGTGTCCTTGAGACAGCAGGTCCTCATCCCTCCTCAGGCCCCAGGAGTGTGAGGCACGAATGGGAGCTAGTTCGGGAGAGCTCGTGGGGCCCCCGGGCCTGCACGGAGCAGGGGTGGACCAGCAGCATTGGGGATGGAGGAGGCCGGAGGCGCCTGGCGGAGGAGAGGAGCAGGCCTAGGAGGTGATGCCTAGTGACCCCGTGTGACCCGGACACGCCCTGTCCCTCCCTCGGACATCTTCTGCATTGCGCTTTTCCAATGCCTTCGTCATGCTGTTTCTGCACACTCCAGAAGGTTCTAGGAAGTCCTGTGGGTCCTGCCCTGCTCCCGCGTGCTGCTGGGGGCTGGTGAGACCCCCACGTGAGGATGGAAGGTGCGCTGGCCTCTGTCCTCGTCACCTGCTCCCAGCACCATCTTCCACCTGCCCGTCCCTGCCACAGCTCTGGGCCCTCACTTTTCGGCCCATCCTCATTCCTTAGCCCAAGCGTGGGCTCTGACTTGTTCCCACCGTGAGCACGGACACCATGAGCACGGACGCCAGTGCACCCTGTCGCTCAGGCAGGGCCCTCTGGAAGTGGGCTGACTTCCCTCCAGAGGCCCTGCGTGAGGCACTGTCCGGGCCTGGCCGGTCCTGCCTGGGGTTGGAAGGGGTGCGGGGGGGGCGGGGCCAGACCCTGCTCTGAATCCTGAGGCCGGCTGGAGGGCCCCCTGTGGGTCGATCCGTCCTGTCCATCTCTTGCTGGTACTGTCTGGAAAAAGGCGGGGTACCACGGGCCAGCAGACGGCATCCCAGGTTCCAGTGCTTCTCCGAGCTTCAAACCCCTCACCCGAGAGGTGAACCTGATGTTGCGAACGCGTCGTGTCCTGTGTCGTGCGGGAGTCGCACGTGTGTGTGTGTCTATCTATTTTTACCCAGCCTTGTTCCAAAGTGCATTTCAGGTCCCTTGGAGGAAGCCACGGACCACCAGGAGGTGCCACCACAGCGAGGAGAAAGAGTGAAAACGAGAGGAAAAACCCATTTCCCGTTGGGGACGCAGGGCAGCCACTGCGCCCCGCTCCCCCCCGCCCCCCCATGGCAAACAGACCCGCGGCAGATTTTGTCCTGAATATCCTGGTGGTACAACCCGATTGGGTATGATCTCTAATGTCTGAAAGATAAAAGTGACCGTCCAGCTGCGCCTCACGCCCGACCCGGCGTGGCCGTGCCAGCCCCGTCTCTGAGTCTCGGGGCTGTGTGCGAACTGAATGAATGAGCAGTACGTCCGCTGGCTGGAGAGACATCGGACGGGAGAGGGACCCCGTGTGGCGCTGCCCACGGCTCGCGCTGGTGAGGAAGAGACAGGACGTGCTCGCTGGTGAGGCCGCGCCGCAGCCCCTGCTGCTCCGTGCCCGGAGCGTCCTCCCGGACCAGCTGGGCATTCACGCCTCCCCCGCCCCCCGGCCTGGTCCGCGAGAGGCTCTCAGAGGGGTCCTGGGTGTACGGAGGGAGTCGGTGTGTTGTCTGCCCTGGAGAAGCCCCCGGTGGCCTGGCCAGGGCCCGGGGAGGGGCAGGCGGGCTCGAGGAGGGGGCGCTCCGGGCCTGTGTGATCTCGAGCACGGTACCTGAGCTCCCTGCGCCTCCATCTCGTCATCTGCGAAATGAGCAGAACCTTCAACCCCCCTCAAGGGGTTTCTGTGAGGAAACGTTCGGTCACGTGCTCACTGGTCCCGGCATAGAGTCCAGTGCACAGAAGTTCCGTGTAAATAATAGTGACGACCAGCACGAGCCCCCACCAATCGCCAGGCACTGGGAGCCGTGTGGCCACCCTGCTCTGTGGGTCGGCCCGGGGCTTCGTGCTTTGGGACGGACACTTCAAGAGCTTGTGTCTCGGTCCACTCCTTTCTCACACGGGTCCTGCCAGGGGGCCCTGCCAGGTCACGGAGTGAGGGGACTTACCATTATAGAAGCCCATAACTCCATGCAGCCTTTCGGTCCCCAGGCACCTCCCTGACCCCAAAACTGTTTTGTTGGGACCCTTTAGGTTTCGCACGGCGGAAACTCAAACCAAACTAACCTCAGCTAAGAAGGAATTTGCTGGCTGTAGACGGTCCAGGAGAAGCCTCGCCTTCAGGCACAGGCGCATCCAGGTGCTCAAAGGCGCTGCCTCTTGGCTCCGTCTCTGCTGTGCCCGCCTGGTTCCCAGGTGGCTCTGTCTCTCCGCACGTGGGCAAGGAGGCCCCAGGATCTCCAGCTCGGGGGGCAGAGCAGCCCAGGTCCTCGCCGCCCAGAGAGGAGAGAGCACGATTCGCTCATGGCGAAATGTAGTGGGGCCGAGGGCGGTTGCTCCCGTGGTCCCACTGGGGTCTTGTGCCCATGTCTCTCGGAGAGGGGCTGTGACGCACGTGAACTGCGCAGGTCCTTCCAGACAGGGGAGGCGGGGGGCTGGCTGACGCATGTCCACCACACTAATGCCAGCATCGTGGTGACAATACCGGCTGCCCTTGCTCGAGCAGTTGCATGTGCCCCATGCTTGATGAGGTAGAGACTTATCACCCCCGTTACGCACAGGAGAACACGGAGCCAGAGGTGAAGGGGTTTGTATGCGGACACACAGCCGACGTCTGACTCCCACACACTCTCCAGCTCCTTCGAGGCGCTTCGTCGGGGTGACCCCAGGCAGAAGGGGCCCCCTGGGAGGGAGGCCAGGGGCGGGTATGTGGTGACCTGGTCTCTAGCCCAACGGAGCCCTGTGGGGGAGGCTGCCGAGTTTGTGGGGACGCACCATGTTGGAGGTGCCAGGGGGCCTCAGGAGAAGATGTCCAGGGTTGGTGGGCAGAGGTGCAAGCCTCACATCGTGGGAATAATAGGGCTTGTTCGCTTTGTTGTTGGCATTGGTGGTACTGAGGGAGAGGTGCCTGCTGACAAGCGGAGGGGTTGGTGGAGGAACCAGCTAACCCCTGCCCCGCGGCAGCCTCTGCAGTGGGACCACAGGTTCAAGGCCTTTGCAGCCCAAATAGTTTCAGCACTGGGGCTTCTATGAGAGCAGCCTTTCCAGGGCCCTTGAGCTGTGGCCAGAGTGAGTGCCAATCAGCGGAGGCCATCGTCCTATAAGGACCAGGCTTTTCCATCTGGAGGACACTTGACCTCTGGAATCTCACAGACTCGAGCAATCCCGACCGCTTCAGTAGGCTGTGTGGCCTTGGGCGTGCTCTGAACCTCTCTGGGCGACAGTTGCTCATCCC
>NW_011888959.1:1049306-1052759 GCF_000151845.1 Pteropus vampyrus
GGCCCCAGGCTGGCTGGTGGTGGCCCCGGAGGGATTTTTGGGCACCTCTGTCCTCAAGAAGGGCTCTTTGGAGAGGAAATAAGAACACATTTCAACACCTCCAGATTCTGAAAATGGATCTCTCCCAGGGAAACAGAGACTCAGAGCATCTTCTCCTCTGTGACAGAGTGCCAGGAGCACGGCGGGGAGCCTGGGGGAGGGGGGGCGGGCCTGGCGGGCCAAGCAGCCTGGGAGCCCGGCCTCGGAGTCACCAGGACCCGGATGCAGATCCCACCCGGCTCCTGACCGCTGCGTGACCGGGGGGTTCACCTCACTGGCCCCGGTCTGTCTTTCTGCTCAATGGGATGATTCTCCCTGCCTCGTAAGGAACTAGTGAGGATGTGATGTAGGTGAAGCGCGTCTTGACCTTTATCCCTGTCCAGGACGAAAAGCCTTCCTGAATCCAGGACAGTAATGTCCGAGTATTTCTGAAGGCCAGCCCAAAGCCCCAGGAAAGTCCGACAGTAGGGAATTCTGGGTCTGACTTCTGGGCCTAAATCCTTGCTGTGTAGCCTCAGTGACATGATCAGTCCTTCTGGGCTCCAGCTTCCTCTTCTGTAATTGGAAGCAAGGGTCTCCACCTTGCAAGGTCACTGGGAGGATGGGCTGGGATGTGGGCGCAGCCCCAGGCACAGCACCTGCTCTCAGGTGGGGCTGGGGGCTCTGACTGGTTGGGGTAGGGGCATCGCTAGGAGGGGACATGGCCCAGCTTTGGCTCGTCCCTCCTTCCTCGCTGCTCTCTGCCAGGGCAGGTCCTCCTCCTCCCCCTGATTTGGCTGGCACAGCTTCAGGGCTGCCTCCTCCAGGCAGTCTTCCCAAATGCCCAGTCAGGATCAAACGACTCCCCGGCCTCAGCCGGTCCATGCCATTTCGTCTCTCTCTGGGGACTTCATAGCTGCCTCCTGTTGAGTTTCTACACCTCGATCTCACCTCCTCTCCAACTCCCAGAGTCGTGTTTGAAATCTGCTCCTTGCTCGGGATGCTGCCCTGCCAGGCACACTGCTTGGCCTTGGCCTTCGAGGCCGCCAGGTCGGCCCCCGCGTCCCTCTTCAGCTCCATCTCCTGCCCCGGCCCAACACTGACCCAGCGCTCCAGCCACAAAACATGGCAGAGTGACTCCGCCGAGTGCCGGGCCCTTCCACAGCGCCGGCCTCCTGAGCAGACCTGTGAGGAGCTGTGCGGAGACCGTCCGCCTTCTAACGGGGGAGCCAGCCAGGTCTCAGGGAGACGGGGCGCTTGGCTACGCTGACCCAGCGGCGGACTTGAGCCTGTGTCTTCTGGCTCCGAGTTCATGCTCTTTGCACGGAACCATAATTTCTCTGCACGTTCTCCTTCCGCTGGTTCCACTACCTTCTCCCTCTGGAACTCCTTCCCCTCTCATCGTCCCTCAAGGCTCGGCCCCGATGTTGCCTCCTCCATGCAGCCTCCTCGGATTCCTCCTCAGATCAGCTCTCTCCTCCCCCTGCAGTCTGCTGCTGTCTTTTACCCGGGACTTTGGTTCGCCGTGGTCCCTGGGAGGGATGATTGTATTCTAGGGGCAGAGATTGCTAGTTGCCCCCCAATATCCATTCTCTTCTCTTCCTAAAGTAAAAAAACCCCACGTTTGAACTGGGCACATGGCAGCCCATCCAAGTTCCCAGCTTCCCTTGCAGCTACATGTAGCTGTTTCACCAGGTGACATGTCGATTCTTGCCAATGACATGTAAGAAGTGACTTGTGAAACCTCTGGGTCCTGCCCCTAGAGGGAAGAGAGATGGCTTCCTCTTATTCTCCATGTTCATACTGCTGGATGACAGATGTGATGGCAGGAGCTGGAGCAGCCATGTTGACTATGGGATAGAAGCTGGGTGTTGAGGATCACAGAGCAACAAGGTAGAAAGAACCTGGGTCACCACCACATCAGCCTAGACTGCTGAAGCTCAGCCTCGTTAATGAGAGAGGGGAAAAAAACCAACCTTCTATCTTGTCTAATCTGGTGTAATTTCGGCATTTGTTACAGCAGCCAAAGTGTATCCTAAGTTGTACCGGTCCAGACAGAGAAGTTGATCAACTGTGTGCAGAATGACTAAGTGATTACTAATCAGTGGTCATCCAACCACAGCTCGGAGACTACTTTTCAGAGCACGTGGAGCTCTGGGGACATGGAAGGGACGTGTTCATGGGTTTGAGGGCTGGCTTTGCCATGTCGTGATGGTGGCTCCTCGGGCAAGCTACGTAATGGTTCAGCAGCCCAGATGCCTCTTGTTACACATCTCTACAGTTCACCCCTCAGGGTGGCACTGGGATGAAGTGACAGACATAGAGGGCCTGGTTTCAAAGGCAAGTGTGTGTGCAGGCGTGCATGTGTGTGTGCAGGCGTGCATGTGTGTGTGCACGTGTGTGTGTGCATGAGTGCATGTGTGCATGCACGTGTGCATGTGTGTGTGTGTGCGTCTGTGCACGTGTGCATGTGTGTGCCTGTGCATGTGTGCGTCTCTGCGCGTGTTCATGTGTGTGCGTGCGTGCATGCGTGTGTCTGTGCACGTGTGCACGTGTGTGCCTGTGCATGTGTGCGTCTCTGCACGTGTTCATGTGTGTGCCTGTGCACGTGTGCGTCTCTGCACGTGTGCATGTGTGTGCGTGCCTGGGCGCGTGTGCGCGTGTGCTCTTGAGTGAGAGCTGAAGGGTCACCCCTCCTCTTGCCTGCCCTTCCACTGTCCCCTCCGCCTTCCTGTTCAAAGGGGCCACCCCTTCGCCCTGCCCCCTCCCCTGCACCCCCGGAGACACCCCCACCTTTCCCTGGGGTGGGGGCTGGGGGATTTCATGAGCCCACATGAGAATGCTCAGCCTGAATATTTTCCACCAGGACTTTTCTTGTGCTTAAATGAATGATCTTGGAATCTGGAGATGGCTGCAGAGAAGAGCAGGGAGTTCCTTTCCAGAAGCTGTTTTTAATACTGCAGATTTAATCATTACGGGTCCCCAGCGTTGCCCGTGCCTCTCGAGCCCCACTGCCCCCGCTGTGCCCTCCTGTGGGAACAGCCACGCCCGTCCCGAGAGCCCTCGGCCTCTGCGCCCTGCAGCTGCAGGCGGCAGTACTGGTGTACCCCCTCTTCCCGCACCCCCGTCAGGCCTGCTCAGGAAGGGGCAAGGTGGACTGCTCAGTGAGGGTCCCCAGTGCTCAGCCGCCTGGCCTTGAGGGGCCAACAGCTGGATTGGGGGCCACAGGGGTGCCAGCGTCGGGGTGAGCTATACCCTCTGGGGGTGACTGAGCCCTGGAAGGTAGACTGGGGAGGAGTGGGGACACCTGTTGATTCTGCACCCCTGAAATCCCAGCCCTCTCCGTGGCTCTGGGTCAGGGCTGGGCCCCCCAGGTAAGGCGCCCAGCCCGGCTCGACCCCGGGTAGTGTACAGCTCACGAGGCCAGAACTTGGG
>NW_011888959.1:1053149-1057590 GCF_000151845.1 Pteropus vampyrus
GTCACCCCTCCTCTTGCCTGCCCTTCCACTGTCCCCTCCGCCTTCCTGTTCAAAGGGGCCACCCCTTCGCCCTGCCCCCCTCCCCTGCACCCCCGGAGACACCCCCACCTTTCCCTGGGGTGGGGGCTGGGGGATTTCATGAGCCCACATGAGAATGCTCAGCCTGAATATTTTCCACCAGGATTTTTCTTGCGCTTAAGTGAATGATCTTGGAATCTGGAGATGGCTGCAGAGAAGAGCAGGGAGTTCCTTTCCAGAAGCTGTTTTTAATACTGCAGATTTAATCATTACGGGCCCCCAGCGTTGCCCGTGCCTCTCGAGCCCTGCTGCCCCCGCTGTGCCCTCCTGTGGGAACAGCCACGCCCGTCCCGAGAGCCCTTGGCCTCTGCGCCCTGCAGCTGCAGGCAGCAGTAGTGGTGTACCCCCTCTTCCCGCACCCCCGTCAGGCCTGCTCAGGAAGGGGCAAGGTGGACTGCTCAGTGAGGGTCCCCAGTGCTCAGCCGCCTGCCCTTGAGGGGCCAACAGCTGGATTGGGGGCTACAGGGGTGCCAGCGTGGGGGTGAGCTATACCCTCTGGGGGTGACTGAGCCCTGGAAGGTAGACTGGGGAGGAGTGGGGACACCTGTTGATTCTGCACCCCTGAAATCCCAGCCCTCTCCGTGGCTCTGGGTCAGGGCTGGGCCACCCAGGTAAGGCGCCCAGCCCGGCTCGACCCTGGGTAGTGTACAGCTCACGAGGCCAGAACCTGGGCCTTTAGCGGTGGGACCCAAGGGCACAGGATGGTTACTGCCGAGCCACCTGCTGGTGGCGTCCTCCGGGACTGTCCTTTCGTTCCCGAGGCTCAGGGCTTTTGCAAACTCCAGGCCTGTCCCTTCCAAGATTCGGAGGCCATGGGTTACCCCATCGCCGTCCAACAGATTCCTCATTTGCCCAAGGCACAGGCCCGAGGGTTTGGAAGCTCCACCGAGGAAGGGACGCTGGGGCCGCGTGGGAGATGGGGTGCAGAAGGGACAGCATGAGTGACGGTCAAGGCGCCCCGGAGCTCAGGGCAGCGGGGGAGGGGGAGGCTCCCTCAAGGTTGGAGGGCAGGCAGGCCTTGCGGGAAAGGGGCTGGGGTTGTTACAGAAGTGGCCGTGAACGCAGAGCTTGGAACGACACGTGTTTACTGCCTTGCAGTTCTGCATTCGGATATCTGCGACGGGTCCACTTCCGGAGGCTCCGTGCCCTTTCGAGCATCTAGGGGCCTCCCGCGTTCTCTGTGTCACGGCCCTTCAGCTTCTCTGCACGTCCCTCTGCCTCTCCTGCCTCTCCCTTCCACATCTCAAGGACCCTTGTGAGTACAGGGGCCACCCGGATGATCCAGCGTCATCCCCCATCTCAAGATCCCTGACTTCATCACCTCATGGAAGAGAACACATTCACAGGTCCCCAGCATTAGGACGTGGCTGTCTTTGGGGGTCATTATTCTGCCAACCACAGGACCTCACCGTTTCTGGAGGGTGTCGGGGAGCCACTGCAGGTATGAAACGGAGGAAAGCCAGGCTCAGGGGCGGGGGTGTCATCTCCCTCACAGCCGAAACCCCGGCCACCCGCAGCACCTGCAACATGTGAGGGGCCCCACAAATGCTCACCGAATGAGTGAGGAACCTCACGGGGCTTTGGAGAAGCGCCCGGAGTGGAGAGGGCTTGGGACGGGCAGGAGGGGAAGGGGCCGGATGGGGGGTTGTGCTTGTTACGACCTGGGAACTTTCTGCAGCGGAGCAGAGGGATTGAAAGGTGCCCCAGAGGCTTCCCTGAGCTCTGCCCCAACCACTGCTGATGGGTCACTTCCTAACACTCGGAACGAGCACTGGCCCGGAGCACCTGAGGACGCGCCTCTCCCCACGCCCTCCGGGCCCTCGCCGACCTGCAGCCTGCCCTTCCCCACGTGCCAGTCTGGGGCTAAGCCAGGAACCAGATAGGCCTCTGATTGGATGGGGGTGGGGTCCTGCCCCAGGCTGGGTCTCTACACTGGGGGCCAGCCCACGGGTGCTCTGTCCAAGAGGGCGTCGGACAGAGCTGAGCCAGCCGGCCGGCCCTGAGTGACTGGGAGCCGGACAGGTGTGAGGGCAGCTGGAAAGGTGCTTTCAGAGGCAGGTTGGTGCTGGAGCCCTGTGGGGCGGGGGGGCTGGGCAGCCTTGCGTCCCCTCTGTACGTGGGGGGTCTTCGGGGTGGTACGTGGGGGGTCTTTTCGGGGCCAGCCGCGGTGCTCACGTCATCCTGGGGGTTTCCCCGCCACATGGAGCGTCTCCCCTCAGGTTTGCTTCTCCTTTCCCTTCCCCATTTCTCCAGAAAACTCACACTCCTCCGAGGACGGGCTCAGGGCTCAGGGCTCGGTCCTGGCTCCCGACGGCACCTGCGCTGTGGGCTTTACAGCAGCGGTCCCCAACCTTGGTGGCACCAGGGCCTGATGCTCCTACGAAAGTCTGACGCCTGATGGTCTGAGGCGGAGCTGAGGCCGTGATGCCCACGCTGGGGAGCAGCTGCAGATACAGATGAAGCTTTGCTCTCCGGCCGCTCACCTCCTATGCTCCGGTCCGGTTCCTTATGGGCCACAGACCAGCACTGGTCTGAGGCCCGGGGGTTGGGGACCCCTGCTTTAAAGCATGAGGCTCTGTCCCTAATACTGTGAGCTCCTGGGAGCAGGGTCTGGCCTCATGCAGCCCTGCAAACCTGTTATTGTTGGCTTGGGACAGTCAGAGTGGGGGTGGGGTGGGGGTGGGGTGGCAGGAGGGGACAGCCAGCACACTGGGAGGGCCCCAGGGGCCCTCAGGGGTCTGGACTTGAATCCACTGGTGACAGGAGGCCCGGGCAGCACCCTGCAGCCTGGGGATGGTGATTTGCTTAGGGTCAATAGTGGAAAGGTGGCCTGGGCGGGGCAGCGGGGTCCCCTGGGGGGACAGGGTGCAGGCTGCCGGCTGAGAGGAAGCCTGCTCCTTCACTGCCTGCTGTGGAGTTTGCCCTGAGCCAGGTCAGTCTGTGGCCCCAGAGGACCCAGCAGCTGACGAGGGACGATGGTGCGGTGTTACGGGGGCCCGGCTGGAGGGTCGATAACGGGGACACCTTTGCCCAGCCTCGCCCTGGGGCCCCTCCTCTCCCTCCCTGCTCTCCCTCCTTGCCTCCGCTCAGGGTCTCCGCAGGCGGCACCGAGGGGCTGGCCTGGGCTCGAGGCCCGGATGGCGGGAGTCGGCTTCTGATTCCTTGCTGGCAGGTGGCCGGAGGCTGCCCCTAGCTCCGGGCCACGTGGGGCCTCCCACACGACACCTTGCTTCATCAGAGCAGGTGAGCCCGTTGGGTCCAGCAAGGCAGAGGCCCAGCGCTCTGTCATCTGACTGGGCGAATGACATCTCACCCCCGTTTAGAAGCAGGTCACCCAAAAGGAGGGGATGGATGCCACAAGGGGTGAGCCCAGGGTGGGGCCAGCGGCGAAAGCTGCCCACCCCACCCTACGGAGTAGATGGAAGTGGTCGACCCAGCTCCCGCCCTTCGAGGCTGGGCTGAGGCTGGGCCGTGACTTGGAGGGGTGACAGACAGAATAGGAAAAGGCTCTGGGTCACAGCTGCTAAGGGGTTCCCGTACCCCACAGTCCGGCAGCTGCCCGGCCCCTCGGAGCTGCCCTCCTCCTCAAGCACGGGGACCTCCTTGCCCACTCTGACCCCTGTGGCCATCCCCGCCCCCTCCGGGCTGTGTGGGGACAGGAGGCCCCCCCACCGTGGCATCTCCTCCGTGCTCTTCCCCACCCCACCTCTCCTAGGACAATGGAGAAGGACCGTGAGGGATTCATCATTTGTTCTGCAAGTGTTTTGCAATTTTCCTGGAAGTGAGAGGGATCCCAGAGTGGCCGGGGCCGCGGGTCTGACCTCCGCGCGCTGCTGGCGACCTGGCTGGGGGAGGTGGCAATTCCCACTGCAGCCTTTCCAGGAACTGACGGTTGGTTGGTGGCCGGGCTGGGCCCCGGAGCTGCACAGGCAGTGGCGGAGGGCAGCCAAGGCCACGGAGCTGCTGGCAGGAGGGGGCTGAGCAGAGGGAGGGACGAGGCGGGCACGGCGCTCCCTGCCCCGCTCCCGGTTCCTGGATGAACCCTCTGCTGGGTTTCCAGACCAGCCGGCCTCCCGGGGGCTCCTTCAGCCCGGGGTCCACCCTTCCTGCCCAGGTCTCTCCGCTCCCCCGGGCACTGAGCAGCAGCCAAGTGGCACAGGGATAGGGCCCCACGGGGGAGATGTGGCCTGGGAGGCGGGCCCAGCACCGGCAGGGACCTGGCCCCTGCCAGGAGACTTGGGCGTGGCCGGTCTGCGATGCCCGGCTTCCCAGTGTCCACGCTTGTCCTGCACTGCCCGGCCACCTAAGGGCAGCGACCTTGCCCTCTCTGGGCCCCGTTTCGCCTTCTGTAGGGTGGATTGTG
>NW_011888959.1:1059590-1063512 GCF_000151845.1 Pteropus vampyrus
AAGACTTCTCGAACGTCAAATGACTCTTACAAAAGAGCCATTTAATGATTTAAGCAACACGAATGGGAAACATACCGGCAAGACCTCCTTAAATGCTCACAAATTCTCACAAAGCCCAGGAGGCACTTGGTGGCCACGTGCACTGAGGACACTCCGAGGAGCTAAAAATAGCCCCAAGGGCGGGGCAGCCCTTCTGTGGGACAGCAGGCAGTGGAGGGGGCCGGTGCAGGGGGCCGTTGGGGACACTGAACTCCTAGCAGCCAGGGCAGCCCCCATGGGAGAGTCTAACTTTGTGCCCCGAACTCTCTCCTGCCTCCAGCATCCTGAACTCCCTCCGGCCTCACAAATGCCCCAAGCTTCCCCCAAACCCTCCCGACTGACTCCACTCCACCCAGGGCGCCCCCTGCCAGCCTCGAGGCTGGCCGCCATGCCCTCTGTGTCTAACCCACCCACATCCGAACAGCCCATCCACTAGGCGGGCTCCACCTGTGTGTCCTTGTCCTGTCTGTCCCTTGTCCCCCAGCCCCAGCCCGGGCCTCGCTCTGCTGAGGTGGCCACCGCCTCATCGGCCTCCAGCAAGGTTCATCCCACCCTCCACTGCTGCCTGGGTCCCCGTGCTGGACACAGAGGACACAGAGGAGATGCAGGCCCTGCCCAGGTCGTAGGAGCACCCTTGGGTGCTAGGCGAGCTCCAGTTTAGCCACTGCGAAGGTGTGGTAAAGGCCGGGTGACTCATCATTGCTGGGTGCTGGAGCCACCCTGGGGGACCAGCAGACCACAAATCCTGGTTTAACGGGGACCTAGCTGCAGACACAGGCCCTCCGGTTTCTCCGGAGCCTCGTGTCCCAGTGGAGCGGAAGGCCCCGAGGGAGCCAAGCCCGCTGGCTTGACGACCCCTCGCCCTCGGCATCCTGGGTATGACACCTCTGCCTGACGCCGTCCCCGTCAACCCGGGTCCCTGTTTCCGCTGCCCGGGCTCCTGGCCTTTCAGAATGGCCCCCGCCCCGCGAGCCGGAGGCCTCTCTCCAGGCCCACTGACCTCACATGCCCTCTCAGGTTGTGACTATTTGATCCTGGGTTTTGCTCCAAACAGGGTATGTCGTTACTTAAGCAGCTATAAAACACTTCATGGTTCCCAGAAAATGCCAAGGAATTCTTGGAATAAAAATAACAATGAATAAAGTTGCCTGGAAATGAGGCTATGGGGCTGAATTTGATTACGCCCCATTTAGAAGAGAGAATTAGCTGTTGCAGCTGAGGTGAGGTGAGGTTTTCCCTTTTCTTCAGTAAAAAAGATGCTTTTCACACTCCCCTTTCCCCCAAGGCCCTCGGAGTCACGAGCGGGGCTGGGACTCAGGTCATTGCCACCAGGCTCGCAATCCCGGAGTGCAGGCGGGGCCCGGTCTCCTTGTGGCCACACTCCGGGCAGTCAGGTGGGCCTGCCCGTTAGAACGCCCCAATGATCGGTGTCTGTGTGGCGGTGGCAAACATCGTGGCACCCTGGTCGCCCCTTGCTAAGCAGAATGCGTGATTCCCCTGCCGTCTGCCCCAGAAGCCTGCGTGTCCTCCTCCTCCGCTCTGCCCGTCCCTGACTGAGTATACCTCGCCCTCCAGCCCCGCAGCCGTGCCCCGGGCCTCCTCCTCCGTCTCCCCTTCTGGCGACAGCACAGGGTCTGCCACAGCTGGCCCCCGATGCTTCCCTGCTCAGTTGTCGTCTGTGGCTGCCTCGTTGTGCTCAGGACGAAGACGGAGCTCCTTGCCCTGGCACGCCAGGCCTGCGTTAACTTCCTGTGACTGCTCAGATGGATGGTCTTATATGTCAACGTGACCGGACCTTGGGATGCTCAGACATTTGGTCAAAGGCCATTCTGGGTGTGTCTGAGGGTGTTTTTTGGTGAGGTTAACATTTAAATCAGTAGACTGAGTAAATCAGATTGCCCTTCCCTGATGTGGGTGGGCCTCATCCAATCAGTCGAAGGCCTGAGTGAACTGAAAGGCCAACCCTCCCCCAAGTAAGGGGACCCTCCCGCTTGACTGCCTTTGAACCAGGCCGTGGGCTTTTCCCTGCCTTTGGACTGGAACAGAAACACCGGCTCTTCTTGGGCCTTGAGACTGCTGGTCTCAAGATGGGAACACAGCCGTCGGCTCCCCGGGGCCTCCAGCTGGCCGACTCGCCGCGCGGATCCTGGGGCAGCGCCGTTCCGCAGTCCCGTGAGCTCAGCTAGTTCTCTGTATCCATTTCGTTGGTTCAGTTTCTCTGAAGAACCCTGACCCACACGGCTGCCGTGACAGACCCAGAGGCTTGAAACGGCAGAGTGCAGAGTGTATTCCCACGGCTCTGGAGGCAGAGTCCGAAATCTGTTCCACTGGACCTAAATCAGGGTGTGGTCGGGGTGGGCTCCCTCCTAGGACCCCCCAGGGCCAGATGCATCTCCTGGTGGCTGCTGGTGACCTTGGCTGGTGGCGGCACCCCTTCAGCCTCTGCTCAGTCTTCAGGCTTCTGGTCTTCTGTCTAGTCTCCTCCATCTCTCTCAGATGAGGACACCTTTGATGGCATTCCGGCCCTACCCGGATAGTCCAAGACCATCTTACCTCGAGATCCTTGACTTAATGACGTCTGCCGTGGGAGGGGGCGTTCACAGGCTCTGGATTCCAGGACCTGGATTCTGAGGGGCCACAGATCCCCACCACAGCTGTCCGCCTGTCCTGGCCACAGGGGGGCTGCTCTCGGGCCGGCCGGGTTGGCCAGCGTGGGGTGAGGACGGTGCAGGTCCTCACCGCATCCTCTGGTTCAGGGACCTGGAGCCGAGTCTCGCAGTTCGCGGTTCTCGTAGGGGTCGTTCACCTTTCTCTCCAGTTTCCGGAACTTCCTGCCGTGATGTAATGGGCATGCCAGGCCTGGGTGGCAGCCACCATCCACTGAGTGGCTACTGAGTGGCTCCAGGAGCGTCCCGCTGGGTTTGCCCCTCAGGCCGGGCCCATTGTGGGGCCTCACTGACTGCGCTCAGGTCTGGAGCAGTCGTCGAAAATACTGGTGCCCGCCCCGTCTCGCCCCGGTGCTTGGTTCTGAGACTCCAGTGCTGCGAGGGGCTCCCCTCTCAAGGCCGCCTGGGTCCCTGGCTCCGTCCCCACCGGGCGCTCAGCAGTGGCTTTTTTCACGACTGCCCTGGACTCTGTCTTTTCTCCCTCCCTCCTGATTTCCCTTTCCTGCTTTCCTTAACTCTTTGTTTGCCCTGCTCTGCACGCCCGGGAGGCTGGGAGCTCAGATGCGGGTGTGGCCTTGGAGGTCGATGGCAGGGGCTGCAGCGTGTCACCTGAGGAGCAGGGAGCCTGGCAGATAGCCCAGCTGCTGCCTCAGGCCAGCCCAGGCAAAGAAATCCCAGGGGAGCCTGAGCCAGCATCCCGGGCAGGTGGAGAGGGGTGGGCTGGAGAACCGGTTCTGCTCCATCTGCTCTGTGACTTGGGGGTGCTGCCCTGTCCCTGGCCTGCTTGTAGGGACATCCATGGGCTGGGCCAGGCGGCCCTCCGACCCTCAGCAGGAGCCAGCGTGGGGCGGAACCTCAGAGACAGAACAGAAGCTCTCCTCCCCTGTCCCCAGTCACCCCTGTCCCACCCTAGCATCCCGGGCAGGTGGAGAGGGGTGGGCTGGAGAACCGGTTCTGCTCCATCTGCTCTGTGACTTGGGGGTGCTGCCCTGCCCCTGGCCTGCTTGTAGGGACATCCATGGGCTGGGCCAGGCAGCCCTCCGACCCTCAGCAGGAGCCAGCGTGGGGTGGAACCTCAGAGACAGAACAGAAGCTCTCCTCCCTGTCCCCAGTCACCCCTGTGCCCACCCTGTGCCCTGAGCCGGTGGACGGGACAGGGAGGGGGCTGCGTAGCTCTGCCTGGTGGGCAGCTGGGGATCTGGGGCAGATGGGGAGCC
>NW_011888959.1:1065632-1066689 GCF_000151845.1 Pteropus vampyrus
CAAGTTTAGGGGTGTCTTTGATCCCGAGACCTTTATTCAGCCTGCGGCTCCCTCTGCGTGGGTCACCCTTTCTCTTCCGGTTTGCTGGGCCAACTCCTTAACAGCTCTGCAGAAGTGACATGTCCACAGCAGCTGCCATTATTCTCAGCGTCGTCTCTGAGGCTCCGTGCCGCTACCGTGCAGAGGAGGGGGGACTTCGGGTGGCACAGCCTGCACAGGGCACTTGCCCTGTTGCTCATTTCAAGGCCCCACAGTGGGACAGGGACCCTGGCCTGCTGTCTCGAAGCCCTGCCTGTGACGATGATTAAGAAGGTGCGGGCGCTCTCCTTCCCCTGCCCTGGAATGCCGGAATGGGGTCAGGTGCTTCTCTTAGGGGACGAAGTGTCTTCTCCCTTCATGGCACCAAGAATGCCCCGTAGAGTGAGGGGGGCTTGCTGGGGTTGGGAGAGAAGTCCCTGGCCTTCTGCCCACCCTGATTCCTGCCAGGCCTTCCAGGTAGGGGGCCTCCCCAGGTCCCTGCAGACTGCCCTCACGGCCACGGGTGCTCCTGTGGCTGGCGTGGCCGGCGCTGGCGATTCTGGAGAGAAGGCAGGGCCGAGCGCCCTTGCAGGTCCTCCCCGGGCTGTTGCTTTCATGCTTTCCTACGATGAGCAGGTGACAAGCAAGATGCCTGGGGAGTGGGTGGGAGCTCCGGTCCCTATCTCTGGTGACTCCCCTGAGCCGGCCCCCAGGGTCCAGCCAGGGCCGATCAGGCTGCGCCTGTGGCCTGAGATAACCTTCTCTCAGCCTCCTGTTAGGAACGGGGGCGCTGGGAGTAGAGCTTGTTGGCTCAGTGAAGTGGAGTGTTTGTCACCGTTCTGCTGCGAGGTGGCCCTGGATGCCTGCCATCGTTTGTCATTATAATTAAGTACAATTTGGCGAGGGGGATGGGTGGTGGGAGCTGTCAGCTTCTTACCGGGTCTATCAGCTAGGGCAGAGCAAGCCCCAGCAGTCCAGGTAGAAAGGGTCAGTGACTTCTTGCCCATGTCCATATGCTGGCCAGGTGTGGCTGGAGGGG
>NW_011888959.1:1067891-1071269 GCF_000151845.1 Pteropus vampyrus
GCCATCGTTTGTCATTATAATTAAGTACAATTTGGCGAGGGGGATGGGTGGTGGGAGCTGTCAGCTTCTTACCGGGTCTATCAGCTAGGGCAGAGTAAGCCCCAGCAGTCCAGGTAGAAAGGGTCAGTGACTTCTTGCCCATGTCCATATGCTGGCCAGGTGTGGCTGGAGGGGTGCTGCGTCTTTGCCCCTGCCCTCTCCCGCCCACACTGCCCAGCAGAGCTATAGCCACCCTGCTTCCAGATGACTAGCCGGCCACCAGCCCAGGCTGACTGGGGCCGACTGCAGCCCCCGGGTGGCCTCTCGACTCTAGCTTGGCCGGAGACAGAGCCAGAAGGGCCCAGCCTGAGGCCAGCTGCTTCCCCTTGAGGGGGCCGCGGGGACCATGGGAGGAGCTGGGTGCTGGGTAGCAGTATCTGCCCTTGTCCTGGTCAGGGGTCCTCCGCGGTCGTGTCCTCTCTGGCTCCAGTTACGCCTCTGCAGAGCGGAGGCTGGGAAGATTCATGAGAAGACGGAGGCCAAGCTCCCCGCCATCTTCGTGCCCAGCCAGCCCCGCCCACCTCCCAGGGCTCTGCTCAGACATCAGGCCGGCAGGGGGACCTGCCCGGACGCCCAGGGGAGCCCCCCGCAAGGCCCCTCCTTACGCAGCCCCTACTCATTGCCTTTCAATGATATGTGTAACTGCCTTTCAGATGTTTCTCTTCCTGCCCAAAGAGTAAGCTCCGGAGGACAGCGATGGCTGCACTGGCACCCCGGGGCCTGATGAAGGAGTAAAGGGGTGAGCGATGCACACGTGCCAGGCGGATCAGCGCATTCAGTCGCTGCGGGCTCCTCACTCGCCCTCTGTCCTGGGCGCTGGGCCTGGAGTCGGGGCCACAGCTTTGCAGACTCACAGACAAATGCAACACAGTGTGCTTGTTGAATGGCCGAAGGAGGAGGGGAAGTTGGAGGGGGGCTTTCTGGAGAAGATGAGATCTGAGCTAAGACTTAAGGAGGACTTGGCACGAAGCAAGCTCAGAAATAAGGACTCACCAAAGACACAACCAGTGGGTAAATCCTTCTCATGCTGCATTTAGGGCTTGGCCTAAGTCTCGGGGCTATCAGACGGGTGGCAGAGGCCGTCACGGACACGACACAGCCTGATGCTTCCTCGTCAGCATGGGCCAGAGACTTCCATTCACGGTGGCTTCCCTCGGGAAGGCAGGGGCTTGCTCCTCAAGCCTGCTCCCGGCCCAGCTTCTCTGCAGACCACATAGAGTAAAGAGGTTTTTATCTTATCGGTCCGTTTTGATCAAATGGTCGTCTCGTGAACTGTGTTGAGAAAGATTCTGATGTTCGATTTGAACTTAGTGGGAAAGAGTGACCAGTGCTTGATTAGTGATGTCTGCCACAAAGGCAGGAATCGCGAGTGGAGGGATGGACGCTGCAGATTCAGCATTCCCGCTCCAGACCGTAGATCACAGACGGGCAGACAGGAAGGGATGCTGGACGTCATTGGTCAAAACCCCTCGTGTTATGGAGGGGACGACGAAGGCTCAGGGAGGAGGGACCTCCAAATCAACGGCAGAATAAGGCTTGAGCCCCCGCTGCTCGGGCTCTTCCCTGGCTCCTGCTGTGCCTCTTCCCCGCTGGCTGGGAGGCCGCCCCAGTCAGGAGAGGATCTCGGCTTGGGTCACAGAGTGGGGGTTCTGCAGGCAACCTGTGGGGGATGGCCCAGGCGGCCTAGAGCAGACGGGGCCGTGGAGAGAGGAGTAGGGGCTCTGAGGGCCCCGGTTTCTACCTGGTTCACCACTCCTGGCCGTGTGACGTTGGGCGGGTCACATTGACTCTCCAACCTCCTCCACAAATGGTAGACTGAGTCATCGTAGGGTTTAAAGAGACCTTTCATTCTACCAGTATTTGTTGAGCGTTTGTTGGAGGCGGGCTCGGGGTGGGTGGGGAAAACAGGTCCTGAATCCACGTTGCTTACTGTTCACTTGGGGAGACAAACTTTGCTCAGACAGTGACCCACCCAGAAGTGGACTCGGACACTGGGCGTGCGCTCGTGGGGCGGCGTCGGTCGGCTGCACAGCGAGCTCGGGAAGTGGCAGCGGCGGTGACCGGTGTTACTCTCGCCGGTGGTCGTGCCGAGCAGAAGCCTCCGGCGATGGGCCGCGGTGCTGGGGGCGGGGCACCTTTCTCCGGATCCCACGGAGGCGCCCCCTGCGGCTCACGAGAACGCACAGGGCAGCAGCCGGGGTTCGAGGGCCACAGCGTGTTGGCGTGTCCTGGCTGTCCCCCTCTCCTGTGTGAGGCCCTGGGTCCTCACTGGGCACTGCCTGTCCTCGCCTGAGCTCTCCCAGACTGGCGCACAGTAGGTGGGCGGCAGGCAGTCCTGGTGGCTGTTTTTGACCTATGACCTTGGTCAAGGCCCCGGAGAACTGGTGGGGCAGCAGGGAGGGAGCCGCCATCTGGGGCCGGGAGGGTTACTGACCTCTCACTCGGCCTGGCCTGGCCTGGCCGTGCTTGCCCGGTCCCATGGCCCTGTGTGGCTCGGGGGCTGGCCAGGCCGTGCCGCGGTGGGTGGGCACGATGCAGGGCTGAGGGGGGATGGGGGAATTTGCCCCCTTTCCCAGGGATGCAGTGACTGGCTCCTCCCCTTTTCCTGGGGGCTGCTAACTGGGTGTCCCCAACCTCCCCAATACCTGTAGGCTTCCTCCCACAGTCCTGACCCCGGGACCCGAGGCTGAGGCGTAGGGTGACCTGAGGCACAGGTCCTCCGTGCAGTGCTCCCGGGTTCCCCTTGGACCTCGTCTCAGAGGTCCAAGCTCCTCACAGAGGCCACGTGGGGAATCCCTTTGCAAACTGTGAAGTCCTGTGACCATCCTGGTGGTGTCTGCCTCTGTCTCTGGAGCAGGGCTTGGACCTCTGAGACGAGGGGTCCGTGTCCCCAGCCTCACGGCCCGGCCCGGCTCCCTGAAGGTGCCCTGAGCCATGGCTGCTCCGCAGGGCTTGGCACCGCCGGCCAGCTCCCCAGGGCCGAGGTTGCTCAATCCCTCTTGGCCACCGACCTCATTTCTCTGGCAATTGCAGGTTTTCTCGGCTGTGATTTGGACAATGATTTTTCCCTTCTAAACAACCACTCTGGGAAAAGGGACTCAAACCTCGAGCGAGCTGGCTTCGACCGTACCATTTCTCTGCACAAACAGCACCCCCTCCCCACCCTGCCCCCGGCGGCCCTGCCCAAGTGTTTCCAGACCCACGGGCTGCGTCATGGGCAGGGCCCGGGGTGGTGACCTCTGACCCCTGGGGCCTGCAGTCTTAGCCTTTGGGGCCACATTGTCCTGCTGCTTTAGAATCCTTGCTGCTCATGCGAAGCCCCTGGGAAGGTTTCCTGAG
>NW_011888959.1:1072259-1073808 GCF_000151845.1 Pteropus vampyrus
TCCCAGCCACAGACAGTACCCGGGGCCGGCGCCCCTGGCCCTAAGCCCCTCTGTCTCCCTGGGACGTGCCCCATTGCTGCCGCCCCGCAGTTCCCCTGTGGTCCCCACTCCAGGGCTCTCCCCAGCCCTGGCTGCCCCCCTCCCGTGTCTGCACCCCTCCCCTGCCCAGCGCTGGTGATGCTTCTTGAATAAAGGAACGAATCTTGTAGGGTAGGACGTCCCTACACAGAAAATACATCAGTGTTTACATTTTTCGTTGTCGACGACGTGAACTTGTGTTGATTTCAGCAACAACAACAACAACAACAAAACACCGGATGACTTGTAATTTAAAAAAGCAACGCCCTTCGCTGTGCCATGTGCAGCCACCACATCAGGAGACGCTGCGGAAGGCCAGTGGCTTTAAAAGTCGGCCCTACCAACCGGGGACTTCGGGAGCGAGGAGCTGGGCTTGTGACTCCCGGAGCCCTTCCCAGCCAGCCACAGACTCCTGGCTCTGCCTGCCGGCAGTCCCTGAAATGTACTCAGACTCTGGGAGGGGACAGGGTCCCAGCCAGAGTCCAAGCCGCGGATAATGTCGCAAGCCCAGGAGCGCGATGCTTCTGCCTCTGCCGGGAGGAGCTCAGCGTGTGAGCCCTGGGCACCGGCCCCCACAGACAGGCGGCCATCGGGCCAGCTCTGGGGGCCACCCAGCCATGCTCCCTGTGGGCAGGTCACGCCCTGCAACCCCCCGCAAGCCCTGCCTTGTGCAAGGCCCAGCCCTGAGCCCATCCGAGGTCCCCGATGCACCCAGAGGCCTTGCTCCTGTCCCCTGGGACCCTTTGCTCCCTCCGACTGCCTCCCTGCTGGGAGTTTGGGGGTGATGCCAGGGGAGGCCGAGGAGGCCAGCTGAGCTGTCCCGCCTTCTGTTCTAACGCTCGGAGTAAACAGGAACATTAAATCACTACTTGGGGGTCAGGAAACTGGAAATAATCAAAACACAGTGTCCTGTCCTCGGCTTGGGCACTGGGCCGCCTGTCATCGACCCAGCACTGCCGCCTGGGGCTTTCCCAGCCTTGCCTCCACCCAGGCCACTGCCCTGGGCCGGGGTGTCCACAGTGGCCCACGCCCCAGGGCACAATCATGAGACTCCCGGAGAAGCTGGCAGCCGTGCTGCACCCACTGGCGGCCCCGCCCTCCGGGATGTCATCACCGGGCTGGACCCCCGCCAGCCCTCAGACCCCAAGGGATGGGTGTAGGCAGGCGGGAGGGCCCCAGGGGGCAGCCAGGGGGCCTGGGAGCTTGTACTTGCCGTCCTTTCTCTGCCTCCAGGACAGGAGCTGGCTTGGGGCTGGCTCCACCCAGAGGACAGAGACCTGTTAGCTGGGCCAGGGGTGCGGGGGTGGGGAAGTGGGGGCAGAGTGGGGTGAGGGGCAGAGACAAGGGTCTTCTCTCCTGTCACAGGGCGCCTCAGGCCACCAACGCCCTTTGACTGACCCTCTTTCCCCAGTGGCTGCTTCCTAAAGGTTCGACTGAGGCTCAGCCCCAAGCTCCCGCTGGTTCTGCACAC
>NW_011888959.1:1073858-1078411 GCF_000151845.1 Pteropus vampyrus
GTTTGGGGGTGATGCCAGGGGAGGCCGAGGAGGCCAGCTGAGCTGTCCCGCCTTCTGTTCTAACGCTCGGAGTAAACAGGAACATTAAATCACTACTTGGGGGTCAGGAAACTGGAAATAATCAAAACACAGTGTCCTGTCCTCGGCTTGGGCACTGGGCCGCCTGTCATCGACCCAGCACTGCCGCCTGGGGCTTTCCCAGCCTTGCCTCCACCCAGGCCACTGCCCTGGGCCGGGGTGTCCACAGTGGCCCACGCCCCAGGGCACAATCATGAGACTCCCGGAGAAGCTGGCAGCCGTGCTGCACCCACTGGCGGCCCCGCCCTCCGGGATGTCATCACCGGGCTGGACCCCCGCCAGCCCTCAGACCCCAAGGGATGGGTGTAGGCAGGCGGGAGGGCCCCAGGGGGCAGCCAGGGGGCCTGGGAGCTTGTACTTGCTGTCCTTTCTCTGCCTCCAGGACAGGAGCTGGCTTGGGGCTGGCTCCACCCAGAGGACAGAGACCTGTTAGCTGGGCCAGGGGTGCGGGGGTGGGGAAGTGGGGGCAGAGTGGGGTGAGGGGCAGAGACAAGGGTCTTCTCTCCTGTCACAGGGCGCCTCAGGCCACCAACGCCCTTTGACTGACCCTCTTTCCCCAGTGGCTGCTTCCTAAAGGTTCGACTGAGGCTCAGCCCCAAGCTCCCGCTGGTTCTGCACACTGTCCACCCACGTGGAGCCCGGCACCGGGCCCCGGCTGGGAATGGGGGGCTCACGCCTGCTGCATGGAGCTGTACTCGGGTGGGGGGACTGACGAGGACACACTTGCAGTCCAGGGGCCACGGCTGCCCAGAGTAGGGGCCTGGGCGGGAGGTGGCCCTCCCTGGCGCTCCGTACAGATGACCTTGGGATGAGCTTTGCAGATGGGATAGAAGGTCCCACTGCCGAGGTGGGCTTTGGGGCGCCTGCCTGCGGAGGGAGCCTGGGGCGGCCTGCTCCTGGTTAAAGCCCCAAGATCTGGGGCCGGGCGGGCTTTGCTGTCTGTTGCTGGGGCCTCTGAGCGTGTGCGCATCCAGCCTGTGACGTAGGTGTCGCTGTGCTGATCGTCCTCACGAGGAGACAGGCCCACGGAGGGGCCGTGGCTGCCAGGACTGCAGAGTCGTCCTGTCCTCCTGGCCCTCGTCCCTCTGCGCGGGACGGTGACAGCCTTCAGGTCTCAGCTCTGCTCCTGCTGCGGCTGCGTCCGAGGGCCAGTGCTTGCTGGCTTCCCTTCCCTCCCGTCCTGCCTCCCCGTCCAGGGGTCCCGGAAGAGCCACAGCAAGATGGGAGGGTTAAGATGGACCTATCTGTCATGCCGGAGCCGGGCTCTCCTGGGGCGAATGGGCTGCGTTTGGGAGAGGAAGGGGCTCGTAGTCCCTGGGGTGCGGGGGGAGTAAGGTCCGCCGCCGAGCAGTAAGGTGGTGGGGGCGGGGTTGAGGAAGGGGAACATTCTGCAGCTGAGGAAGTGGGGCTCCTGACGGGAGGTGGGTGCGCTGGGGTGTCTGGCCTCATAACCCTGCACCTCTGTTACTTCGCCCAAGGGAGTAGATCAGGCCTGCTCCCAGAAGTACCAGAGAATTAAGGTCCCCCACCCCCCCCAACCCAGGAGACCCTCAGTGGCGACTGTCGGGTCAGGTGAATCGGCACCCAGCTCATTGCCCATCCTGGTGACAATGCATCTAGAGATGGATGGGTGGCTGACCGCCCCCCCATCCCGTGACCTGAGATCCTCCCCCACCAAGACCTTATTCCCTGCTTAGGGCTGGACCTGGGGCCCTCGCTGAGTCGGCGGGTTATTGGAAATGGTGGGGGGTGAGGTTGGAATGATAGTGGGCCGGATCCGGAGGCCTGAGGGGGCCGTGGGGGACAAATGGTGGAGAAGCCGTTTGTCACTGCTGAACAGAACTGACAGGAATCACTGCTGCCGGTGGTCTTGAGGGGGCGGGCCTGGGGCCAGGAGCGAGGACTGACGGACCAGGCGTGGGGTGGGGAGGAGGGTGGGGGGCGGGGAAGTGGGGGGACATGGGCTGGCAGGAGGTTGGCCAGGGAGAGGCAGAGTCCAGGTGTCTGGCCTGGGTGGCTGGGCCCCTGGCGGTGCCTTCCCAGAGCCCCTGCGGCCAGGTCTGGCCAGCGAGATGCAAAGGGGGATCCTCTGGGGGCTCCGTCGCCCTGACAGGGAGGGTCCCCGCTGCAGTTTCCACCTTTGAACATCGTGCGAGGGCTGTCGAGTCCACGCCAGCAGCCACTGACCGGCAGGCGCCTGCCCGTGCTGGACTCGCTTAAGCTGGAGCTCGCTGGGCCTTCTCTGATCTGCGGCCAAGGTGTTCTTCAGTTCTACGTTTTGGCCCCAACAGTGGAGCTGGAAGCATCTCCGGTACCCGACCACACCGGGGTGGGCCGGTGCTGGGGATGCTGATCCTCAGGCCCGAGGGGTCACCCAGGTGCACGTCAGCATGACACAGGAGAGCGGCCCCTGGAGCCGGCCGTGGGAGTGGGGTGGGTGGGCTTGTCAGAGACGGGGGGGAGAGGGAGGAGGCCATTGGGTGCCACCTGAACTCCAGGGTAGACCAGCATTCAGGGGCCAGAGGGGGAGGAGGCAGAGCTGCCCACAGCATCGGGGGCAGGACAGTGGCGATGAGAATTATGACACTATTTCTTGAGCAGCGGCCAGCTGTGAGTGGCCGGGATGTACACGGACGGTCCTATTTCTTCGGTTCTCACCACCTGTGGAGCCAGGGCGAGCTCACCCCTCAGAGCAGCCAGTGCCGAGGATGCGACTGCCCGGCGTGGTGGGGGGCTGGTGCAGCCACCCCTCTTCCCAGATGTCTCCTGAGGCAAGACCACAGTCGGAGCCCTTGGCCCGTGGCCACCACAAACAACTTGTCCTCATTGTCATTGAGTAACCGCAGTTGGGCATGTTGGTCCAGGCCGTTTCAGGACAGCGGACGGCCAGCAGCCCAAGGTGCGGGGGCTGGCCCGGGACCTCCAACTCAGCGGCCCAGGCTAAGCCCCCACAACTGTGGATGGGAGCCTGGCTCTTGGGGTGGGGGAGCCCCTGGGCCAAAAAGGGGTGTGAGGGCAACGCTCGTTTCAGGGGTTTCCGGTTGTTCGGTCAGCCAGGGGAGGTAGGGGTGAGGCTGGGAGGGCTTTCCAAGGCGGCCACGGGCCGAGGAGGGTGTCAGGGGAGGAGCCCAGGGTTGGGGCGGGCTGACTCGAATCTGTGGCCATGTCAGAATGACCGGCCGGGCTGGCTGGGTGGGAGCAGGGTGCCCCTGTCCACGGCGGAGGAGGGGCGGGGAGGGCTGGGCAGGAAGGGCGGCTGGTCGAAGGCCCACGGCAGACCCCACCCGGCCCTACGGGGTGAGATGCCCGGCAAGGCCTTTCCTCTCCCCAGTCTCCTCATCCTTAAAACGGGCACGACAGACCCCTCCCGCCGGAGCCCCTCCCGCCCGGACGTCCTGAGACGCGAGACGATTCATACCCAGGCCAGTGGGTTCCTGTCGCAGGGCGCCCACTTTCTATCTTGCCAAGGAAGGACACACGGCTACCGCCCTTCACAGAAGAGGCAGGACTCGGACGCGCCGAGGGGACCCCGCCAGGAAGTGGGGTGGCAGAGCCCGGGGTCTTGGCCTGTCTTTATTGTGTCCTTATGTTTCCCGTCACCTCTGGGACCAGGCGTGGCAGCCCCTGGGAGCCTGAGCTCAGTGGCTCTCGGCTCGGCGAGGAACTTAGCACCCCTCAGAGGTGTCTCTGTCCAAAGGGCCCCTCCCTCCCTGGGATGGGTCCCCGCCTCCGCCCAGACTTGCCCCGCCCCCGCCTCCGCCCTAGGCCCGACCCTCTCAGCAAACGGGGCGCTGCCTGGAAGAAGATTCTGGCCACGCGGGGTCCATTAAGAGACAAGGAACCGAGCGTGCAGACGTCCCACAGGTGCCTGTCAGTGCCCTGGGTCGTGACGCCCCTCGCGATGGGAAACCGAGGCTCAGAGAGGTGGAAGACTTTGCCCAGAACCACCCAGGCTGTGGGCGCCAGAACCGGGTCCCGGTACCACCCATTGAGAGAGGCGCCCAAGGCAGGTGATGGACACCGAGTCGAGGGCCCCTTTCGGGCAGAACAGAGCTGCGGACACAGGCGGACGACAGGCCCTCGTTCCAGTCCAAGGCCGCGGGCTCCAGGCTCCCCTCGTTGGAGGAGGGGACTCCAGTGTCTCCGCTGGGCTCGGGAGGACCAGCGCTCAGGGACTCCCAGCGGGGGCTCCACGTCGCGAGTCCCACGCCCAGGGGGACATCTGCGCGTGTGCACACACACGAACACACGCCCACCCCTCAGCGCCCCAAACCCCAGAGGCCCCGCCTCCTGGACCGGTCGTCTTGGCGCTGGGCAGTATGCGCGTGGAAAGGCCCTCGGGCTGCACGGAGCTGCAGGCAGGAAACCCAAGCACCTGCCCACCTGGGTTCGCGTCCTGCTGTCCCCGGCCCCCGGCTCTGTGACTCTGGGCAGGCGGCCCCAGTCCGAGCCTGAGCGTCCTTGCCTGCGACACG
>NW_011888959.1:1078461-1078814 GCF_000151845.1 Pteropus vampyrus
GGAGCTGCAGGCAGGAAACCCAAGCACCTGCCCACCTGGGTTCGCGTCCTGCTGTCCCCGGCCCCCGGCTCTGTGACTCTGGGCAGGCGGCCCCACTCCGAGCCTGAGCGTCCTTGCCTGCGACACGGGAACCCAGCACAGGGGCCTGGCCGACAGCAGGCGCTCAGTGGGGCTTGCTCCCCGGGGAGGTGAGGCCCTCCTCCTCCTCCGTGTCCCCCGCCTGGACTGCCGGCCTCATTACTGGTGGCAGTCTCTCGCAGCATGCTCCTCCCAGGCTGGCCGCTGCTGGAGTGCGGCAGAAAATCCAGCTGCTGGGTGGGGGCGGGGGTGGTCAGGGGCCTGGGGGTGAGGGG
>NW_011888959.1:1079644-1084838 GCF_000151845.1 Pteropus vampyrus
CGCCTCCTGGACCGGTCGTCTTGGCGCTGGGCAGTATGCGCGTGGAAAGGCCCTCGGGCTGCACGGAGCTGCAGGCAGGAAACCCAAGCACCTGCCCACCTGGGTTCGCGTCCTGCTGTCCCCGGCCCCCGGCTCTGTGACTCTGGGCAGGCGGCCCCAGTCCGAGCCTGAGCGTCCTTGCCTGCGACACGGGAACCCAGCACAGGGGCCTGGCTGACAGCAGGTGCTCAGTGGGGCTTGCTCCCCGGGGAGGTGAGGCCCTCCTCCTCCATGTCCCCCGCCTGGACTGCCGGCCTCATTACTGGTGGCAGTCTCTCGCAGCACGCTCCTCCCAGGCTGGCCGCTGCTGGAGTGCGGCAGAAAATCCAGCTGCTGGGTTGGGGCGGGGGTGGTCAGGGGCCTGGGGGTGAGGGGTGGGCCGCCTGGGCTGCCGGCACCATCTCGTGCAACAGGCTGGCGGCATTCCTGGGCAGGGAAGTGACCAGGGCAGGTGGACAGGGGTCTTGGCGGAGGCCCCCCGACTACGCACAGCCTGCCTTCCCCGGATCATAGGTGCTCCTTGGGTTCCGGAGCAGGCCTCCCCCAGGCCCTGCTAACCCCTGGCGGGTCGCAGGCCCCGCCTGTGTGTCCGAGAGGCTGTGCTGCCTGAGGGTGCCTGCCCACAGATGGGGAGCAGGCTTTCTGGATGTTTCTGCAGGTCTTCCCTTAGTGCCTGCCCTGTCCTGAGTACCGAGGACCCTACAGGTGGCTCTGCCACCGCCTCTGCCCTCCAGGCCTCCTGCTCTGGTGGGAAGGACAGACCCCAGACCCACAGAACCTCCAAACAATTCTCAGATGGATGTGGGGTGCTAGGGCGAGTGTGAGCTGGGCCCCCCGGGGAGAGAATCTCAGAAGCAGCCCGAGGGGGGTGTGTTCTTGCTGCAGGTGCCGGGGAAGGAGGCGGAGGCCCGCTCAGGTGGCCAGCTCAGGGGCCGAGGCTGGAGATCATGCCTCACCGCCGGCTCCAGGCTACTCAGCGTGGGCCCTGTGGAGGCGGTGGGGGGCCCTGAGCTCACAGCTGGGCGCATGTGCAGCGGCCAGGGCCTCCCACGGGGCAGAGAGCATCCTGCTCCCCACAGTGACCGGCTCCCCACCACCCCGTCTGCCAGACAGGTCCCCTAAGGCTCTCCTTCACCCGTCCAGTTGTCATTCATCCTCCTGGGAAGGAGTCAGGGCGTGCTCACCGTGACAGCACGGGCTCAGCATGGTGCTGGCTCACAGGCCTCCAGTGGGCGGGACGGCGCCGTGCTCCATGCGGTCACTCAGAGACTGGGTCACAGGTCGGGCCTGTGGACTCGACCCGGACGACTTGTAGGGGTGGGCTCAGGACCCACAGTGGTGGAGAGGGGAGGAGGAGCGGGTGGGGCTGTTTCTGGAAGCTGAGCAGCTAGGCCTAGTGACTCCACAGGGAGTCAGGGGCGGGATGGCCCTTCGGCAGGAGGTCTTGAGTGTGCGCAAGATGGGTGGGCCTTTCTGATCTCGCACTGACCACTCACTGGATGGGGGCGGCCCCTCCAGAAGAGGACGTGACCCTGGGTGGCTCTCTTCAGCCTGCGTGGCCCCAGAGAGGGTTGAAAGCCGAGGGGCCTGCCTGTTGGAGGTGTGAGCTCCTGCAGGGGCCTCTGCGCAGCACCGAGGCCTCCCCTGCACGGCCCCTTGTACCGCTCAGGTCCCCTCTTCACGGAACCTCTGCGAGCCACTCCTGGGGTTCCGGGGGCCTCTCTGCAGCTCAGCTGCCGCTGCAGCTGGTCTTTGGGCAGCAAATGACACTCATCCTCTCCTTCTCCAGCTCTGCATCCTAGACCAGCCTCCCCCTCGGCTAGCTCTGCTGCCCAGCTTGGCGAGGGGGGGGCCCGTCGTCCCCGACGCCTCCGAGCCCCAAGTTGCCACATCCTTCTCAGGTGGCAGCTGCTGCACTGTCCTATTTTACCCTCAAAAGTGGGCACAGGAGCAACAACAGGTGCCCAGCGGCCTCGCCCACGTGCCACATGGAGCTCTGCGCGTCGCCGCGGGAGACCGCAGGGCTGCTTCCTCCTGTCCACGGGGATCGGTCAGCCCTACACATCACGAAGCTGCCTGCCTGCTGGTCCCCGGGCACAAGGAGCCAAAGTGGCCGGTGTCATTTACAGCCTGTAGTCCAACGACTTCTCCTGTGTCTCACGTTGCAGGGCTGGGGAACACAGATCCCCACAATGGGTCATGGGGGGGGGTGACAGTAAAGGGGCCACTCCGGCTTCCACCCCCTCAGTTCTTGGACTCGGAGTTCTCAGGTGCAGGTGTGGGCTGAGGCCCCGTGGAAAGGGAAGGCGACCTACACCGTGATATTTCTCTGTTCCTGTCAAAATTCATCGCTGCCTCTTCTGAGGTGGATGGAGTCCAACACAGCTAACCTGCTTCGAGCAGGCTGGCCGGGGTCCTCTGGCGGTGGCTCCACCCTGGGGCTCGGCAGTGGTCCATGTCGCTGGCAGGCTGGGCATTCAGCGACGGGACTGGCCGCACGCCAGCCTTGGAAAGCGGGCACCCCTGCTGCAGGGCCACCTGGCTACTGCTTTCCCGTGTCCACAGTCCCAGCACCTGCACGGCCGCTGAGAGGCTGGCTGAGGCTGAGTGGCCCAAGTGCTTCGTCTACTGGGTTCTCTTCAGGGCTGTTCTCGAAGCAGGTGCTTTCCGGGAGGCGTCAACGTGCAATCAGAGGCTCCGCCCCCTACCTCCTCGGGTCCGACCTCCTAATATTGTTACTTCCGGGCCCCTGGCCAGCGGGCCGTGCCATCCGCCACCGCCCACGAGTCCTCTCTACTCTCCCACGCGTCCCGCACGAAGCGGACGGCGGCCCCAAGCCCCGCCCATTTCAAAGAGTCTCCCTCCCCGCCGATTTTCAAGGCCGCCCCAACTGGCTGGGAGCAGCCACCACCCACCTTCAGCTGGCACGTGTCTCCTGAGCTACCCACTCGTGAACCGAGCTCAGGCTTTCCGGCTCCGTCAGCCGAATGTAAAGCTCCCGTGTGGCCACACGTGTGAGCTGAGGGAGAGGGACACCAGTGGACGTCACGGGCCCGTCCTGCTTGTGATGAATCTCAGGTGTGCCGCTTCCATTTTAGGATGAAATGCCACTGGGCCCGACGCACCTCACCCCTTAGTGGGCCTGATATAGCCCATGTTGCGACAGGCAGCTCTGGCCTCGTGGAGAGGCACTCCACCTCTGGCAGCATCCAGAAGCACACCAGGAGCTGTTTGTTGAAAGGTGTCCAGTTCTCCGCTGCAGGTGTCGTGGGCTGGCTCCAGACCCGAGGCATCCGCTGTGAGATTCTGCCATCGGCGTTTGCTAAAAGCCAGTTGTCATCCTTTTTTACTACTGATAAACTCTCGGACCGTAGAGAATGACAGATCACAGGGCCTGAGGGGTGGGCTGCTTGTCCTGCAGCCCGCACCTGCCGCAGAGCCCCTTCCCGTGCTGGAGTGAGCATCCTCCGGGCCACCTGCCATCGGGTCAGAGCAGGGTTCCCAGGTGTGGACTATGCTGCCTCTAGAAATCAAGGAAATTGACCAGGCTTGGCCCTTGATGCCCCCGTGTTGACCAGGCATTGGATGCGGGCCGGTGGGGAGCGGGCAGAGTCCTGGGCAAGGAGGCCTGACTCTGCTGAGTCGCCTTCCAGAGGAAGTGGACAGCTGGCACGGACAGCCCCTCCAGAGCCCGGAGCGAGTGTCCACCTCTGATGGAGAAGCTGGGAGGCATGACACGGAACCCATTTCTGCATGGAAGCTCTACCACCCTAGGTCCCCGGACCTCCCACTGGACCTTCTTTATTGTCCAGCAGCAGGGGACAGCGTGAGCGGGACAGATGGGGCTTTAGCCGTGGGCCGGGTGGGAAGTTCTCACGTTGCACGGGGCCGATCTCAACCCAAGGCTGCCCTGGACTGCAGGGGGAGGGGAACTGGCTGACTGCAGCCCCGCCGGTCCCTGCAGACACCTGAGCTTCCCGCGCCGGGCCGAGCTTCCTGGGGTCGAGTGGAGCCAAGGCAGCAGGACTTGTGGTGACCTCAGAACCAGGTGTCCCAGGACACCCTGCCCGCCTGCCCCGAGAGCCCGCCCTGCGTGTGCCCTGCTCTGCCCCCGGGCTCAGAATCCAGAGGCAGCTGGCACACCCTGCCCTCAAGGGGCCCCGAGCCTGGGGTGGAGGGCCACTCCTGGCCAGCAGGTTGTCACCCTCTTGGCAGAGCCAGGCCCCTGCCGGAGCCATCTAAATAGCAGAGAATTCTTCGCAGAAGAGGGGTGGGCAGGTGGGCGGGAAGGCGCACGGGACGGGCACTCTGGCTGCTCTGAGCACGTGTCCCGCTGGCAGGAGGCGGAGGAGGCCACACCGGGCAGGAGAATGGCATGTGACAGGGCTCCAAGGTAGAGGAATCACGGCGAGTCTGCGGGACTCTGCAGCCGGAGGGGGCGCCGGGCGGGAGGACCGGGGACGAGGCCGGAGGGGGCACTGGGCGGGACGGCCGGGGACGAGGGGCGTGAACCCCGACGGGACGTTCCTAGTTCCCCTGCCCCCCCATGCTCCCTTCCTCTATGCTGCTCGGGGCCCGGCAGCCTTCAGAGTGAACTTTCCAAGACAAACCCAGGCTGCGTCACCACTGCCTTGAAGCCCTCCACGGCTCCCCACTGGCTCTTTGAATAAAGCCCACACGCCTTCCTGTGGCACAGATGCCTCATCCAGCTGGGCTCTGAGTCCCCGGCCATCTTTCCTGGCCCGTCTCTTCGCTAGGCTCCCCCTGCCTTGCCCCCGCTACCTGCACAGGCTCTGTTGTAGCTCCGCTCACAGGCTGCTCTGCTCCCACCCTCTGGGAGGCCTCTCCCCCATTTGTTTTCTGGTTAACGTCTCCTTGGTCCTCGGAAGACACTTCCTCCAGGAAGCCTCCCCCGACTGCCCCCCCTCTAAGCACTTGCTGTGCCCAGCACAGCCCTTGGTGTCTTGCAGGATTGCGGCCCTCTCGTCAGGATGTCTCCTGCTCCAGGCAGAGGCACTTTGACCAAGGCCGGGGGTGGCGTGGGGGCTGTGCTGGACTCCTCTCTGGGGCCTCAGCCTCTAGCTCGCAGCCCCCAGCCGGAACGAGAGAGAAGCGACAACATGATGCCCTTAAGGTCTGAAAAGACATTTTGCCA
>NW_011888959.1:1086118-1087933 GCF_000151845.1 Pteropus vampyrus
GGGCTGGCGACTTTGCTGAGGAGAGACGTGAGGCCACCAGCTCTCCCCTCTGGGTGGTGACAGGTATTTACCTGGGGAGAACTTTCTGCAGGAACATGGTTTCCTGAGCCTGGAGCAGAGACAGGCCACCAGCCCCCTCCTGCTGGGGGATGGCGATGCGCCCCTCGCCCCCAGTTTCCACTTCTGTCGTGTGTGGTCTTCAGCGTTCCATCCTGCTCTACGTCTCTCTGCCTCAGGTCCTCACCTGCACGCGGAGGGAATTCAGGAAGCAGCTTCGGAAAGGGAGCGTGGGGATTTGTTCGTAGGTCCTGGCAGCTCGGAGAGACGCGAACTGAACAATGGTGGCATGTGGGCGGGACGGTGCGTGTCCAGCCTCCGTGCAGGGAACGAGGGCGGCCTCTGCTCCGAGCCGGCACGTGCTGAGCATCTTTCCCTGGTGGGTCCTCAAAGAAGCCGATGTCACTGGGGGCGCGGATGGCGCGGGCTGGCACATATGTGGGCTCTTCCTCTGCTCGTGTTTGCCGGGTGCTCCGGAGCCCGTGGTGTGTCATGCGCCGTGGAGCCCATGAGCACAGCAGCCGCGGCACGTCTGGCTAGAGCAAGGTGGCCTGGGCGCAGGGGTCAGGAGGGCCCGTGAGACCTCGGCTCACCCGCGTGTTATACACAGGACTGGTGACCGCCCTGCCGTGTCCAGGGCTTGCAAGGCTACCTGAGCCGACTCTGCAAAGGGCCCCGTGTGGATTATCTCTCTCCATCCTCAAGCTCGCTCTTGAGATAGACGAGTGTCATCTGCATTTTGTGGAGGTGGAGACTGGACCCCGAAGGTGAGAGGTGGCGTGGGGGCCCACCCGGTCACCCGACTTTGGACACCGCACTTGGGGACCTTCTCCCACCCAGTTCCCGAAGTGTGGCAGGCCTGCTGGAGCCCAAGACCATTTTAGAGGTGCGTGGACGGACCTATTACATAATCGTGCATTTGGTTTCATGCGTATTAGAAAAAAAGTTAACCCATCAAATCTGTGATTTCACTGAGAATATTGCCTAGAAGAAAAGCAAGGTTTAAAAAGCGAGACTATTCAGGATTAAGTTTAAGAAAAATACCAGAATGGGAGATGGCGAAAAATCAGGCCCTTAAAAGAAAACCGAGCCCTGCACAAGCCCCTCCATTGCCCCCAGCCCCCCGGGCTCTGTCCCACCCCCACGTGCCCTGACGCCTCCCACCCCAAAGCCCTCTCCTGGTCCCCGACCTCCAGCCAGCTCTGCACACCCCGTTCTGTCTCAAGGAAGACTGCGAGACCCCGCTGCATGCCCCGACTGCGGACATCCGCCCGCCTCCCCCCAGCGGGCCAGCGGCCAGTCTCTGAGGACGCCCGGCGGCCCCCTCGGAACTTCCTTTGGCTGCACTGACGCAGGCGGCCGCTCTCTCTCGGGACTCCCGGACCCCACACTCGCATCTTCCTCTCGCCTCTGCCTCTGCTCCCCCAGGCTGCTCTGAGATGCTGGGGCTCCTTAGACCCTCTTTTTGTGGCCCCCCCTTATTCTCTTACTCACTCCCTACTTACTCTTCTGTGCCATCTTCTGAAACGCAGGCCTCTCATCCACGGGCCGACCGGACCCTTCCCCTTGGACACCTTGACTGCCCGTGACGAGCCCTGGACCAGCCCCGCTGGGCCATCCCTTCCGCTGGCAGACTGTCGCGCGGACCCGGTGCCAACCCTGCCCCCGCTGCTCCGTGTCTCCCCTCCTCCCCACATGTGCTGTGCCCTCCCTCCTGTGGAGTGTGTCCTGGGTCTACCCACATCTCTCCACCTCTCC
>NW_011888959.1:1088263-1089343 GCF_000151845.1 Pteropus vampyrus
TCTCCATCCTCAAGCTCGCTCTTGAGATAGACGAGTGTCATCTGCATTTTGTGGAGGTGGAGACTGGACCCCGAAGGTGAGAGGTGGCGTGGGGGGCCCACCTGGTCACCCGACTTTGGACACCGCACTTGGGGACCTTCTCCCATCCAGTTCCCGAAGTGTGGCAGGCCTGCTGGAGCCCAAGACCATTTTAGAGGTGCGTGGATGGACCTATTACATAATCGTGCATTTGGTTTCATGCGTATTAGGAAAAAAGTTAACCCATCAAATCTGTGATTTCACTGAGAATATTGCCTAGAAGAAAAGCAAGGTTTAAAAAGCGAGACTATTCAGGATTAAGTTGAAGAAAAATACCAGAATGGGAGATGGCGAAAAATCAGGCCCTGGACAGAAAACCGAGCCCTGCACAAGCCCCTCCATTGCCCCCGGCCCCCCGGGCTCTGTCCCACCCCCACGTGCCCTGACACCTCCCACCCCAAAGCCCTCGCCTGGACCCCGACCTCCAGCCAGCTCTGCACACCCCGTTCTGTCTCAAGGAAGACTGCGAGACCCCCCTGCATGCCCCGACTGCGGACATCCGCCCGCCTCCCCCCAGCGGGCCAGCGGCCAGTCTCTGAGGACGCCCGGCGGCCCCCTCGGAACTTCCTCTGGCTGCACTGACGCAGGCGGCCGCTCTCTCTCGGGACTCCCGGACCCCACACTCGCATCTTCCTCTCGCCTCTGCCTCCGCTCCCCCAGGCTGCTCCGAGATGCTGGGGCTCCTTAGACCCTCTTTTTGTGGCCCCCCCTTACTCTCTTACTCACTCCCCACTTACTCTTCTGTGCCATCTTCTGAAACGCAGGCCTCTCATCCACGTGCCGACCGGACCCTTCCCCTTGGACACCTTGACTGCCCGTGACGAGCCCTGGACCAGCCCCACTGGGCTGCCCTTTCCGCTGGCAGACTGTCGCGCGTACCCGGTGCCAACCCTGCCCCCGCTGCTCAGTGTCTCCCCTCCTCCCCACATGTGCTGTGCCCTCCCTCCTGTGGAGTGTGTCCTGGGTCTACCCACATCTCTCCACCTCTCCGCCACCAACCCT
>NW_011888959.1:1090652-1092148 GCF_000151845.1 Pteropus vampyrus
CAACGTGAAAATACCTACTATGTGCCAGGCCCTCACCTACCAGACGTTTATTGAGCATTCATCAGGCATAGACTGTGCACCTACTGTGTGCCAGGCCCTCATCCACCACGCATCTGCTAAGCACCTACTGCGTGCTCTCAGCATTGGATGGCCGGTCACCTCACCATGCTTGTTGGCTGTGAGACAGTCGAGGAGGCTGCTGGAGGGAGGTAGACCCCAGGGCAGAGAGGCGACCCGGGTACAGTCCCTAGGGGCCCTGCCGGGGTGAGGCTGAGGCTGAGGGGGTCTGAGTGGCCCCGGTGCCTGGACGCTGGTCTAGCGTCTACTGCCCTCGCCACCTGTCTGGCTCCTTCTCCCCTTCCCAAGGTCACAGCTCTCCAGGGCTGGGCCGGAGACCGCTCCTCTCCCCGCTAAGTCTGCACGTTGTCCTGCCAGCTGACCTCGCTCAGCCCACATCTTCACGGGCGGCGTCTTCGCGTCCTGGGCGCCATGTGCTTTCACGTCCCGGTGTCTCCAGGCCCCTCCGGTGCGGTCCAGTTACCTCCGGGCACCTCCGGGCATCTCACAATGTCTCTGTCCCTCATAAACTATTCGCGTGTCCCCCACGGCTACCTGGGCTCTGCTCGGGTCCCCATCTCAGGCTGGTCCTGGATGGGCAGCTTCGTGGCTGCCTTTGGACTCGGTCCTGGGTGCAGAGCACGTGGGTCAGAGCAGCAGCGGGCAACTGCGGTGCAGGGGACAGAGCTGGAGCCCAACGACAGCCCCGGGAGGAAGCGACGACGGCGACCTCTGTTTTAACAGGCGACAGCACTAGACATGGATGAATGAATTGCCCGAGGACACGGAGCGAGCCCAGGACTTCCTGCAAAAGCGAATCACCCACTTAGCCCCGGTGGCAGCCGGGGGAGCGGAGCCGTAGCTGCAGGATTTCGTGCGCGTGGAAGCGTGTTTTCATGTTTACAAGGACTTTTCTACATTGCTATGGAGACTAATGATGCAGCCGTTTCCTCCGAGACGAGGACATAAGGTGTCCCTGAGCATCACACTGCAGTATATTCCCGTTAAAAACGCAGAAACAAAACCACGGCGTGGCCCGCGCCCTGCTCTTTGGGACCTGTGTGTCGAGACACTGGCCGTGTCAGTTGGATCACCGGCCTGGCAGCCGTCACAAAGATCCCAGTGTCATGGTGCGTGAAGTGTCATGAGGCGGAAGCCGTGTGGGGCTGACGGGGCAGCTCCCTGGGGTCTGGGCACAGGGTCCTTCCGTCACAGCTCTGCTGCCTTCACGTAACTCCCACCTCGTCGCTCAAGGTCGTGCCTGCCACCAGATTCACGATGCAGCCAGGGAAAGAGGATGAAGAGAGGGGAACGGGTGGTCCCTTCCTCCAGAAGCCGCATGCGTCACTTTTGCTCATGTCCCATTAGCTGGAAGTTGGCCACATGGCCCCATCTAGCTGCAAGGGAGGCAGGAACATTGTCTTAGGAAGGTGGCTCTG
>NW_011888959.1:1092198-1095967 GCF_000151845.1 Pteropus vampyrus
GGGGGAGCGGAGCCGTAGCTGCAGGATTTCGTGCGCGTGGAAGCGTGTTTTCATGTTTACAAGGACTTTTCTACATTGCTATGGAGACTAATGATGCAGCCGTTTCCTCCGAGACGAGGACATAAGGTGTCCCTGAGCATCACACTGCAGTATATTCCCGTTAAAAACGCAGAAACAAAACCACGGCGTGGCCCGCGCCCTGCTCTTTGGGACCTGCGTGTCGAGACACTGGCCGTGTCAGTTGGATCACCGGCCTGGCAGCCGTCACAAAGATCCCAGTGTCATGGTGCGTGAAGTGTCATGAGGCGGAAGCCGTGTGGGGCTGACGGGGCAGCTCCCTGGGGTCTGGGCACAGGGTCCTTCCGTCACAGCTCTGCTGCCTTCACGTAACTCCCACCTCGTCGCTCAAGGTCGTGCCTGCCACCAGATTCACGATGCAGCCAGGGAAAGAGGATGAAGAGAGGGGAACGGGTGGTCCCTTCCTCCAGAAGCCGCATGCGTCACTTTTGCTCATGTCCCATTAGCTGGAAGTTGGCCACATGGCCCCATCTAGCTGCAAGGGAGGCAGGAACATTGTCTTAGGAAGGTGGCTCTGGGCCAAGCTCAAACTTAAAGGGCTCTGTTATTAAGGAAAGGTGGGGCAAACGGACCCCGCGGGACATCTAACGGTCGACACCACCGTCTGCCCCCTTGGGCGACCCAGTTCCCGCACAGACCCTCCCTTCTGTGCTCTGAACGCATTCAGCCGCTTTGCTTGGACACAGCCCTGACGTCCGTTCTTTCCGGGCACCGTGTGCAGCCACGTCTGGGCTCTGTGGTGATGAGACATCCTCTCCTCAAGGCCAGACGCGACCCCTCATGGACGGAGAGTCTATAAACTACAAATCACGAACACGGGCGGTCTGCAACCCCCCTAGAGCGGTGGGGGGGGGGCGGTAGGACTGCTGGAAGGACTTGGGAAGGACGGACAGGGCAGAATCGCGGGTCCAGGACGGTGACCAGGCCTGGCTGGGCAGGCGTCGCCCCAGCGCTGCTCCAGCTGGCCTGTTTGGTGGTGGTGCGTCTGGTCGTGTGGAGGAACGCCTTGTCCACTGTTCCCCTGTCCCCACTCAGTTCCCTGGGAGCACCCAGCTTCCCCACTGTCCTCCCTCGGCCCCCGCTGGGAGTGGGCACGGCCGAGTACCCCCCTCCAGGCAGCCGCTCAACCTTCAGCACACATTTCCGGCTATGTCCACATTCTGGGGTGTCTGGGGATTTCTTTATGGGGGATGTCAAAAAACAAGACGGTTTCGGAAGCCAGGCTTGTGGTTTATTCGGAAACACGGCTCCCTCTAAAACTTAGAGGCTTCTAGTCTGTTTGCACCTGGTTACTCCACTTTGCATACGGCCCCTAAGATCTCCTGAGACGTGGGTCTGTATGTATTCTCACAAAGCTGGCCTTTCCCGTCAGCCTCGTTCCCGGCTGTCTTTCTCTTGCTGGTTTAAGAGCAACTGCCTCGATGTTATCTGACCAATAGGCTTGAGCAGGACACAGCAGCCCTGGCCTGGCGCCCTGGCGGGAGGGAGGGTCGGGCCAGCCTCTTATCTTCCACTAAAACTGCATCTTCAAGGCCATCTCTGTGACTCACCCTGTCACTTCCTGAAGGCAACAGCCAACACACACCTGCATTCCGAGTTTTCCAAGCCAGTCCTAAAGTCCGGGGACTGTCAGGATGAGGTCTGCCCTCTAAACATCACGGGGGGCATTTTTACATAGGACTTCCACAGGCCAACAGCCCCCCGGCGTGTGGATCTTAGTCCTGGACTGCGGGGGCCGGACCACGGGGGTCTGGTTCTGTTGGAGAAGCACCTCCCCTTTCTGTGCACCCCAACCTGGGATAGTCAGGATCCGGGCTTGGCTGCTAGAACAAGGACACCCCCAGCGAGCAGCTCAAACACAATGCGAGTTGATTTCTTTCTTACGTTTTAGTCCCAAAACAAGTGTTTCGGAAGGACGAGGCTCCAGGGCATGGGGACGCCGGGCTCCAGGAAGCTTGCTGCTCTGCCGTCTCCAGCGAGGGACTTCGAGCTCAGGGTCTAAGGCGGCTGCTGCAGCTCCTGCCATCTCATCTGCATTCGGCCAGGGCCGAGCATAGCTGCCCCTTCCTCGTGGGCTCAGGGCCTGGAGCATGCACGTGTCCGTGTACGCACATCCCAGGGAGGGGCGGGCTCTGAGGCTCAGGGAGCCCCGCTGCTCACGCGCATGTGTTCGTGTGTGCACACGTGTGCTGCGCCGACACTAAACGGCCTGCACGACCGAAGGCTGCGCGGCACCAGGGAGGGGGAGCCCGGGCCGTCTGCCTCTTCGTCCAGTGCTCGTCCTCGGGCAGCCCCAGGGGGAAGAGGCGGGTCTGGGGAGAGACGGGAGAACGTCCACGCCAACCACGCGGTTCCTGCACTCAGAAGCGTGAACTGGGCACGGAATGGATGGCCGATCTGCCTTGGGCATCTGTGGTCATTTGCTCGGGGCCCAGAATGCTGGCCGTCCCCGCAGCTGTGAGCCGGCGGCGGCTTGTGGGCGGGAAGACACTCGCTAGGGCCTGCGGCAGTGCTGGCAGGGTCCCCGAACCCCCGCCTTCCTGCCCTGTCACGCCCTGCTGTCTCCTGCCGTGTGCAGCTCACCCGGACCACGGGGTCCGTAACTCTGTCCGGCCGCACGCTGGATCGCAGAAGTGCGCGGACTCCGTGGCTGGAATGCGCCAGGCGCCGTGCCGGGCGCTTGGCTGGATGAGGGCCCCCGAAGGGACTTGGCAGGTGTGACCAAGCCAAAGATCTCGAGGGGGGAAGACGGTCCTGGATCGTTCGGGATGGCCCACGGCGGTCTCGGGAAAGAGAGTGAGATGAGGGGCCGGCGTCGGGGACCAGGAGACACGATGGCAGAAGCGGTGGCCGCAGCGATGTGCCGTGATGATACGGGCCCACGGGCCCAGGCGCGTGGAAGCCTTCCTTCTAGAAGCTGGGCAGGCCAGGAAGCAGGTTCTCCCCTAGAGCCTCCGTGGCTTTAGCGCAGCGAGGCCATGTCGGAGCCCTGACCTCCAGGCGTGTGAGATGGTGAGTTCGTGTTGTTTGAAGCCACACGGCGTGTGGTAATGTGTTGCAGCCGCAATAGGAGACTCCTACTCACGGGGTGGGGGGTGTCTGGGCTGAGCAGGGTGCTGGCCGGCCGAGGCGCGGGTGCAGTGAGGGCCAGTGGGTGGGAGCGGATGTCCAGGAGGAGGGCGCAGGCTCAGCTGGACATGCGGGGACACCGGGTGGGCCTGCAGGGTGAGGCTGGCCAGGACGGTGGGGGCGCGCTGGAGGGGCACCGCGTGCCCTGCTGTGGGGTTCGCACTCGGTTTGGCAGAAGGCAGGCCCACGTGGTCCTCGAGGGCCAGGCAGTGACTGGGGGCCGCAAGGCCAGGGGAAACGTGACCTCGCGTGTCCTGACGGCCGCGGTCACAGTGTCGTGCAGAGTTCTGGAGCCGGCGGCTTGCCGAGCGGAGCCGGCGTGTGCAGGGCAGGACAGCATCTTGGACCCGCGAGCCCAGAACTGCGGGCGGCAAGGGGCTATCAAAAGCGCTTTCAGGAACATGTCCCTGTCCAGGGCCTTCTGCGTTTATTTTTTTGGGGGACGGGGTCAAATGTTCAAAACCCTCGGAAAACCGACTGGGGAATAGTTACTGGGAATTTTCAAGTGTGGATCAGCCAAGATGCACAATGACGAGGAATATGTGGCTGTGAAAGAGACACG
>NW_011888959.1:1096017-1096375 GCF_000151845.1 Pteropus vampyrus
GGCAGTGACTGGGGGCCGCAAGGCCAGGGGAAACGTGACCTCGCGTGTCCTGACGGCCGCGGTCACAGTGTCGTGCAGAGTTCTGGAGCCGGCGGTTTGCCGAGCGGAGCCGGTGTGTGCAGGGCAGGACGGCATCTTGGACCCGTGAGCCCAGAACTGCGGGTGGCAAGGGGCTATCAAAAGCGCTTTCAGGAACATGTCCCTGTCCAGGGCCTTCTGCGTTTATTTTTTGGGGGGGGCAGGGTCAAATGTTCAAAACCCTTGGAAAACCGACTGGGGAATAGTTACTGGGAATTTTCAAGTGTGGATCAGCCAAGATGCACAATGACGAGGAATATGTGGCTGTGAAAGAGACACG
>NW_011888959.1:1096425-1098041 GCF_000151845.1 Pteropus vampyrus
TTTTTTTTTTTCGTTCCTGCCTTCGATTATTTTGATTATATACGTAGAAGTAGAATTCCTGAATGACATAGTAACTCCGTGTTTAGCTTTTCCAGGAAACAACGAACTGTTGCTTTCCCCATTGGCCGGACCATTCTGCACCCCGCTAGCGATGCACAAAGATTCCCGTTTCTCCACATCCTCGCCAACGCTCACTATTTTCCCATTGAATATTTTTTATTCTAGCCATCCCCATAGATGGGAGGTGGTGTTGCGCTGTGGTTTTGATCTGCATCTCCTTAAGGACTGGCACGCTAAGCGTCTTCTTCTCATGAGCTTATTGGCCATTTCTGTAACTTCTGTTCAAGTCTTTTTGCCCGTTTTTGAATTAGGTAGCTTATTTTTTTATGGTTATCGAGTTGTATACACATGACTTTTGACTCTTAAAAATATTGCATTGAATGCGGCTTATCTTCGTTGCTGAGTTTTTTGGCGCCTCCTTTAATTTTGCACCGCAGATGAGTGTCTCTTTTGCTTGGTCCTAGTTCCAGCCCTGGTTCTCCTGAGGAGAAAAATTCCTGGATAAGCCCCTTGGAAGGGAGGCTGACCCACGGCGGGGGGCGGGGAACAGCAGTCGAAAGGGTCAGGCGTGAGGGGTCTGGGGGCCTGGCTGGAAGGATGAAGCGGAGGCTGAGGAAGTTGACCCGCTCTGTCCTCACAGCTATGATGTAGCAGCTCTTCTCCGAGACTGCTCAGGCATGGCCTTCCACGAGTGGCTTCTTATGGGAAGGAAGGAAAGGGGCTGAGTTCCACGTGTGGGCCAACGCCTGGGAGAAGTAAAGGAACAGGTGCCCATGTAGTGCTGAGGATGGGGACACAGAGGTGCCCAGGAGGAGCCGAGCGCTCAGCAGTGCCAGCTTCTCAGGGAGACATGGGGATGGGTGCCAAGCCGGCCTAGATTCTACGGAGGAGGAGACTCTAGAAAGGACACGGACTCAGCCCTCCGCTTCCCCACCTGCTGGGCTTTTCCAGGCCTGTGGGGCCGTGGTGTTGTCCACAGCGTCCAGGCACATTCCCCAGGCTCGAACGGTGCCTCGTGCTCCTCCCGCATCCAGGGCAGCGTGCGATGCATCCATCGCCACAGCCATGTCCCAAGGCAGTGGCGGTGCTGTCCCAGCTCTTCAGGGAACCCTGAAGATCTTCACCTGGCTCCAGCCCACACCACAGCCCAGTTAATGCCAAGCTCTGACCAGTCTGCTGGGCTCCTGGGCAGCATTCCAGGGGTTCATTAATAATGCATCCTTTGGTGCTCTCTCCGGGAGGCCCAGCTGACACGCCACATCCAAATTTGATGAAAACCATAAATCTACAAATCTAGGAAGATCGGTAAATGCCGATAAGATAAATACAAGGAAAACTGTACCAAGACGCATCATAACCAGTTTTCTGAAACCAGGGTAAAAGGAAAAGCCTGAAAGCAGCTTTTCCTTTCTGTATGAGACACACAGAGAAATGATTTAAAAACGACGGTCGTATTCTTCTCGGGAACAACACGCGCCCAAAGTCACGGGGTAACAGCTTCAAGACGGTGAAAGGAAGAAACTGGTACTCTAAGAATTCTATACGCTGAGAAAATC
>NW_011888959.1:1098091-1099617 GCF_000151845.1 Pteropus vampyrus
GGAAAACCGACTGGGGAATAGTTACTGGGAATTTTCAAGTGTGGATCAGCCAAGATGCACAATGACGAGGAATATGTGGCTGTGAAAGAGACACGTTCAAAACGGCATGTTTGTCGTCTTCAGTGTCCACGGAAACATACGTGGGCGGGGAGGGTGGGGGGGAGGCCCAGAGGTAAGGGCTGCCGGGGAGAGCGTCCGTGCGCGCGGCAGAGACGCCACCTTGGAAAGCCACGTGCAGACACGTGCCACCACTGCCCCACGGGCAGCTCCGGATCCTGCGGGGCGGGGAACAACCCTCCGACTGTCGCCAGAATGGCATTTGAAAAACAGTGCGGACAGCTGCTCCTCCCGCCGGAGCCAGGGACAGTCTGCTGTCGTCCACGGAGGAGACGCTTTGACGAGGGCCGATAACCAGGAGCTGAGCCGCCTGCACAGTAGGCGCCCCGGCCCCAGGCCTCCGTGCTCTCTCTGAATTTGGGGTTCTTTCCCCGCTTAGAAAGTGCTAAGTGTGCGTGGACATGGGAAGTGGTCCCCTGGGAGCCATGAGCGCTTGGAGGGCCTGGTGTCCCTTATGTGGCCGGTGAGGGTGGTGAGGAGACTCAGGACACGCATCCCAGAGGCCCGGAGAGGGTCGTGGGAAGCCTGGGTTGTCAGGGTTGTTTTTGGCCCAAAGGTCAGAGCCTCAGAGGACTGGAGAGTCAACTCGCTTCACCCAGAGTGACCTGAAGCGTGAGGGCGTCACCTCCTCATCGGCAAAGCGCCTGGGGATTAATTAATTTAATTGGGCCATGCGGAGGGCGGAGCAAGGACAGGGAGCCTGTGCTGCAGTCCACTCTCCGCTCGGATGGCCTGGGAAGGTGACCCGTTGCCCACCAGGTGGGGACGTGGGGCTCCGGGAAAGGACAACGTGGCCACGGAGGCGGGCTGGGCACGCCACCTCACAAAAGCATTTCAGGCCCCCAGGGAGCCGCCGGTCTTGGCTGGACTGGGCCGGGCCGCGGCCTTCTGCGAACACGCACTGTTGTGGGGCCTCGCGGGGACCTGGGCTTGAACCAGGACCACCGCTGTCCTTAAGACGCACGAGGACATGTTGGGCAGGTGGCGTGAGAGTGAGGGAGGACCCAGAGCCACAGCCGAAGGTTTGGCCAGCTGTATGACCTTCGGCAAGTCGCTCGGACACCGGCTGTGCACCACGCCTCAGACGTGTGAATTACGCACACTCACACCACGCGCCTAACGCATGTTGGGAGGATGACCGTGGAAGCTCTTTGTCACGGCAGCCGAGGGTGGCTCAAGTTCGAGGATGGCTTGCTGTCCCAGAGGAGCTGTGACTAGTGAACGGACCTCGGAGGACCCTCAAACCCTGGTCCCCGGTACATTTTCTGAATTAAGGAGGGTCGACAATGGAAGGGTTAGAAAAAGTGTTTGGAGAACAAAACGTAATTGCTTTAAAAATCAAACTGGATCTTTTCTGTTTAGATTCTCCTGCCCGAGTCTCGAGGCAGAAAATATTTCTCTTTGCTGTT
>NW_011888959.1:1099667-1100755 GCF_000151845.1 Pteropus vampyrus
GGCCTTCTGCGAACACGCACTGTTGTGGGGCCTCGCGGGGACCTGGGCTTGAACCAGGACCACCGCTGTCCTTAAGACGCACGAGGACATGTTGGGCAGGTGGCGTGAGAGTGAGGGAGGACCCAGAGCCACAGCCGAAGGTTTGGCCAGCTGTGTGACCTTAGGCAAGTCGCTCGGACACCGGCTGTGCACCACGCCTCAGACGTGTGAATTACACATACTCACCATCACGCGCCTAACGCATGTCGGGAGGATGACCGTGGAAGCTCTTTGTCACGGCAGCCGAGGTGGCTCAAGTTCGAGGATGGCTTGCTGTCCCAGAGGAGCTGTGACTAGTGAACGGACCTCGGAGGAACCTCAAACCCTGGTCCCCGGTACATTTTCTGAATTAAGGAGGGTCGACAGTGGAAGGGTTAGAAAAAGTGTTTGGAGAACAAAACGTAATTGCTTTAAAAATCAAACTGGATCTTTTCTGTTTAGATTCTCCTGCCCGAGTCTCGAGGCAGAAAATATTTCTCTTTGCTGTTTTCCAAGCAGTGGCCTCTGGCTAGATGAAACGGTGACTTTGGTCCCTGGAGCTCTGAGGACAGAGGAGGAAATAAGATTTTCCGCGAACGCTCATCATGTCAAATGACCTTGGAGAATCGGGAACCAAAAACAGTGCTCTTGTTTTGTGTGTCTTGTTTGCGTTTTTCCTTTTTTTTTTAAAAAAAAAAATGTGGTAAAATATACATAACAAAATTTACCATGTTAGTAATTTTTAAGTGTACAAGTGCAAAATTCAAACTCAGTAACCCAGATAAATCATATTTCACTGTGATATTTTTAAAATATCAAAGTAATACAAAAAGTCTAGGATGAACAAGATATAAAAATTTTACATAAAGACAGGATCAGTCTTAGTGGTTTTTTTTGCCTCAGGCTCTAATACAGCTTGTCATAGCACCGTTTTGTCTTTATTTAAAATTTTGATTTTTTTAAATCGTGGATGTTTTTATATTACTTTTAAGTTGTGGTAAAGTATACATAACATAAAAATTACCACTTTAACCATTTTTGGGTGTCCAGTTTGGTGGCACCAAGTACAT
>NW_011888959.1:1103185-1110761 GCF_000151845.1 Pteropus vampyrus
CGGGAACAACACGCGCCCAAAGTCACGGGGTAACAGCTTCAAGACGGTGAAAGGAAGAAACTGGTACTCTAAGAATTCTATACGCTGAGAAAATCTTCCGTAAACGCAGGCAAAATGAAGAGGTTTTAAGACACCAGCAGGTTGGCACTACAGCAGATGCTGAAGGAAGTTCTTCAAGCAGAAAGAAAATGACATGAGCTTGGAAAACCGATTTCCAAAAAGGAGTGAAGAGTGTTGGAAATGGCAAATATGTAGATAACCGCAAAAAATAAAAATAAAAAAAAACAAAAGCTCCATTTAAGAATGACTATTTGCAGTGATATTTATGACATTCTGGTGGTTTCTAAGTGTTATTAGAAAGATAAAAACTCAATTAACTTATTTAAATTATAGACATTATATATACTCATGTTATCGAGATACAAATAGAAACTTAAAATTATTAAACTCTTCCAATTTGTTCCACAAAGAAAATGTTTGATATGTATTCTTCTACACATTTTGTATATTAAATATATATGGAGTACGAATTGATATTTTACATGAAATGTTTCACATTGTGCCATGTGCATCTAAAAATTATTAAAATAATTTTTTCTTGCCTTTTAGTTTCCTTAAAGGGCAATTGACTATTTAAAAACAAAATATCGACAACGTACTGTGGGGTTTATTACACATTGAAGAATATAATCTATGACAACCACAGAAGGATATAATCCATTACAACCATAGCAGCGGAGCAATGGGTGTATATTGTAGGATATATCACATGACATAACGTTTGAAGGTAGCGGTATAGCATTTGATAGGTTGAATATGCGTAATTTATATCCTGGAGAAACTTTTAAAAATTAGAACGAAGAGACCTAGTTTATTAGACATTTGTGGAATAAAAAACCTCAATTCATCTTAAAGAATGAAGGAAAAGAGGGAAAAAGGAACAAAGAGAAGATAGGACAAATAGAAAACAAATAGAAATATGGTACACTTAAAACTAATAACACTGATAAGAATATATTAAATGTAAAGGTCTAAATACTCCAATAAAAGGCAGAGATGTGACTCTCGATAAAAAAAAGCAAAGCTCATCTGTATATTGCCTATGAGAAACCCATTTTAAATATTCAAAAGTCAATCGTACCAGCAAAGAACAACTGGTAATTGAAATAAAAAATACTGTATTACAAATGAATCATGCCATCGAAAATCAAAAGAAGAGCGAAATATTGAAAAGGCATAGCAGTAGATCTGAAAGAGCTTTCAATGGCCAAAGCTGGAATAGTCTGAGCAACAGCATAATGATAGCATTGGATTATAACCCAAGAATAAAGTGAAATCTGTTAGTCCACACTGACAAGTTAATAATGTAATAAATAAATAAATAAATAAATAAATAAATAAATAAATAAATAAATAAATAAATAAATAGATAGGAGAAAAGGAACAACACCTCCCTACGGAAGAATTCCAGTCAATAAGGAATGAAGGAGCTAGAATAATCGCCATTATTCTAATCGGTACTAGAATTCCATACAAATCATGGAGTCAAGATACACCCACGGGTGTTAAAATTGGTGGGCAAAAACTTAAGAAGAAACAGAGTATTTGCATAGTCTCAAAGTATCTCCCTGCCCCAAAGTTACTAACTGGGAAAAGAAAACGAGTAATTATACAGTGGAGGACTCTGGCAGAGGCCAGCTTTACCGAGTGGTTAAAAGCACATCGCCGTGAGACATGGCGAGGCTGCAAATTCCCTGACACGGCGTGATCACCCAGTGGTATTCTTCCTGATGACGCGTGACCCCGAAGGCTCATGAGAAAACCATAGACAAAGCCAGTCGGAGGGACATTCTACAAAATACCTGCCCATTACTCTTCAAAGCTGTCAAGTCAAGCAAGACAGAAACACTGAACAACTGTCACAGCCTACAGGAGACAAGGGAGGCATGCCAATTTAATGAGACACGGGACCCTCGGTTGAATCCTGGGGGTGGGAAATACCACTAGTGGAAAACCTGGTGAAATTCAAATAAAGTCTGTGGTTTAGTTAACGGCATCGTACCAGTGTTAACTTCTTGGTTTTCATAATTGTGCCAGCATTTAGCTCGGAACATACAGGGAAGCGGAGTGAATAGTCTGTGGCAACTCTCTTCACTCTCTAAGCAACTCTTCCGATATCCTAAAATCATCTCAAAAGAAAAAGCTTAAAAAATAATGCAATTTACGACAGTATATAAGACAACAAATGCCTGGGGATAAATTTCACAAAAATATACACAAGACCTGGACACTAAAAACTATAGAACATTGCCGACAGAAACTAAAGAGGGCATAAAGGCATAAAGAGATGTGCCAGGTTCATGGGTCCGAAGACTCAATAATAGCAGGTGTCAATTCCACCCTCAGTGACCTATAGATTCGACGTAGTCCCCAGTGTAATCGGACCTGCCTTTTTTGTAGAAATCAACAAGGTGGTTCTAACATTTAAGTAGAAATGCCAAGTACCTGGAACAGCCACAGCGATTATAAGAAAGAACAGTGGGAGGACTTGTACGACTGAATCTTAACATCTGTTATAAAGCGACAGTGTGGTGTTGGCGTAAGGATGGACATCTAGATCAATGGAACAGAAGAGAGAACCCAGAAATCGATCCACGTATCTACGACCAATTGGTTTTTTGAAAACGGTCTAGAAAAATCATTGTGAAAATAAAGCTTTTAAAACAAATGTTGGTGGAACAACCGGATAGCCATACGTAATAATATAAACCCCAACCCATGTCTCACGCTGTACACAAAATTTACCTTGAAATGGATGACAGACCTAAACAGAAAAGCCAAAACTATAAAATTTCTAGAAAATATAAAGAAAAATATTTGTGACCTTGAGATAGGCAAAGGTTTCTTAATAAGACCCAAAGACCATAAAACATAAAAGTAAAACTTGATCGAAATGGAGGTCATCGAAATGAACATCTGTATTTCAAAGGACCTCTTAAGAGAACGAACAGACAAACCACAGCGTTGGAAAACATATTTGCGAGGCACGGATCTGATAAAAAACTTTATCAGAGTATATAAAAACCTTCTTATGACTTAATAAAGGGACAAACAATGCATTAAAATCGGACAAAAGCTTTGAACAGATATTGTACAGACGACATGCAAATGATCAGTCCCCTAGCTGTTCCCTCTGCCCGAAATGGTCTCCCCGCCCGTGTCCACCTCACTCCCTCCTTCAATTCGCTGAGGCTCTATTAACCGCCACCCTCTGCCCTGACCTCTCCTCACTGCACAATACTCCAAACATCACAATACTCTGATGTTCCCTTCCACAGCACTTACCGCTATCGACCCACGGGAGACTTTATTGATTATGTTTTATCGATTATGTTATTGATTATGATTATGATTACCTGTCTCTCCTGTGAGAATGAGCAAGAATTATGTCTTTTTTTTTTTTCCACTGATGTATCCCAAGTGTCCGCAACAGTGCCTGCACTTAGTGGGTGTTCAAAAAAATATTTCTTTTACAATGAATGAATGGATGAGTGGCTGGTTTTGCACTTTTGTTCTGTTTGTTGGGATCCTGCAGTTTTATTATATATAACGTGCCAAGCTGTGAATTCATTTTTATTTATCTGCTACAGACCCACCATGCTTCTTGAATTTAAAGATTCCCATCTATTAATTCTGGAAAATTCTTAGCCATTATATCTTTGAGTAGCCCACCGTCGGTTCTGTTTTTTTTCTATTGTCTTCTTCTAGAACACCAATCAGATGCACATATGATTAATTCTGTCTTTCATGTCTCTTAACTTCTTTTTTCTGACTGCTTTTTTGGTCTGTGTGTCTCGGAGTAATTTCTTTCACTCTACCTTTCATTTCTCTAATTTTGTTTTCAGGTAGTTCTAATCTGTTGTGTTTCCAAATATTGAGGTTTTAATACCATTAATAAAATTTTCATCGCCAATTCCGATGGTTCTTTTTCCGATTTATTCGGTGTTTTTTGGTAGTACTTTGCCAATTGCCCATTGTCCTGAAAACATTATAAAATGTTTTCTGAAGTTCCCTAGTCCATCGATTTGCTGAGCTTGGGGTTCTAACTTCGGGTAGTGATGGCCTGTGAGGTGGGTCTATGTTTGTGAGAGTCTTGTAGGGCCAGATGGGGGGATTCGAGTTTCCTTCAGCAGTTGAATCTTAATGGAAATATCTTTAAGTTGATATTATAGTTTGGGGTTTCCTGGACACCAACCCCCAAGCCCTTGTGAATTAAGGACTATGCCTGTGAACTCTCAGAGGAGACTGTTTTCTCTACCTCGGTTGTGGGTAGGGACCGGCACGTTTGCTCGTTACCTCTTTTCTGCAACTGTTAGTCAGGGTTGCCCAAGCTCTGGGTCAGTAACAAACAGTCCTGCGCCCTGGCTGAGCCCAACGCAGGCGTATTTCTTCTTCTTGCAGCTCTTGCAAAGGTTACAAGGGATCTGAGCGACAATCAGGAAACAGTCCCCGATGGAGCGACTCAGTGACCCGGGTTCCAATCTTAGCACAGCTCTGCCATCTTCAAGCGCGCTCCCGCGGGCGCCCGGGGGTGGGTGGAGACCCCACTGGGGGTCTCGCCAAGCGGTAATGTGAATTGCTTTAGTCTTCAGGTGATTCGCGCGCTCCTCTCAGCTCCCATTGGCTGGAACCGGTCCCGGGCCGGGCTAATTGGAGGGCCGCGGAGCATGCCCACCTGTGCCTGGAGGAGGGTCAATGCTGAATCTGGGTGGCGCTGGACGTCTCGGGGCTCCAGCAGGACGATTTTTTTCTGTCGCCCATTCTCTGGGGTGGGAGCCCTCTGAGGTCCTGGCTTTGGGCAAGGATGCCAACATCTCACCTTGAGTGGACCCGAGGGCCTCTCGCCTGTCCCCGACGACCACCCAGAACCTCATTGCGGGGGCTCTGGGGCTCCTCAATGCCCTGAGGTTGCTTCGGCTGGAGGGTCAGCTCGTTCCCCTCCCTTCCAGCTCTCCTGGCAGTGTTGGTCCCTGAGCAACTCATTCAATTCCCACAAGCTCAGCTGCAGCAGTGAACGATGTTTATTGTATTTTATGCAGCATCCCCAGGCATTTCATTTTCGGAGGTTAATGTTATTATTATGCACCCTTCATAGCTGAGGAAACAAGGAAGACAGCTTCAGAGACCTGTCCAAGGACACACGTGGGCATGGCCTGGAACCTCACTTCTCAGCCAGGCCCGTCTGACCCCACGGCCAGGGCTCCTTCCAGCACAGGAGGGACGGTGTCTGGCACAGTCCTGGTGCGGGCTTCCCAGAGGAGGTAACCTTCGACTTGGTCTGGAAGGATGCGAGGTTGGGGGTGAGAGCCCAGCCTGTGCAAAGGCCCGAGGGTGTGAAAAGGTAAGAGACACATGTTTGCTGCTTAATAAATATTTGCTGAATAAATGAATGAATAAGTAGCCAACTAGAGTAACGGGAGGATGAATAATGCTGTTGGTAAAGCATGAGTCAGTTTCTTGCGATGGCTGGTGTTTGACCTGCAGTTTTTCTACCTGCTCTTGCCTAATTTCCCAAGCAAACAAACTGGGAAGAACTTGTGGGAATGCCAGGGAATGAGTCCTTCTTCCAGTCTTAGCAATTGGCAGTTACCTCAAATCACAAGCCTGTCTGCTCTGATTAGTGAAATAAGGCTCAGGGAGGACCGAAGGTGGGAGGTCAGCCTGACTCGAGACGCCGGGCTCTTTGTCCGTCTGCAGCCCCAGTGGAAACCCTGGCTCTTGGAGGCCTGTGGCGTTAGCTCCCGCAGGCCCCTGCACCAGCACGCCCGGGGAAGAAGGGAAAGCAAACAGAGGGACATTCCGAGTTAGGCCTGGACTTCGGTCAAGTCTCCTTGCCTTCATAAACACCTTCCCTTGCATTTATTACTGTGAGGGAACTTGACCTTGTGCCCTGGAGGGAGGATTAGGTCCAGAAAGGCTCACCGAGGCAGATGTCAACGGGCAGCCTAGCAGAGGGCGTCTCAGAGATAGTGGGGCTCCTCAGGGCACTTGGCACGATGACGAGGGGCCCTGGATACCACTTAAGTACTTTGAGTTTCAGGTCATGAGAAAGCTGATGAGATTTAAGCTCGCCGCACAAAATCAAGAGGTCTTGTTTGCGGAATAAAGTTGAGGCTCTCTTGGAAACACCGTAGAAGACACATAATGTTGTCTGCTCGGGCGTTAGGGTGCCCCACGAAAGCACCTGTCTTTCTTTGACCCCCTCCCGGGCCCGTGCTGGAATTAGCACCTTCATGCCCATCAGCTTAGGCTGTCCCCACGAGGACCTCATTATCCATGATTTTCAGAGGACGGGTGGAAGACGTGGCGGTGAAGTAACTTGCTCCGGGTCACTGAGCTGGTGCGGGTGGCCTGGGGACCCAGCTGCTCCATTAGGCAGGTGGCACGGTGGAGGAAATCTGTCTCACCATGAGTCTTTTAGGGGCCGTGAATATTTATTCAGTTTTGCTTAAGGCAGAAAAAAATGTTCACGTATTGGAAGGTTTATAAATTTTTTTTAGTGTAGACATTGTTATGGAAGGAGGAGCCCTTGAAAGTCAGAATGCAGAGCTGGGGACTCTAATGGGCTTGTCCCCGGCCAAGCCAGGCTCTGGGGGTGGGGGTCAAGGAAAGGCGTGTGGACGATGCTTGCTGCTCCAGGGCCGTGGGTGCTGCTGGTATGCCTGCCATCAAACGCACTTCTGGTAGAGGTCCCCTTTACTCAGCCCCCACACACTCCATAACCTGCTGCTGTGGGGGAGGGGCGTCTAGGGCAGGTTTCGAAAATGAGGAGGACTGAGCCGTAGAGGGGTTCTGCCTTCTCCTTTGCACGTTGAGTCACGCTGCTGTTTCTGTTTCGTTCTTATAAACTTTGAATTTCAGAACCATTTCAGATGCGCAGAGACATTGCAAAGGGCTCCATGCCCCTCACCCCGTTTCCCTCCCGCTCACATCCCGCGTTACCAGGCTACGTTCGCCAACACTGAGAAACTGACGCTGGTCCATCACCATCAGTGCCACTGCAGACTTTGTTTAGATCTCGCCAGTTTTCCCATGAACATCCTCTCGCCCGGTCCAGGATCGAAGCCAGGGCAGCGTGTCGCGTGCGGTTGTCTCATGCCCCATCCTCCGCTCCGTGCCACGTCGTTTCCACGCCTGCTCGGGGCCCAGGCTGGGCCCCCGGAGGTGAGTGAAGAGAACTCCGGCCTCGAGCAGCTCCCGGTCCAGGGGTGGGGCGGGTACGGGCAGGACGGGGCGGCGTGGGCACGGGGAGCGCGGACGCTGGCAGCTCTGCCTGGGAACGTGAGCACGAGGGCTTCGGAGCTGCTTTGAAAAAGGGAGGTTCTGACTGAAAAGCGAGCTCGAATCGTCACATCCAGCACTGCATTTGGATGGGATAATTGTTTTATATTTATAAAGAATCTTAATTATCTCCGGCAAATGCATTTAGCTCACTTGGTAATTGAATTAAGGAAAATGTCTTTTCAGGCATTGTGAGTTGTTGCTATAAAAAAAAAAAAGAAAGAAAGAAAGAAAG
>NW_011888959.1:1112901-1113506 GCF_000151845.1 Pteropus vampyrus
GCTCCTCACGCAGCCTGAGGGTCTCCCCCGCCGCCCCTGGCTTTTCTCCTTCCTCTTCCTCCCCCTGCCACCGTCCCATGCCAGCTCCCGCGGGCTGCAGTTCTGGCATGCAAAGGGACAGCGGGGGGCCTTGCCGCCCACCATCCTCTTTCGTTTCTTAGTTCAGGAGCTCAAACTGAGACCCCGGTCATCTAGCTTATGTGTCAGCTGTCCCAGGTGGGGGCTGCCCTGGTGCAGGGTGGGTGACATGGGACAACGGAGGGCATGGGCACAGTGAGTGTTCCACAATGCAGGGGGCACAAGGTCTGGGACTGAGTCCTGCTCCATCCCTCGTCAGGGCATTGTCCCCGAGGGAGCCGCCATAACATCTCTGTCCCTCGGTGTCGCTGCAGCCTGAGACCCAGGGGTGCTGAAGTGAGGTTTGTCCAGCACCCGGGGCGGGGGGGGGAGGGGCGGGCAGGCACGGGCGCTCGTGCCGCTGGAGGGATCCATTTTCCTGGGTGGACTTCTGCACTCTCTGCTCTGATCGCCTGGCAGAAGTGTCCCCAAGGCAGGAAACACAAGGTGGTTTTGTAACTTTCGTAACAATGGGCAGATGTAAGGCG
>NW_011888959.1:1114241-1116002 GCF_000151845.1 Pteropus vampyrus
GCTCGCGTCCGGCTGGGGGTGGCCACGCAGCCGACCCTCCGCCATGCTTGTCGAAGGGTGACTTGTTATGGTTCCCTGAGGCTGGTTCCTTGTGTCTGGCCGCAGGAGGCTAGAGCTGCCCCCCCCGCCCCCCAGGTCCTTGGCTGGCCAGCATTTCAAATGATATTGTTTCGTATTAAATTATTTTAAATTCCACGGACCCTGCTTTCACAATCAAATAATTCGATCTTGTTTACAAATGGAATTTTTACTTTTTGACGGTTTCTAGCTTTGCCGGGCTGCAGAGACTGTGTCCTCTCATGCCCTCCGGCCCATCTCTGCTGCCTTCCCGGGGACAGTGTGGCGTCTGGGAGTTGTGCGGGGGAGGGGGGAGGTGGCCAGCACCCAGCCCGAGGCTCCCTCGGCCTCGCCTCCCACCTCCGGCTCCCGCCACGAGAAAAGCCACAAGTAGCAGCACTAGGAGGGGTGCTGGCCACCTCTCACCCTAACACTCCTTTTTACGGATTAGGAAATGGGGGTGCGCGATCCCGGCTCCCCTGGCCAGCCCGGGATCCAACACCGTCCTCGGACGCCCTCCCCGAGCGACCTTCCACACTCCTCCCTTCCTCCCTCCCAGGCTTTCTAAGTCCCTGCCACCCACTGCTCTGAGCAATGCAGACACAGATGTGGAAAGACGTGACCTTTGACCTCTAGAAGCTCCTATTCCAAGCGTTGGGATGGGGGGTGGATAACCAGACAAAACATGGCCACGCAGTGAATTGCGGGGAGCGAGGGGCCCCAGAAGGCTGGGCGGGGCGGAGACGCAGGCTGAGCTGAGGGACCAGCGTGTTTCCGGCCGCAGGCTGGGTGGGGCCTGGCGGGTTTTGCCCCATTTTCGGCAGCTGATCAGACCTGGCAGATGGGTGTTTTTGACCAAGGTGCGAAACTCCAGTCTCTCCCAGTGAGTCCCCTTGGCGCCCCGGAGGCTGCCTGCTTCCTCATCCAGTGATGCCACTGTCCCTTGAAACAGGTTTGCAGCCTCTCGTCTGGAACCTTCTCTAAGCAAGTAATGGTACGGGGCGCGGAGGGCGTCAATGTTCAGTGACCTAGGTTGGCCCCTGCAGCATCCCCACCAGGCTCGGCTCAGGATGGCGTCTGGCTGTTTCCGCCAGTCACTGGCCCTCTGAGGTCAGAGCTGAGGAGGCCACAGCATGGGCCGTGTCCGCAGACCGCCCCGAGGGTACCACGGGACATCCCAGCCTGCCCCGGCCTGCAGACGGTCACCCGAGGAAAGACCGAGAACTGCCCGGCCAAATGCCAGCACCTCATTCTAAAAAACGTCCTGGGAGATGAGTGCCGGACGGTCCTGATGGCACCGAGGACCTGGCTGCAGCCTGCGGCCCTGCCCATCCTCCCAGGAGCCCAGGCCCCGCCCAGTCTCTGCCACATCACAGTGGCCCGTGCAGCCTCTGACTCATGAGGTGGTACCTGCGTGGACACCTGGGGTCAGACTGGGGACTCCCCAGGCCGTGGTGGCGCCCGGGGCTGGCCGGGGCGGATGAGGACAAGACGCTCATCCTCCTCGGGGGAGGTGTAAATCCAGCCGAACCGAAAATGCACACGGTTTGGGCCAGAACCAACGCTCTTAGAATCTAACTTATTAAAGAAGAATCTAACGATTAAAGAACAGAACATGTGGGTTTAAAGGCTCCTTAGAAAGCGAGCTGCGGTGCGTCTGTCCGCTCGTGCCGGGACGGACGAACCTCTGAAATAAGCAAGGTA
>NW_011888959.1:1119109-1120693 GCF_000151845.1 Pteropus vampyrus
TCCCACCCAGGGCCCACCCTGCTGCCCTGAAGTGGAAGCTGGAAACACCACGGTTTCTTGACAAACAGGATGAAAACCACTCATGGAACGACACTGAATCCAGGACAGAGCCCTAGGACCGCCTGGCCCCCAAGAGTCGGCCCCGCTGGCCTCATCCGGCTCTGCGTCCAGGGCGCAGAGGAGCTTATGCTGGCTGTCTGTAACTGGCGAGGCTGTTGAGAGGGTGACGTTGCCATTGGTGACCACAGGTATCCTGGCAGCCTGGTGCATAAAGGCTACTTCAGGCTCTAACCAGGGCCAGGTTTCCACGGGGACGTTGCAGCCGCAGTGTGGCAGGCGCCCAGTTCTGTCCCTGTGGTCTTATCAGAGTCCCTCCCTCCTCGCCTCGGTTTCCCCATCTGTAAAACAATGGGAGTGGCCTAGATGGCCTCAGGCCTTTGAGATGGTGGCAGAGGCCAGCACCTGGCCTCGCTCCTGCTTCAGGTCACGGGGGCCGGAAACCCGAGCTGTGACACCCACTCTCCAGGGGTACCTGGCCTCGCTCCTGCTTCAGGTCACGGGGGCCGGAAACCCGAGCTGTGACACCCACTCTCCAGGGGTACAGATGCTCTGTGCTGGCCCCAGGGAGAATGCTGGGCGTGGACCCTAGGGGACGCTTATCAGGAGGAGTGTGATGGACGTCCAGGCCAGGAGGGCCGGCCTTACCCCAGCTCTGCCATTTACTAACTGTGCGACCCGCAGTCATGTAACCTCACCCTCTGGGCCCCAAATACCTGATCTGCCGCACAGGGAGAAGAGCACACCTCCATCCAGTACCGCGCCGTCGTTAGGGTTGGCGCCGCAGCCCCTGGCAGACAGCCGATCGCCATGGATGCTGGTGTCGGAGGTAGCGCCTTGGCGTTCCACCGGGCAGCATGACTCGCCCGGAGCTCTGCGGATGCTCAGACTACACGGGTCCCCGGGCCCTGAATCTGCCGTGGGGACTGGGAAGGAGGAGGCCGAAGAGGCTGGAGCTAAGCCGGCAGGGGTGGCCGCTGATCCGGGGGGCAGGCGTCTCGGGCAGGACCAGGGGCATGGCGAGGAGGCAGAGGGGCGGAAGTGACGGGTGCATGTGGGCACTTTGAGTCAAGCTCTCGTCACGCGCATGGTCTCATTTGATCTTCACCGTGACCCTAGGAGGTGGGCGTTGTCATCCGCATTCTGAGAGGAAGAAGCTCAGCGAGGGGAGGTGACTTTCCCGGTGTCACGGTGCCAGGAAGCGGTGGCCAGGATCCTAGCGGGCTGGTCTGACCCCAGGGCTGGAATGGGGGAAGCGGAAGGAGCGGACGAGGATTGTGGGTGCCCCCGGCTCGGCCCTGAGCTCACCCCACACACCCTCACTCAGCTCTGAAGACATGGGTCTATAAGCTCCCAGCTGCAACCCACAGAGGTCATGGGATCGTTTTAGCAGGTGGCGGCCATCACTGGGAAGAAATAAAATAGGATACCGAGCATCAGAGTCCGTGACGCACAGTGGCATGAGTATTCTTTTGCGGAAGCGTCCCGGTCACGCGTGTCTGAGCAGTCCCTTACTTACATTCACAC
>NW_011888959.1:1122198-1123782 GCF_000151845.1 Pteropus vampyrus
GCGAGGCGTTCATGCCTGTCCTGGGAATAGGCCTCCGGTTGGGGCACCTCTAGGCACCTCGAAACCTTCAGTTGTAATAAACAAGTACAGAGCAAAGCGGCATTCCAACGTGAGGCCACATTCCCCTCCCGCCCCCACCGGCTCTCCCATCTGCTGGCTGGCCAGCCCGAGGGGCCGCAAAAGGGACCTTTGTTTCCCCAGAAAAACAGAACAAGACAAAATAAAACAAAACAAATCCCGACGGGCTCACACACACACCAGGACTGAGACTGGACGCTCTGTCGCCTGGCCTTTGTGGGATGTGAATAAAGGTGTCCCATGGTTGGCTTGCTCTTGAGAGCGTGGACTCTGGATGTGACAGGGACTCCTCCAGTCGATCCCGAGTTTTGGTGCACACTTTAGTCACTTTTCTGTGTATGGGGAATTGACCGATGGTGCTGAGTAGGCCACTGGGGAGTTTTTTTAAAGGACAGAAAACATCCTAAAATGGAGGAGAGACCTCTAGGTGGGACCAAAATATGGCCCCGGGGTGGCAGGCCGGGAGCGGGTCCCACCCGCCTACCTGCTCTGGGCACCTGCGTTCCCACTGCACAAGCCACCTGCCCCGCTTCCTTCATTATATCGCCACAGCCACCATCGCTGTGCGCCCCGCGCTGCGTCTGCGAGAACATAAACAAACGTGCAGGCGGCGTCCAGCAGACCTCCCTGTCGGACGGCGCGACCCCTAAAACACTGCAACTGATCGCACCTCGACTCTCCTCCCATTTTGCCTCCAAATGTCAACACAGATGTATTTCCCTTTTCCCCGTTCAGTTTAAAGGTTATTCCTAAAAAGTGGCAGTTAATGTATTTTTGATTTTTCGAGACTGAGAAAATTATTTACTAGGAGCACACACAGTATTTGTTTTACTCTGTACTACTCAGTTATTGACACAAGATCACTGGAAAAGTCACCTTGGAACAAGTGCAGGATTGGTTTAAAACTGATCTCTCTGTTTTTTGTTTTTTGTTTTGTTTTGTTTTTTTTTTTTACAACCACTGGGGTTACTGACGTTAGGGGAGTTGTAGATTAAACAAATCCAAGGTCACTCGGTTTGTTCTATATTAGTTAAATATTACTGTTTCATATAAAACACAAGCAGATACTACTGTGCTTAAAAAATTGGGTGACTTTTCCTGTGTAACTTTTATCTCAAGTGGAAGGCGATTCTAATTTTATCTGTGCTCAATATGCAGATTAAAAAAAAAAGAAATCATGAGGCTGGAGCTGTTTACTTTTCCCGACAATTCTCTGAGCTGCTGAAGGAAAGAAAATCACCTTGGATCTAGCATTTTCTAAGCCCACTACAACAGCCTGGTCCCTTAGACCCATCTGGAAAGAAATCAATTACATCTATGTGTTAGTTTAATGTGAAATTATTTTATTTTCACTGCATTTTCCTTCAGGCTATTAGGAAGGAAAAGAAAAAAAAAAAAAAAAAAAAAGACAGCCTTTGGTTCCTGACCACCCATTTTCTCTCCAGTTTTTTCTTGGTTTCTGGCTTTTGCTTTAAAAATTTTTTTAAATCTTTTTTTTTTTTTTTG
>NW_011888959.1:1126435-1131479 GCF_000151845.1 Pteropus vampyrus
GGGCCGCCGGGGACCCCCGCCCCGGGGCGGCAGCTGCAGCCCGAGCCGCGTGACCCGGGCCCCGACCTCCCGCGCTCGGCCGTTTGTCCGCACACAAAGGAGAACACTCATATTTTTCTTTCCCGGCGGCACAGCCTTCGCACCCGCCCCGTCGCCCTCCCCGGTGACCCCCCACCGCACACACGCTTCGCTGAGAACCGCTTTCTCTCCGTACGCCACTTTGTCTCGCCTCGCTTTAATTCCATAGTTGTATTCGAGGATGTCAGTATAGCTTAGAAAGTTTCATAGAAAGTCAGAAAGCAATTAGAGAGGCCCTTTTATTGGGGTTTCGTCGGTGCCATGGAGCCTTTTAAAGGAGAGTCTGAAGCACCGAACACAACCCCATTAAGCCGCCGAAACTCCCACAGTCCTCAATAGGGGTGCTCAATACTTCGACAGACTTTCGCTGGCTCATTGGGAACCACGGGGTTTCAATCCTAGTTCCGCAGCTGACTCACAACAGCGCGGCCTTGAACCCCTCATTCCTTCCTTTCTCATCGGAATTTCCATTGGTAAAATGGCCCAAGGGCCAGAGCGAACATTAATTAATGTCTGCAGAGCATTTCGGGTCTCCCTTTGACAAGCGCTATGAAACCTTCAAGCACTTCAGGACGGGTAACGCCACATCCTGACTGTTTATTTGAATTTTCAAAAAAAAAATTCCAGCCAGTTTCTAGAAATGTGAGCTCGATTGAAATAAACTTTTACCTCTCTCCGCTTTCAAAATCGATCCGCTGACATTTGGAAAATGGGTCAAAGAAATTATGCTTTGCTGAGAGAAAGACCACGTATGACCAAAGTTTGAGCTTAATTGAATTTTAGTGCCAAATTATAACACGCTGAATAACTGGACTTGGGCGAAGGGGGAGGGGGTGGGAGACCAGTCGGTGAGGCTGGGGCCGGGCAGTTCCAGTGCAAACACAGCCGTCCCCGGCTGGCCAGAGTGGCAGCCTCCACCAGCAGCCGGATCCCCAAGGACCGAGGGTATCGCTGCGGCCTTCACGTGGGAAACGGGACCGGCCCGGCTGATCTGTGGCTTTCCGTGGATATTTCTTGTGTATGATTTAATATAACAGGCAACTCGTCTACAGAACGTCGCTTTTCCTTTGTTGTTTTCAAGAGTAACTTCTGTTCTTCCCCATAAAAATGAATCCCTTCCTTTAGAAGCCCGTATGGAAGGAAAGCAGGTGTTTTAAAAGAATAAAGTATTTCTAAAGAGTCGGTACTGGGTTGTCAAAGCAAAGTGCCGCGTTTAGAACAGTTAGGCGTTTGCTCCTGGTGTGTCGTCACAGACGTTCGCTTTATCAAACAGAAGTTTTTTTGTCTCTGGCAGTGCCCGGGTTCACTTTAGGAAAGGAGGGTAGTCGATAGGCTCATCATGAAGGAATGATAATTTCGATGGTGATGAAATGGGGCAATGGGCCGTTCACTAGATCCGTCAGGGGGTAATTAAAAACAAGTCTGCAAAAATGGAATATTTAATTGTCGAAGAGTTCGTGTTAGTCATCGAGTATTTTGAAATCGTTCTCAAATGTGCCCCCTTTTCTGTTACTTCATTGCCCCTGCGGGCCCCGCCTGCCCCAGGGTCAGCTCCTTGGCCTCCGACCCTGCGTCGCGCACGCGCACCCCGGCGGTCTGTCGTCCCGCGTCTCCTTCGCCTGGACGAGCTAGGGCCTGGGTGGGAAAGGACAGCAGGTGCCGAGACCCCAGGTCCAGCCTCAGGCCCTTCCGGCCCCGCCTTCAGAGTCCTCTGCCCTGACCCCTTACAAGCTTCTCTCTCAGGCCTCCTGATTCCCATCACAGATCGGCCTCTCCGAAGCGCCTGGCGCCCTCCCCTCCACCTGTCCAGACCGCTCGTCTCGGCCCACATCGGCCCGGCCCATGCCGGGCCCGGGCACCGCCTCTGCCGCTCCACACCGAGGGCCTGATGCCCCGTCTGTGTTTCATTGCCCTGCGCTCTTTCTCATGTTGTGGTGTGACTCTGGGAAGGTTTCTGGTCGAGGAGAAAAGGACGGTGGCTCCTGGCGAGCAGGTGTCATTTGACGCACGTCTGGGGCTCTGTCAGCGCCCGGCACCTGGAAAGGAGGCCCCCCTCATCGCCCGCATGCTGATGGGTAGAATGGTGTTTGGGCTCGCAGGAAGGAGAGGGCCGGGCGCGAACGCACCCCGTCTCCGTTGAACTCACAGGACCCGTCGCTGGACTTTTTTTTTTTCAAACAACATAAAACTGACTAAAATGAAACGGAATCTTAAATCGTTTAAAAAAACGACGGTGACTCAGTCAGGCTGCCATAGGAAGTGGCAGAAAAGCAAAGGAAAGCCATTCGCATCCGGGCAGCTCGGTCGGCCTGCGTTGGCTGTCCTCGGTCCGCCCGAGCCCAGGAGCAGATTCCCGGGAACAGCAAGAAAGAGATCCTAAACCTGCCGACACGTCCTGCCTAGGGCTCTGCCAGGTGACCCGTGTACCGTGCAGCACGGGCCTCTCACCCTGGAGGTGGCCCTGAAGCACCGCAGGTCCTGGGAGGCTTCGAAAAAGTGCCATTGCATTGCCGACCCGCCCACCTGAAGGGGCGGAGGACATGCAGTTCGTGTAGGGGAGTGTGGCTTCTGCGGGATCTGCCCAGACACTGGCCACAGGGCTTTGCTCTGAAGAGGATGGCAGATTTTACTCTGGTGGAGGGTGCGTGAGTAATGTGCTGAAATGAGAACAAAGTGAACAAAGCCACTTTAAAAACATTTCGGGCCCCCCCACCCCCTCCCCCAAAAACCCTTCCGGGAACAAAGAGCTGAATAGTTGCCGTGGTCTAGAAAGAAATTAAAATGACGGAAATGCACAGGGATTTGAAGGAGGAACGTTTAGCATTTAGACTTCAGTGAAAGTGTGTAAACAGTCCGTCTCTTGAGCAAGGCATCACGTTAGCCAAATCACAAGCGTTAGCGTTTAGCGATTACTGTGGTTCCCTTCGGGCCATCCCGAATCATCATCCGCCACTGAGAAACTGAACTTCCTTCTGCATCGGATCCTCAGCTCGTCCTCGTCCTCATCCTCGCAAGTGACAGAAGGACAATGAGAAAAAGCAGGTATGCAAAACACAGAGCTGGATGGCAGTTCTGCCGGTTACACGTATGTATACGAGGTATTATCTTCAAGCTGTTTTGAAAACTTTCTCTCTTTCTCCCTGGGGAAAAGTTTTAACACATGGACGGGTGGTTTAAGCCTTTCCTCTCCCTGTAATCACTGACTTTCTTCTCATTGTGTCTCTTAGACCAGGGACTTAGACCAAATGAAACACTGATTCCGTTCACATTATTTTTGGAGAGCATTGTGATGTTCTCATTTTGTTCCAGTTCGATTGTTTAATAAAATATGTAGGTTCAGGTTCGGTTTAAATCTGTTCACCCGGTATCCCTCTGGGGTGCAAAAAGACAGAAACGAAACAAAACCAAACAAAAATACCCGCTTCAGATTTACGGTTCGACACTGAATGAACATTTGGGTTTGCACCAACCATCCGTGAACAGGTGCTGCGTTTGAGTGTGTGTTAAAGACAGTTTTGGGTCAAGGCCAGGTTTTCAGTTTTAATCCTCAGTATCGTCCTTCTTGTTCTCAACAATCTAGGTGTTTCTTTATCTTAATTAGGTGCCAGGCCCCTCCGATGCCAGACTTTTGATGATACCAGTCCACAAAATCTTTGGAGTTGGATATTTTTTAGAATGTAGATTTTTTTTTCCTCCCTGAATTTTAGAAAAGGAACCCAGTTATTATAGAATTCTGCAGCCTGGAGTATGCCCGTGTCAAAAGCAGGGACATTTGACGGTGAATGTACCAGCGTTCATGCTGAGGGGCATCCATGGAGACTGTTGGTAGCCTCGCGCCAGGGTAGGCACTGAGTTTAGGAAACCACTTTTGGTTTGCAGAGTGCTTTTGGAGTTCTGGACATTGATGTAAAGGATTGTGGGTCTGCAGCACAGAACCCTTCTCTTTCCCTTAAAAAAAAAAAAAAAAGGCCTTTTCCCATTGGTGAGTTTTAATTGTAGCACAGGCATTTCGGTGTTGCTTGTTTAAAGCAGGTGTATCTATTTTTAGGTAATTCACAGAACGTCATGGACTAAGGATCACGCTCGAGCGGATTAAAAGTGCGACGTGTCAACATTTCCGAGGCGAATCTCCACGTGTTCAGACGGAGAGGCATCCTGCTGTCTGGACACAGCGCCGAGGGCAGCCGTCGACCCCTGATGGCCATGTCTCGCCCCTCCCCCACTAGGTAAGTCTCCCACCCTTAAAAAAGCTGCAAGGTCCTTATTTGCCTCTGATCTTTCTAACGTGAATAAACTGCACGCACACGACTAAGAGAACCTAAGATGCTAAGATGCTCCTTAAAATGGTGACGTTAGCCACCAGCACGTGGGCGGGATTCCTGGAGGGGGACAGGGCTGGGTTACGTAACCTCTACCGTCCCATGCAACGTGGACTCGGTGGGTCTGTGTGACCTCTATTACGTCCTCATAACCATCAGCTGTTTCGAGAAACAGACGTTTTGCACAGAAATAGTGAGCATTCCGACTTCGATGGGAATGTGACATATATTTTAATTAGTACTTTTTTAGTAAGAAAGGTCACGGGCTGTTTGTGAATTGGCTTGAGTTTTTTTTATATGAGCAAATTAAACGCACGTGGGCTCTGCACACTCTCAGGAGAGGTCGGAATTCCTCATTAGATTTTATTTGGTGCTGGACACACATGTTCGACCCGTAGGAACGCACTCTGAAATGGAGGTGGGAGTCGTGGGGGGAGAGGGTCGCTGTCAAGATTCAGTTTTGCACTTGACCTTCGGGAATCCATCTAGCGCTCAAAGCATAACGGTCCCGTTTCAGCCATGCCCATTTTTAGGGGGTCTTGCAAATAACTCGAGGTTCAGTAAGCGCACTCCGGAGGTGCTGGCTTCGCGGAGATGACAGCTTACACTGTGAACGCGGAAGAGGCCCGAAGGCCAGCGTCCCTGCG
>NW_011888959.1:1131779-1134765 GCF_000151845.1 Pteropus vampyrus
TCTGGACATTGATGTAAAGGATTGCGGGTCTGCAGCACAGAACCCTTCTCTTTCCCTTAAAAAAAAAAAAAAAAAAAAAAGGCCCTGGTTCCAGGGGCCTTCCAGGCCTTTTCCCATTGGTGAGTTTTAATTGTAGCACAGGTATTTTGGTGTTGCTTGTTTAAAGCAGGTGTATCTATTTTTAGGTAATTCACAGAAAGTCATGGACTAAGGATCACGCTCGAGCGGATTAAAAGTGTGACGTGTCAACATTTCCGAGGCGAATCTCCACATGTTCAGACGAAGAGGCATCCTGCTGTCTGGACACAGCGCCGAGGGCAGCCGGTGACCCCTGATGGCCATGTCTCGCCCCTCCCCCACTAGGTAAGTCTCCCATCCTTAAAAAAGCTGCAAGGTCCTTATTTGCCTCTGATCTTTCTAACGTGAATAAACTGCACGCACACGACTAAGAGAACCTAAGATGCTAAGAGGTCCTTAAAATGGTGACGTTAGCCACCAGCACGTGGGCGGGATTCCTGGAGGGGGACAGGGCTGGGTTATGTAACCTCTACCGTCCCATGCAACGTGGACTCGGTGGGTCTGTGTGACCTCTGTTACGTCCTCATAACCATCAGCTGTTTCGAGAAACAGACATTTTGCACAGAAATAGTGAGCATTCCGACTTCAATGGGAATGTGACGTATATTTTAATTAGTACTTTTTTAGTAAGAAAGGTCACGGGCTGTTTGTGAATTGGCTTGAGTTTTTTTTATATGAGCAAATTAAATGCACATGGGCTCCACACACTCTCAGGAGAGGTCGGAATTCCTCATTAGATTTTATTTGGTGCTGGACACACGTGTTCGACCCGTAGGAACGCACTCTGAAATGCAAGTGGGAGTCGTGGGGGGAGAGGGTCGCTGTCAAGATTCAGTTTTGCACTTGACCTTTGGGAATCCATCTAGTGCTCAAAGCATGACGGTCCCGTTTCAGCCATGCACATTTTTAGGGGGTCTTGCAAATAACTTGAGGTTCAGTAAGCGCACTCCGGAGGTGCTGGCTTCGCGGAGATGACAGCTTACACTGTGAACGCGGAAGAGGCCCGAAGGCCAGCGTCCCTGCGTCCCAGGCAGCTCACAGGAGAAAACAATTTTCCATTTATGAGAAACGACTTTCCAACGTTCTCTGTGCATGGTTGCTTGACGGTTTTGATCTGCAGACCTTTTTCTGCGTACGCTTGGGATCTCTGTATCAGTATGGTCTTTAATTCATGCATTCGATTAAATTTATTGAGTGTCTCACAGTCCCAAGTACCGGGGTGAATGACGGGCCAGTGGGTGTGGTTTCTGCCCTTGTGGGGCTTCGACTCTGCCGGGGGGGTGGGGGTGGGGGGAGACTTTCCACAACAGCAGCAGCAACATGTAACTTGGGGAGCTTTTTAACGCCCGCCGTTTTAGCAGCTCAGAAGGAAAGGAACCTTCGGCAGACATCTCTGGGAGCCCTGCCACCGGCCGGGAGTCCCGCGAGGTGCTGGGGAATATGCCGGGTGACCCCCACTTTCGACGAGTTCAGGGCCTGGTGGGGAAGAGTGGGCAAGGTCGTTAGAGTGTCATCAGCGGTAGAATCTTGGGGGACACACGCAGGGGGTGCTGCTGTGTGTGGGGTGTTCCAGGAAGAGGGAACACCACCCAACAGCTGCGTGTCTCTGAAGGACAATAAGCTCTGTGAGGGATGAGAGCGGTGAGGGGCGGCGCCGGGTGGCTGGTGCTGGCTTCTCTGGGGCTCGTCTATGGCTGCTGAGTTACGTGCTCCTAAGTGACAAGAATTATGCGGGTTGAAGATGTTCTGTCAAAGGTTTCTCCCGGATCAGGTGCATATTTTATATAAAATGTTCCGCAACATGAGGTCTAATTTGACATCTCTCTTAAAGAAAAATCTGATTTCCCAGATGCAGCCTGGGTAGCTTTGGATGTCAGATTCGCTTCTTGTTGAATAAAGATTTCAAGTGTGAAATGCCAAGAAGGGGCAGGGATTCGGGTCCGTTCTTGGGACAACAGTGACCCTAGCTGCAGATTGGAAATGCAACTGGCATCTCACAAAAGGCCAGCAGGCCAGTTACACGACGGAGGCCTCCCCTGGGCCCTTACAAGGAAGACCTCCTCCCGCCGACCCTGCGTGGGGCCAGAGGGGCTGCCGGCTGAGTCGCGTGCCGATCCCATCCCTAGGGTCGTGAGGGTGGCACAGATGTGGGCACAGCAGAAGGGGACGGGCTGCCCCACCCCTGTCTTGGAGCCAGCTGGTCTGTTCTCGCAGAGGGGAGTCAGGTGACAGCCATCTCTCAGGGCTGCTGTCTGCAAGTTTCAGACTGTCCCCCTTCACTCTGAAGAAGTGGACGCCAGCAGTGGCCGAAGCAGCCGGTCAGAATGCCTGTGACCCCCGCAGGCCTCTCTTTCTCTGGTCCAGAAAGCTGCCTGTCTACACAGTGAAGCCGATTTCCGGGCTCAGCCAAATACTTTTCTCTTTTCTAGAAAGAACAACCAGTTAGTCATTAGTTGTTCAATTCCACTGTGTTTTTTCCCCTTCTCATAAAAAAATATTTTTTAAAAAAAATGTGTTAGAATTTTTTTTTTCCCCTTTGGGAAAATTCTGAGGATTTAATTGCCCTTAAAAATTGTGGAGCCTGTCAGAGGAAATTGCAGGTAGAATAGTTTTACCCAGCAAAACTAGTCCTGTGATTGTCACCGTCGTCAGGCTTCTCAGACGAAGCCGTGGGAAGGGCGGCGGGACTCCACGCGGTGAACCGCACTGCAGATCGGTGCTCAGAGCGATGCTCGCCAAGCCGAGCAACACACGCCCAAGTCCGCACCGCGATGTCTGAGCAATCAGGCCGCTTTTAAAATGATTCCCAAATTTGCCCGCCGGAAGAAGAGCCATATCCACCCCACTGGTTTTAAGTTAAAACAGAGTAATTGAACCTGTAAAAAAATTTTTTTTTGAAGAGACAAAA
>NW_011888959.1:1135890-1137220 GCF_000151845.1 Pteropus vampyrus
CGTCAGGCTTCTCAGACGAAGCCGTGGGAAGGGCGGCGGGACTCCACGCGGTGAACCGCACTGCAGATCGGTGCTCAGAGCGATGCTCGCCAAGCTGAGCAACACACGCCCCAGTCCGCACCGCGATGTCTGAGCAATCAGGCCGCTTTTAAAATGATTCCCAAATTTGCCCGCCGGAAGAAGAGGAGCCATATCTACCCCACTGGTTTTAAGTTAAAACAGAGTAATTGAACCTGTAAAAAATTTTTTTTTGAAGAGACAAAACAGCTTTAGAGCATATTATGACTAGGAAAGCAGGAGCAATGTTACTGGCTTTATGCAAAGTTGCGTCTGCTGTTTGGCTCAGCCAAATTCCTGTTTATTTCCAGGAGCGAACAGGATTGCGGCACGTCCCGAGCAGCCACGACCTTTTCTTTAGCCGTAGGATAAGGGACCACCTTTAGGGTATGAGAAGCTCAAGTGTTTTTATCCCCCCCAAGAAATACTCTCATCCTTCCTGTCTTCATTGCTGATAAGTGAGTTTCTAGCGTTGAATTGATTTATCTTTATGAAAAGCAAAACTTTCTAGAATATGAGGCTTATCTATGCAACCCGACTTTGCCATCTGGGGACAAGAAAGGGCCCTGCGGTTTTTATTCTTCCTCCCAGAGTCCAGCGCTCATGTTGACCAGTAATAAACCTCAACGAGCGGTTACCGGCTCCACAAAGGATGGAAAGTAGTTACTCTGATGTTCGAACTCATTTTTAAGTTAGCCGTACTGCGTCTGTCAATTACTAATTTATTACATACATATATTTGTATAGTTCCGGATAGATCCGTGTGGACGGGAACAGCACCGTCCTCACGCGAAAGTATCAGCTCGTGACGACCCTTCGGCGTTGTGGACAAGGCCAGTGAACTCGTAGGCTGCTAAGTTGTCGGGACTTTTGCGAACGAAGAAGCCCAATACGAATACGGGATGGCTTAGGAGTCGGACGTTGCCTCGGGAAGCGACTGTCCCAGGTCCAGCCCTGGGCCTTCAGCTTGGCCACTCACGTGTCTACAACTCGGGCTTCCTCATTTGCAAACGATGGGGCGTCTTCCCACGGGAGAGCCATCGGTAGGCTCGACCCCACGACCCCGGTAAAGCGCGTGGCGCGGGGCCGGACACCGAGCTCAGTGTGTGCCGATGTAGTGGACCGGCAAGGAGGAGCGGGAAGGACCTTACGAAAACCAAATTAGAAAAATTAAGGCGGCCGGACATTTGCCTTATGAGCGATCCAGATATGTTTTCAAATGATGTATGAAGAGTATTATGTACACTCTCAATATCTGAGTGCTAAAGAGATT
>NW_011888959.1:1138150-1151981 GCF_000151845.1 Pteropus vampyrus
TCTAGACGATTCCCTACCTGGTTTATTCCCAATAACTGGGCTGGATCGTAGTGTTAATGTTGAGGATTTTATCAGTTCTAGACCAGGCCCGGCGTGGAAATAGCTTACGTATCTAATATTTTAGAAAGTGGATGCAATATACTATTAATTTACTTTCAAGCTATAAAATTAGGTTTTGGCGCGTCCACGAAAACCTCTCTAATGACATATTTAAGATAACGTGGTAAAAACTCTGGAGGACTGAGTCCATAAACGTAAACCGATTTGTATGATGCACTGTTAATTATCAGTCAATTTCCTCTGGGTGGTATTTAAAATTGGCTCGTGTGTGTAGACAGAGTCTAAATGTGAGTCTCGCTTATGAAAAGACAACATTTTGGTTGAAGTTCTGAGTATGGATTGTGTAACAAAATAATATAAAATATATGAAAATGGCGCTTGTATTTTCCCCCCAGAGAGAATCTCACGCTGAACTCTTCGACAGTTCTGTGTCTCTTCCGTGACTTTGTCTCATAGCTAAAGGGGTTTCATGAGAGCTAATGGTGATAACTTGTGGGCTGCACCCCATACCGATCTGAGGGCTTTGCCCGTGTCGACTGCTTTATTCCCGGTGTCGGCCTGGCCACTGGGGCGCTCCTGTCGCCTCCCTCTGCAGATGAGGAGGTGGCAGCTCAGCAAGGCTCACCCTCGGCCGGGGTGGGGGGGGCACGTCAGACTTCCCCAGCCTGCATGCTTCAGGGCTGGTCAGCCCTGCTTCTCAGTACCCAGGGGGCACTGGGGCTTCCTCATGTTCAGTGACAACTTTTTCTATTACAAACTATATAATAATAAATAGGAGTGGGCGTAAATTAGGACTGTTGGGCAGATTTCACAATGGCGAGTATCATGAGCTTCTGTAGCCTGGCGTGACGGTGGCACTCAGACTGTGCACCTGGTTTGGACAGAATCGCTGGTCGAGACACGGGGATGTTTCCAGATTGAATTTGTCCTGTGAAAATTTAAAGGACAACAAATCTTATATTGTAAATATGGGCTCCACCTGCAATGCAAAACGGTAACTAATAGTTACGAGGGGAGAGCTATGAATACGATTTTAATTTAAAAAATCGTTCTGTTTATCGAGCATATCTCCCGGGCGAGGGGCTGGGGAGAGGACCACATCAGGAAATAACAGAAAACATTCTGGATGGACAGAAAAAGACTTATAAAGTTGAAAGTGATGTAAAGGAGGTATAAAAAGTGAATGTTTTCAAATAACCATCTTCTGTTTCTTAAGAATACTGGTAGTTGCAAAAGTAACAAGTTAAACATAAACTTGGGGACACAGCCGTTCCCCTCGTGTTCAGGGGACACGTCCAGGACCCCCAGTGGGAGCCAGAAAACTCGCGCAGTGCCGAACCCTGTATATATTATGTTTCTCCTCTCCATACACACCTGTGGTAGAGTTCAACTTATAAATTAGGCACGGTGAGAGATGAACGACAATAACCAATAATAAAATGGAACAATTGTAACCAGATAGTGTAGTGGAAGTCACGTGAACGTGCTCTCTCTATCTTATTGTCCCGTGCTCGCCTTTTCACCGAGAGAAAGCGTGTCACAGCCTCTCTTTGGCACATCCCAGCTGGCAGCCCCACCGCCCGTGTACTCTGGGGCCACGACTGAGTGAAATAAGGATTGTTTGGACGTAAGTGCTGAGAGACCACGACAGTCGATCTGACATCAGAGATGACTACAAAGTGACTAACAGGCAGCAGGCGGACAGAGGGATGAGTCACATCCCACGAGGGACGGAGCAGGACAGAGGGAGCGTTCATCATGCTACTCAGGACGGCGAACCATTCGAAACTTATGAATTGCCTCTTTCTGGAATTTTCCATTTAACATTTTCGGACCGTGGTTGACCATGGGTATCTGAAACTGCGGAAGTGAACCAGCAGATAAGGGGGGACCACCGTGCCAGTAAAGGACAGTGACGCCACGAGAGACTGATTGGCGATCGCGTGCTCCTGACACTGGGCTGGCCGTCAGGACTTCTCATGTAGCCCGGGGCCCAGCGGGCCAGCTCGCGTTGGGTGAGTGGCCCTGTGCCGCATTTCTGACGTTTGTATATTTCGACACATTTGATTTGTTTATTGGTTAAGTGAGATCACCAAGGATCCAATATCCTTGAGGGGACCGCCACCCCCAGTCTCTCTATGTCAGAGAACCCCAAGAAGCTGTGAGCGTGGAGGGCAGAAGGCGAAGAATAAGTGGCTTTTAGACTCCAGGTGGGTGTCGTTAGGGAATCAAATGTGTTTGTGCTCATTTCGAAGCAGAAGAAATGCACTTTTACAGGAAGAGGTGAAACCTAGTTCTAATCCTGCCCACTGGAGTCCATGGCGTGACTCCCAGATGGTGCTATTATGAGTCTTTTGATATTTTTCCAGCTAGGAATATGAAATACATATGAGAAAAAAAAGAAAAAAAGAAAAACTTGTGCCCTGAGATAAAAGATAAGCACATCTTAACTGCTGGCAGCCTCTGTGTGTCTTTCCTGAAATGCTCACCCTCTAGTGTGAATGTGAGATCAGCCATGGGTCACGTGATTGGCGTCTTAGGGGCACCTGTGGGCCCGTGACTTCCTCTGCCTGGTTACCCCGCACCCCCAGTGCACCGAACAAGGTCTGGGATGTTGGAGATGCTTGAAAATATGGATGACCAAGTGACTTAATGATCGACAGGGAAGAATCTAGAATGGAAGCCATTCGATATACAAGTGCCTTTTAGGAACTCTGAATGCTGCGTTTGTATTTCAGAAGTAATTTTTGAGAATTCACTTTGAGAGGAAGACAGACTTTTCTCTTTTATGTAGGGTGAACTGTTTTAACTAATTTGTTCGGGACACACTTGGCTCAAAACCCGATGGATAAAGCAAAGTCCCCTTAAGGATGTTGGCCCCAGACCACAGGACCTGGTTTGAAGTCTGTTTTAAGAAGGCGACAGGATTATGTAATTATTCACGATTCATAGGACATGAAAACACCTCTTCCAAGTACGAGGTTGTAAGATAACGCACCCCACAAATTCTAGACTTGCGGAATGTGTGCACCCACCCACATGGAAACCACCCACATCGAAGTGCCGGGGCTGAGGACACACGGCCATGCATCCCTCGTGTGGCCTGCAGCCGCTCCCTCCAGCACGAACCCGAAGGAGCCTGGGCTCACGGCCCTGCTGAGAATGTGACAGGCTGGAGACGCAGGTGGCCGCTGCGAGGCACCGGGACCACGGGGACACCTTGTCCCCATGCGGGGCACATCCGCACGAGGTGAGGAACTGCAGAGGTCTAAACTACGGCCAGGTGCAGGCGATGGGGGGCGTGAGGCGCGTGGAGAGACAGTCCGCTGGGCCCCCGGAGCCTGTCATTCTGGGCGGGGGCCCCTGCACGTTCATCCTGTTTGCGGATAACTGAAAATCACGGCACCTCATTTAACCAGACGCATTTGGGAAGCTGAGAGCACCCGGTACCACCCTGGGGAGATCCCCTGGCGTCGTCGAGAGTGGGCATCGCTCGCTCAGTCCCATTTCGAGGAGCTGCCCTTGGCTAGCAGGGCGGGCAGGTGCGCAAACCTGGACAAGCACAATGCGAGCAGAGCCGGGAGCCAGGGAAGGGCGTGCGGGTAGGGTGGGCGCCCCGAAGCAGGAGCGGGGCGAGCCCGGGGGCGTGGCGTGGGCATAAGCGAGGGCGAAGGGAGCGCTGAGCAGACGCGGGGTGCGTTTGAGGTTGGGGGGTGCAGCGTCACGGAGGTGGGGGACTCCTCGACCATGGGGGCGCCGTGTGTGCCGTGCCGAGAGGTCAGGGCTGGCAGTGGGGAAGCGGTGAGGACCTGGGTCACCTCCAAGGTTCCCCTCTTGGAGCCACAGGTGCATGGCAGGTCACAGTGAAGGGACCCCTGCTGGGGAAAAGCGAGGGGACCTTTAGCATGGGGACTTGGGAGAAGGGCGGGAGACCAGCAATGTCGTGGTTGGCCTGCTGGTGGGAGCTGAGTCCCGAATGCTCTCTGCCGCGAGGTCCTGGGAACCATCGCTAAAACAGTTCCCTGGAGACAGAAGCCTTGCTGGCTGGGCAGAGGGAGTGGGAGGTGGAGGACAGAGGCTGTGACTCACCATCCCAGGGCCCACCTGCTGCACAAAGCATGCGCCCAGTCAATACATTTTCATCGGAAATACTTCCCTCTATTTCGATAGACCTTCATGGTCAGTGCCGCCACCATCCTCACCTACTCAGTCTTTACGGAAGCTCGTACTCTTGACCTGCCAGACAGGCTTATGAACTTGACCAAGCAGGAGCAAGGGATGGGCCCCAGATCTATCCAGTTGGTGTTTTCTTTTCCAGTTGGCCTTCCCAGAGGGCATGCTCCCGCCCCGCCCCCACACGCGGGTGTCTTACGTTGGAGCTGCATCTTAGCTGCCTAGGACACTATAAGAAATGTTTCCCACCACATTGGACCGAGTAGCTGCCATCCACCAGAAACGCAAATGGTGTGTGGCCACCGCCCCATGGGAGTGCGTGGCCTGTGTTTTTTTTTTGTTGTTGTTTTTTTTGTTTTTTTTGCTGAAGGTGGTAGAAAATGGACAGGACCGAGTTCTCTAAAGAGATGATACCCACAGAGGCGTTAGGACCAGAGGGACATCAACAGCTTTGTTTGTGTTTGGAAACCCTTAAAGAGACCAGAGAAGTCAGAGAAACGTGACAACACAACCGTCATTGTGAGCATGAGAGAGCTGTCTTCAGTATCCCCACCTGCTGAGAATTAAGTAGCCTCTGCCAGTGCCTCTGACAGTGAAGGGGTTAAAATAACAAATAAATGACTTTATTTAGACTTGAGCATTTCTGGCATTTTTTTTTTTCTAGATTTTTTTCCCCCACAGTATTTGATGTGACAGCTTTTGTTTGCTCACACTTGTCTCTCTTTTAAAATTCTCATATCAGCGGTAAAAGCTATTTCTTTTTCCTGTAACATCTTGAGCTTGGTATCCACTGAAGGGAGAAATTGCTCTTGCATTACTTGAAATTATAATATTATACCTAATTTTGAGGGAGAAGAATTAGAGTAATTTAGATCTCAGGTGCTGAAGATTTTGCAGGCGGGTCATTTGCAGCATCATTGCAGGTTAGTCATCCATAAAAGTGTTTTTTTTTTGTTTTTTTTTTCTTTTTTCACTGTGGGGGTGGCTCCGCCAGTCCTGGTATTCTTTGGGAATGCTGATTCTGAGGCCCGTTCAGACATGGGAAGGATGGTCATCAACCATTGCGAGGCGATGGTCTGGCCTCGGCAGGGCTCTGGCTGGGGAGTGGAGGGTCAGGTGACATCGTGCCCCTTTCCCCATTCGTAGGAAAGGAGCAAGCGGGGCGGGGCGGGGGCAGGATGTCACCACCTTTGAGCAGATCCTCTCCATCCAAAGCGACGGCCTTGGGACCGTGGTAATTTCAAGTGCGCAGGCGCGAGCCGGCCCGGCGGTGGGCGCTGGGCATCAGGGGCCCATGATCTGTGTGCGCGAGGAGGTGACCCAGCGAAGCCTGTCTGTCTGCTCCCTTCTGCGAGATCATTTACGGACTGCGAAGAAACCAGAATTTCTCGGTGGATCATTTTAACGGCAATCTGGGAAAGTCAGGTTCTGTTTCCTGACGTTTGCTCATGAGAGCTGTAGTTTCTCCCAGTTTCCTTAGCCTCCCACGGCCTCTTCCGGGGCCAACGTTTGCCACAGGCCTTTGGCTCACGGGTGCTCGCCTTTTGGCCACTGATGTCCAAGTGAACCCGCACATAATTTGTTCGCGTGGTTAATGGGGTTCCTTAACCCCTGACGTGTTTCAGGATGGGGAGAGGGTGGAATGCAGTCTGCAGTCTGCAGGGCAGAGGGACCGATCGCTGGCTTTTCCTACAGTCTTACCCCGTGAGGAGGGACCCGAGGAGCCAGATGCCAGTGGAATTCTGTAATGCCGGCTGCAGTGTAAACTGTGGTGGGGGTTGAGCCGAGGACTGTTCTAGAAAAACCTGTAAGTAATTAAGTTCTTCCTCCAGCAAGGTAAAAGCTGAGTCTGAAGCTTATTAGTACAAAAAAAAAAAAAAAAAAAAAAAAGAAAAAAGCGAAATCTTTGTTGGTGGTTATACTACTTTTTAAAATATAAACAAAGAATTCTGGCAAGACAGGAAGACATCGGATCCCGTTACCGACCCAAGCAGAATAAAACGGAAGATATGGCCATTGTCGTTGCATGTTTTAAATTGCCGAGGTCAGAACGAAACTTAGATTACCCTGTTTCAGCAACTCCCAGACCACATTCCCGGGAATCTAATATATTTCTCGGGGTGGGGGGAGGTTTCACGGCCAGCCGCGTTTCGGAAACCTCGCCCGCGTGCCCAGCTCTGCAGACTCACAGTTCGGCGCGTCGACAGAGTGCCGATTGCCGTTAACCCGGCGCTTTCTCGTCCCCTGTGCCCGTGGAGTCCTCCACGGGGCAACTGCTAATGTCTCGTGGTGTCGTCCAGGCCGTTCTGACGTGTGTACGTGGCCTTCAGGACAGGCCACACGCTCCTCGAGGACAGACACTTCCCCCGTCTCAGCTTTGAATCCTCAAGGCGCCCGGTGCAAGGATGGGAGTGCCCCATTACCGTTTGGCAGAAGCTTGCCACGTGGCGGGCCGCCGAAAGTGCACCTCGAACCTGCTCACAGGGATGCAGTTGAGAAATACAGGTGAGAGGCAGAGAGACGCTGGAAATAAAGGTTCGCAGAGCGAGTCCGGCTCCTCCCCGCTCTCTCTTTTTCCTCCGTGGAAGCAGGTACCTCTAGTGGACTCTGATGTTTGTTTGTGCTTGAAAGAATAAAAGCATAAAACATTTCATTGTAAACTTGGGAAAATAAACGATCTGATGGACCGAGGCTGAGAGCAGACACAAAGCAACTGTCAAGGTTGAGTGGGCGGCACCCCATGTTGGTGGAGGGCTTCGAGCACACGGCACCGAGTTTTGAAAGAGAAAGCTCGCCAGCTTGGTGTTCACCTCCATGAGCGATCGGAGTGAGTGACAGTCCTCTGTAAGGAGACTCGGGCTGTCGCCGAGAGGGAGGCCGGCGAGATAGTGCGGCCACGATAGATCGTGGCCCGGTGTTGTGGGCAGTGGGGGTGTCACAGTCCCACAGTCTCGGCCCTAACGACCACCTGCTCCCCTGTTTAGTCACGTGGTCTTGGACCAGAGTTCCCGTTTCTTTATTTTTAAATATTTAAAAATATTTATTTTAAAATATATTAAGTTTTTATACATTAAAGGTTTACACGAACTATCTCAAATTTTGATTTTATTAATATCTATTTCATAAGGCGGCTGCGGTCCACGTGGGTACTTGCGTGGACCTCCTTGCGTCTGTCCACATGAGCACCAGCAGCGTTCCGAGGCGTGCGCGCCCGTGTCCCCCGTGCTGGATCTGGGACAGGGGCCCTGGTGGCGGAGGTGGTTGGGGGCGGGGCCAGCCACCCCGCGGGGGGCCCTGCGAGCCTCGGCCTGGCCTTCCCGCCTTCGCGCAGCCCCCGCCCGCAGTGAATCATGCCGACCTGGGCGACCAGTAGCAGGTGGGTGACTTTGGAGGCCAACTCATAAAAGACATGGCCGCTTCAGCCATGCTCTTACTTTCCGCGCTGGGGGAAGCCAGCTGCCACGTCGTGAGGACATTCGAGCAGCCCTATGGAAAGGCTTGCGAAGAGAGGCACACGGGCCACCTGCCAGTCACCAGCACCGGCCTGCCAGCGAGGGGACGTCCCGTCTCAGAACCAGGGCTTCCAGCCCCAGTCGCCCCCTAGACTGCAACCTTTATGGGAGACCCTCTTCCAGAACCTCCCCAGTTCAGCGCCCCTAAATCCCTCACCTCCAGGAACTCTAAGCTAATAAATGTTTATTGTTGTTTTAGGCTACTAAGTTTTGAGTTACTTCGTTCTGTAGCAATAGGTAAATAATACGAGTCACAGAAACGAGAAGGCAGAAGGAAAGAAAAAGGCTCTAAAAAGCACGATGTACATGACATAATTTCATTCACGTACCATTGTATATAACTGTGCGTGAAGAAACCAGAAAGATGCATAGTCCCAGACTTGTAGGAATGTCTGCGTTACAACGTCAATTGCCAAGTGACAAATATAAATCACGGAATGATGTGTGTAGAATGATTCTATTTTGGTACAAACAATAAATCCACCCTCCCATGTGTTTACAGAAGCACGGCGGAGGCGGGCGGGCTTCTGCAGGGGCCGGAAGCCGGGGCCACGGAGGAGGTGACGGCGGCTGCCTCCGTGTCATCTTTTCTGGCAGCGTTTCGCTTGTTTAATGGGCTTAAATCACTTTCGTAGTTTGAGGCTATCAGTAAATAAATATTTTTAAAAAGTAAAAGGGAAGGCGGTTGAAAATGAGAAGTGAGTGCTGCACGCCGCTCAGCATACGGAGGTGCTTGTCAAAGGTTCTTTTCTGCACCGGCGACCTGCGTGGTGGCCCACACCTGGCAGTCTGGGGAAGCCTGCGGATCCTTTTTCAGACTGTTTTTAAACGAAAAAATTAGAATACAAAGGGAACCCGTTCTATTGAAATAGAATTACGGTATGTTAAAGACCAAACTTGTTGTATAGTGCTATGCATGCTGTTTAATTAATAATTGAAAGTAGAATGAGAATCAGCGATGTTTTGAGAAACCCACAGTTTCCATTGATGCCCGAGTCACGGGAACTGCTCACACGCTACCCCGAGGTCCGCTGCCTCAGTTGACAACTGAAGGGCGCGTTACGCACGTCCGTTCGACAGTACTGAAAAGGAAGACGTGACGGATTTTTTCCCATTCAAGTTCACAGGTGTCTTTGCGGCACACGGTAGCTACAAAGAAGTCGAACTGCAGGTTGCTTCGTTTTGGGAACGTTAGCTGGCGACGTATGACATCAGGTCTCTGTGGGGCAGGGGGTCGTTGGGCGGGCAGACCCGGAGATGCTCAGGAGCGAGTGAGGCTCGGCGGCGGGGCCGGGCACCGGATGCTCTTGCCGCTCGGATGCCAGTGGGGACGGTGAGCCAGGAGAGGAGGGCGCAAGGCAGTTCCCCTTGCGGCAGGTGCCTGTCGGCGGAGCCCGGCGCTAGCTCCCCGTCCTGCCCTCCCGTGCCGTTTTCCCGTCTTCCTTCTTTTTTTATATCTTTGAAAAGCCAACATGTGGTTAAAAAAACAAACCATACGGTGACGTGTTTTCCATTCGACGGGACCCTGAGGCACCTGCTCCCGCCGTGGTGCAGAGCTCCGGCATCCGGGAGGAGCTGCGTGTTAGCCCAGCTGACAACGAAGTGGGCCAGTCACTCCCGAGTCTTCCCAGCCCTGTGTCTCCTCAGGAACCCGCAGAGAGAGGGAGCACCTTGCAGATTGCGCTCGGCAGCTCAAGATCTCATGGCAAAAGAATGCCGAATGCCCTCAAAACCTTCTTTGCTGTTTTTAATTCTTTTTGCTTGCATTTTCTGCTTCCATTCATGATTCCCAGTTCATCCAAGTGACGTTTTCTGGCGTTCATTTTCCGGGGCTCATGCTTTGAGCTGATCTTCGGCCATCGCTGGCCCTCTTGAAGCTGGTGACCATTTAAATCTTTCTGAAATTACAGGAACTGTTTGGCAGCCCAAGGACCTGGGTAAACACAGCACCAATGGCCCCTTTGTGTCAATTGCCTTTCCTGCAGGGCCCATTTTGGGGACATCCCCACTTGTGAAGGTCAATCATGTAATTTGCCACTAAGTCTTAACAAATTGGAAAGGTCCAAAGACCCACAGCTAGAGATCCAGACCCTTCCAGACCGCTCCTCGAACGGTCTCAGAGCCAGCCAGTCACCCGACTCTTTCCCGAGGACTGCTTATGTGTGGAGACCTGGCAACAAGGCGTAGGGCAGTGTCCGTCAAACTGTGTGTCACGCACTTCAGCAGGTTGGTAAATCTAGTGAGTCGTGACTAACATTTAAAAATGCGAAATGGGAAACCGTAGTAAAGGTAAATATTGCACCGTAAAAAGCACGTCTCAGATGTGTACACAGATGCACGTGTGTGCGTCCCAGAGTACGCCGTACGGTGTATTTCTCACTTAGGGTCATTGTCAAAAAACCGGACTGTCCCTGTTGGAGAGACTGTTCCGTGAACATTGAATAGTAGGCGGCTGCTAAGCTTACGTCGTGGTCAGTGAAGCAGCGAACACAGTGGCTGTGCGGCCATGAGGTACCAGCGGCTCAGCGGGGGGAGGGAGCGTGACTCTGTTTCCTCCCTGGGGACCGCCTGCCACAGGTGGCCAGGACTTGTACCCAGTCTTGCCGCAAGGCAGGCGGGAGGGCCTGGCCGGTCTTTGGCCACCTCTGGGAAGGGGTGTTCCCCCTCAGGGGGGTGGCTCCTGGGTGGCAGTGGGGGGACCCCTTGAAGGAGGCAGCTAGGAGCACCCAGCGCTCTCAGTGGCTGAGCGGCAGGTGGACTGACCTGATAAATGGTGTCTGGGCAGCTCGCCAGCAGTGTCCCCTGCACGGAGGTCAGATTTCATAGCAAAGGTCCCAGCTCTCTTGGGGGAGGAAATGAGGACTAATTGTTCCGTAAGTTAATTCCAATAGGGAATCCGAGGGTTTAGGGTATATTGCATCTTTTAAAATAATCATGTGCTGCCACCATTGCAGCTCTTAACAGTCCATATGTGACACGAGTGCCACACAAATGTCACCTTTTATGTGGAATCTGGCAAGAAAATGTATTGTTGTCTGTTGCCTGATAGGGTTTCAGACTTATTTTTTGGAACAGGTGTGCCTTAGTTCAGCCAAAATGGCATGGCTGTCCTTGGTGCATCCCAGCAGTGTTGGGAAGGGCTGTCCCCAGGCCTCTGGTCGGTTGGCACACGTCTTTGGCCAGCAGCTGTTATCAGGGACGTCAGGGTCACTGTGGATCATGAACTGGACTTGTTAAATATTTTGCAGGCTTCCCACGTTCGAAGCTGTTGTGCCTCTCCAGGGCCTACTGGGAGGCGGCGGCGTTCCGGGGGACGTCCCCACTCAAATGGGAGTGCGAACAGGAAAGGCCGTTGACATGATGCTGGTGGAGAGGAACCCTCTTGAACGAGGAGAAAACACCTTGACCGTCAACTTCCCCTCCCCGCACAGTCAGTGCCACCAGACTCCCGGCCCGCTGTCTGTGTCAGTGTCTGCTGGTTTTCCCTGTGCCTTGGATCCGCTCTTGCTGTGTGTACTGTAACCCATGACCGTGAGGAAAGAGGGTCAGGAAAAGCGAGGCCAGGCTAGGAAAATTTGGGTCTGGACGGTTTGTCCTCTTGGAGGAGTTCAATGTCCTACAGTTGGTCAGAGCACAGCACGCACTGTCCAGAATTTTCCCAGGCCAGCCTGGCTGGTCCCATCACTCGGGTCGGGCATCGTGTTCATTGGCCGGGCTCTTTAGTGTCCTGGGTGCCTGTCTGTTGCCACCTCTAATGCAGGAGCAAAGATGTTGGGGGCGGGGTACCGCTGGTTGAATGTCAAGGTCAAGTCAGCGTAGCACCCGCCGCAGCAGAAGTGTGTCATTTCTCTAATGAATCTGTCAGTTATCGAATTCCTTTTCCTGCCATCTGATAACGAAGACCCTTTACACGAAAATTCACTACAGGTTATCAGTGTTCTGGTTCCTCTATTTCTAGAAAAACAAAACAAAGCAAGAAAAGAGTAATTATAAAATCCCTGTTTAGCTGCTTCTTTTTGCCAATTTGAGAAGCCAAGGAAGATCACTAAGTGTGGCAGACGACAGCCCCGTCGCTGAGCAGGCTGGCGGGCGGACCGCTGCCGTCACTCTGAGGGGGTGCCGCGCGCGCCTCTGGGTACACGGAGAAATCTTTCTTCTTTGTTTGTGTGGGGAATCGAGAAAGGATGTGTGTCCCTTGGGACCGGTGAGGGCTGAAAGGGAGAAAATATTGTTTACAGCAGTGGATCTCAGTCCTAACACACCCGATGTCCCTTTTTGGAACACACATTTTGTAATGCTCTGTGATAAATGACAACACACAGCTACCGATCCGGCCATCTGCACGTGCAGGGTGCTCACTTCTTTTGCGTGAGATGCTGCCACCCCGTCACCAGGAAGTGGGTCTGCTTGTCCACCCGTTGACTCCGCCTGGCCTTGTGATTGACCATGACTCATGGAATGCAGTGGCAGTGATGTTGGATGACTCCAAAGCCGAGACCTCAAAAGGCGTCGCATCTTCTAGCTTCTCCCTCTCAGAATCAAGTCACCGTGTGAAGGAGCCTGAGCTGGCCACCTGGAGAGGCCACACGAAGGAGAATCCAGGTGCCACAGCTGACAGTCCCAGCCAACTGCCCGACATGTGGCCTTCCAGGACCAGTCTCTGGCTGATCTGCCTGCTCGTCACGCAGGCACAGCGTACTCAGCCAGCATGGCATGAGCAGAGGTGAGCCATCCAGCAGAGCCCGCGCCCGTCAGTCACCAACCCACAGACCTGCGAGCGAAGAAATGGTCAGGGTTTTAAGTCACTGAGTTTCGGGTAGTTTGATATTTACCAATAGAAAATGGATGCTCTTTATTTTCTTTGCACGTCATAGGTTATATAAATTACCGCACATATAATTTAAACAATGTGATATCTTAATTATAATGCAAAAGGAAAAATAGGAAAAGAATTTATAATTAATGATATGCAAATGCTAGAGCTCAGCTGCACGGGAGGTTGTAACGAGGCCGTTGAATGAATGTACCTGGAGTCACCAGACTGCTGTACTGATGGCGGATCGGGCATCGTGAGTGGCATTGCCACCCGTGATGCGACTTTCTGAAAGGGTGATCAGTTCTCGGTTGAGTTCAGAAGAACAAAAAATAGTATTTTACCTCTATGCACTATAATAGAGTCCTACAGAATCAATTTTATGTTAAAACTGCATCCCCCAAACCCTTTGTGTTTATGCATAAAATGGAGTTACATGCTGGACTCAGGTAAATATAAACACATTCAAAAGCTGAAGGAATTAATCACCAATAGCCCTCGGCTATAAGAAAGGTTATAGGAAGTTCCTTCAGGCAGAAGGATATTGATACCATATGAAAATATGGATTACGAACAGGAATAGCACTGAAAATGATAACTACATGGGCAAATATTTAAGATGTTTTTTTATTTAGACCTCTTTGAAAGATAGTTGACTATTTTAAAAAATAATACAGTGCGAGGTTTATAATACACATAAAAATAAAATCCATGACAACAATTGCGTAAAGGTCAGCAGAGGAAAAATGGAAATATACTATTTTAAGGTTCCTATCCTATATGCAAAGTGATATAATATCTGTTAAAGGTAGACAGCGATAAGTTAAAAATAAATACCGTAAGTCCCAAAGCACTATCAAAATAGCAAAACAAAGACATATTTCTCATAAGCCAACAAGAGATAAAATAGAATTATAAAAAATATACAATTAATTCAAAAGAAGAGAAAAAGAACAATGAACAGGCAGAATGACTAGAAAACAAATAGCAAGCTTATAGATTTAAACCTAACCATACCAATATTCACATTAAATGTAAGTAGTGAAAATATGCCAATCAAAAGCAGAGATTATTGGATGAAAAAAGCAACACTCAACTATATACTGCCTGCAAAAAAAAAACAAAACAAAGCATCTTAATATGAAGAGATAGGAAAAGATTTATTATGATAATAATAATCAAAAGAAAGTTAGAGTATCTATAGTAACATCAGACAAAGCTGATATCAGAGCAAAGAATATTACCAGGGATAAAGAATGTCATTTCATGATGA
>NW_011888959.1:1153271-1155018 GCF_000151845.1 Pteropus vampyrus
GGCCACGTGTGGTTTATCCCAGGAATGCGTTCGTTGATTTCATATTAAAAACTCATTATATTAACCAAATGAGAAAGAAAAACCGCATGATCATTTCAACAGAAGCCCTCCTCCCCTCCCTTCAAAAAGCATTCAACAAAAGCCAGTATCCATTCCTATTAAAAACGCACGGCAAACCAGGAATCAGAAGGATTTCCTCAGTGAGATTTTGGGCATCTGCAAAAAACCTTCGGCTGACATCACAGACTAAATGCTTTTACTCTAAGATCAGGAACAAGACAAGGATGTGTTCTCTCATCACTGCTATTCATTCCTGTACTGGGGATTCGAGCCGGGGCAATCAGGCAAGAAAAAAAATCAAAGGCAACCAATTTGGAAAAGAAGAAGTAAAACCGACCTTATTCACAAACGATTGGATTGTCTATGTTAAAAACATGATGGAATCTACAAAAATGCTACCAGAACTCGTAAGTTATCTTAGCAAGGTCAGAAGATACAGTATCCATTGTATTTCTGTATATTAATGATAAAAAGCGTACATCAAAATGTAGAAATATCTTTTATGATAATAAACATGAAATAGTTAAAGGTAAACTTGGCAAAAGACGCAGGTCTCTGTGCTTAAAACTACAACCATTGTTGAGAGAAATCAAGGAAAACCTAGAGAAACGGAGACAGGCACTGTCCCTGAGTCATTATCGTTCACATGTGAATTCTGCCCGAATTTCTGTGCAGATTTAATACGATCCTGATCGGAATCTCAGCGGGTTCTTTTGTAACACTTGACAAGCTGTTGCTAAAACTCCTATGAGAATTCTAGGTCTAAAGGACCTGGAAGAGCCAAAACGACTTTGAAAATGAAGATTAACTTTATTCGATTTCAAGATATAAAATGACAGTAATCAAGGCAGTGAGTGTAGTATTGGCTTCAAAGTGGACCAGAATAAAGTTCAGAAATAAACCCACACGGATACGGAAAACTCCACAGAGGTTCAAAGGTAAGTTAGTGGAGAAAGGATAATGTGTTTAAGAATCGGTGCTAGGATTTTTGGTTACAAACGTATATAAAAATTTAACTCAAAGTGAATCCTAGTCCTAAAAGCAAAATCTTAAAGCTATATAACTTGTAGAAGAAAAATAACAGAAAACTTTTGTGCCATTGTTTTAGGCAAAGATTAAGATACGACAAAGCACGATTCATAAAAGAACAAATTGATAAATTGGACTCCATCAAAATTAAAAATATCTCTTCAAAAGACATTCTTAGGAGAGCGAGAAGGCTGGGAAAAATATCTTGTACCCAGAATATATAAAAAACTTAAAAAACTCAGTGATAAGAAAAACAATAAAAAATTTGGCAAAGACTTTGAACAGGTACTTCAGCAAAGAAGATATAGGCATGGCAAATAAGAGCATGAAAAAAAAAAGCTACGTCATTAATCATTAGGGAATCGTAAATAAAAACATGATGAGTTACCACTACACACCCATTACAACGGATAAATTAAAAAGACCGACCGTAGCAAGTCCCGGCAAGGATGCGGGGCTTCTGGAAGGCTCGTGTACCGCGAGTGGCACTGTAAAATGAGGATGTAAGTTTGGAAAGAAAATACTTTGACAGCCATTCCGCTTTACCCAAGAGAAATGACACACGTGTGGAGATATCTCCATACAAAGCCTCGTACACAAATGTTCACAGCAGCTTTATCGTAACTGCCAATATCTAGAAACAACCGAAATGTCTAGC
>NW_011888959.1:1155068-1156620 GCF_000151845.1 Pteropus vampyrus
TACTAACCAATACTTCAGGGGAAATATGTTGCATGAAACTCTATTAGAAAAGAAGAAAGATCTCAAATCAATGACCTCGGTTCCTGTCTTAATAAGTATGAAAAGGAAGAGCATAGTAACCTCAAATTAAGTAGAAGAAAGGAAATATAAAAGATCAGAGTGTGAATCAATGAAAAAAAAAAGAGAGAGAAAATCAATAAAACCAAAAGCTGATTCATTGAATAAATCAATAACACCGATAAACCTCTACACAGACTGACAAGGGAAAAAGAGAGACAAAATAAATTAGCAATAACAGAAACGACCGAGGTGACATCGCTATAGCTTGTACAGTTGTTCAAACTATGATAAGGGAATAATATGAAAAACTCTATGCCAATAAATTTGCAACTTAGATGAAATGAAGAAATACCTTGAAAAACATGAATTCCGAAGTTCACTCATTAAAAGTTAAATTACCTAAGTAGCCCTCTATTTATTATAGAAATAGAATTTGTAATTAAATAACTTCCCATAAAACCAAGCTGAAATGGCTTTACTGGTAAATTCTGCCATACATTTACAGAAGAAAAAAATACCAATTCTATACAAACATTTTTTAAAAATTGAAGGGGAGGGAATACTTCCCAACTCATTTTATGAGGCCAGTGCTACTCTGATACCAAAACAGGACAAAGACATTTCAAAGAAAGAGAATGATAGATCGACATCTTTCATGAACATAGATGCAAAGGTTTTGAACGAAGTCGTAACAAATTCTTGAAACAGTAAGTGAAACGGTAAGTGATCATACATCATGGCCACGTGTGGTTTATCCCAGGAATGCGTTCGTTGATTTCATATTAAAAACTCATTATATTAACCAAATGAGAAAGAAAAACCGCATGATCATTTCAACAGAAGCCCTCCTCCCCTCCCTTCAAAAAGCATTCAACAAAAGCCAGTATCCATTCCTATTAAAAACGCACGGCAAACCAGGAATCAGAAGGATTTCCTCAGTGAGATTTTGGGCATCTGCAAAAAACCTTCGGCTGACATCACAGACTAAATGCTTTTACTCTAAGATCAGGAACAAGACAAGGATGTGTTCTCTCATCACTGCTATTCATTCCTGTACTGGGGATTCGAGCCGGGGCAATCAGGCAAGAAAAAAAATCAAAGGCAACCAATTTGGAAAAGAAGAAGTAAAACCGACCTTATTCACAAACAATTGGATTGTCTATGTTAAAAACATGATGGAATCTACAAAAATGCTACCAGAACTCGTAAGTTATCTTAGCAAGGTCAGAAGATACAGTATCCATTGTATTTCTGTATATTAATGATAAAAAGCGTACATCAAAATGTAGAAATATCTTTTATGATAATAAACATGAAATAGTTAAAGGTAAACTTGGCAAAAGACGCAGGTCTCTGTGCTTAAAACTACAACCATTGTTGAGAGAAATCAAGGAAAACCTAGAGAAACGGAGACAGGCACTGTCCCTGAGTCATTATCGTTCACATGTGAATTCTGCCCGAATTTCTGTGCAGATTTAATACGATCCTGATC
>NW_011888959.1:1157955-1166323 GCF_000151845.1 Pteropus vampyrus
GGAGGTTGCCTGAGGAAGGGAAGATGGCACAGAGGCGTTACAAAGGGACACAGGAAACTTTTTTGGGGTGGCGATGAATATTTTTCTTATCTTAATTGTGGCGAATTATACGCTTTAAACATATGCAGTTTATTGTATGTCGATAGGGTTGTTAAAATTTCCAATAACTCCTCTCAAACAAAACTGTTTGCGAAATGCTTCTCCCGGCAGTTTTCAGCAATGCCTGTAAAACTTTCATGGGGAACACAGGTTAGGAATATAGACATCCTCGTCGGTGGTTTACTTCATCCTTTATCCTCATCATATTTGCCACATCCCAAGGGACGTCACTCCCCCAGCAAACTCCATGCTGCAGCGTGAGGTTGTTCTCCACCCTAGGGGCAGCCAGGTTATTGCCGTTGCTACTGTTTTACCCCCAAGTTAAAGATGACATTTAAGGCCCTTCTTTCGTTTTACGTATGTCAATCCGAACACCCATCTTTTAAGGAACTTGGCTAACTTGCCCACTAACTCTTACCATCCCCGTAAACTCAATGACTTTTCTGGGTCTGCTCTAGTTTAGCAGGTAGTTCTTGAGGGCTGACATCTCAGCTCTGATCCGCTTAGCATCATGAGGTCTTGAAGGCAGGAAGAATGTTTCACTCCTGTGCTTCCGGGTCTAGCTTAACAAACGCTGAAATAAAATGTCAGTTGTTTCGCATGGTATTTACCGTTACGTATTGTTTGCTAATGATTTCGTGTATTTATTTTCTCTTTCTCTATTCTTGCCTCTAGCCCAGACTTAGCCCAGAGGAAGTGACTAATGCTTATTGATTAAATGATTTTTGGGAGGAGCATGGATAATCCACAAACGGCCAATAAGTAGCCTTAAAACTTTCTTCCATAGGTTAGGACCCACTTATTAAACAATATCTTAATAATGTGCGTGGCCGGACAGAACTATTTCCTCTTGTAAAAAAGAGAAAATGAAAAGGGAAACGTCCATGCCTGTTTATACCGGTTAATTACTTCATTCCCTAGCCGTCTGTTGTTTTTCTTGGCTGTGGTATGATGTGGTTTAAATAATACTGCCTGATTCACTCACCTACGGAAGCACGACACTAATAACGCCAGGTATGTTGTTAATTTAGCTCTAAGCGCTGAAGTTTTGCATAGAGTTTGTTTTTACGGTAGGAGTTGAATTACTAAGATTAGCCGGACTTCAGATTTATTTGCCGAATTCAGAACTATTAGAAAGAGAGGAGAACAGACATGATTTCAGGACACGTAAAAAGAACGGCTGTGCCTGACTTTACAGCCATGACACAGTCGTTATGCTCAACAGGTGACACGTTCTGACGACGTGAGATGTGGGGGGATTCAGCTGACTTTGCGAATGATCGATCCGGAGCTGGCTGTTAAGGGAGGTGCAGGAATGCTGGGGTGACGCCATGGTCTCTTGGAGGTGGACACCTGGGAGGGTGGTGATCTGTGAGAGGCCTGTGCTGGCCTGGGGAGGTCTCTAGCCTGATACATTAGCTACTTTGTACATTAAATAAACTTTCCCAACTCCTGATTATACACAAAATTCACGCTTATCGTAATAAAGCGAGGAAATGTTGAAAAGTTTAAAGAAATAGATAAGACTTATTCTCATTATTCGTGATAACCGCTATGTCTGTGTTATTTTAAATAAGCATATGTTTATTTTTCGAATATTTTATTATGAAAAATTTCAAATGCACAGCCAAAAGTTTCGGTGAACTCTCCTATACCCACACCTAGATGTCGCCATTAACGATTTGTCGTCCTTGCTTTGTCGTGTATTGATTTCTCCTCCGCTCTCCGCCAGTCCAGCTTATTTTACTGATGCTTTTCAACAATTTGGCATGCATCAGTCTATTTTTCATTTTGATGTGAAATGCCCAAATCTTAAGTGTTTATGCCCTGAGTGTATTGGATACACACGAAGGTGACTCCCAACAATACTCACTGGCATTCACACCCCGCATAATCTCCTGTACTTTGCTTATTACCAATAGCACATGGCAAAGCTGGTGGGCTGTTCCTTTTAGGATTATGTTCTATTATTTAAGACTCCATCTCGTCGTTGAGTGGAGCTGGAGGCTTCTTGTGGGCTTGATGAAGTAAGTGACCATACTGGAGAAGCCCACGTGACAAGGAACTGGGGGAGGAGCTAAGACCTGAGATTGGCCTCCAGCCAAGAACCAGCAAAAAGCTTGGGCTCTCAGCCACGTGGCAGAAAGATCATTCTTTAAACAACTAGAGAGTGAACTTGAACTTAGACATGGATTCGTCCCCAGTTGGGCCTCCAGATGAGGACAGGGTCTTGCTGGACCATGAACAGAGGACTCCCAGACTCCTGACCTACAGAAACACCCAGCTAAGTCACACCCAGACTCCTGACCTACAGAAACGCCGAGGTAATTAACATGTGTCGTCGCCCATCGCTAAGTATGTGGGACTTTGTCATGCGGCACTAGAAAACCAGTCCGAGTATCGGTACCGGAAGTGGGGTGCTGCTGTAACCGATACCTCAAAATGTGGGGTACTTCCCAGTGGACAAGAAGCATGACACAGAAAGCCCAGGTCTTCCTGGAAAGACTGTGTTCGCGCTGGAAAGCCGGCCGTTAAGGGTTCTGGGTGAGGGCTCGTGAGGAAGTGACACACGGGCGTTCGGAAACTGGAGGGAGGGGCGTCCTTGGAACGCGGTGGCAGAAAGTTAAGTGACGGGGACGTGGAAAGCAGAACTTGTAGGTAATGAGCTTAGTTATGTAGCTCAGGGAAACTGTAAGCAAAGTAGGTTTTTCCAGCGATTTATGGTAAAGTGTGAGAGGAGAGAGAGAAATTGATAGAAGAACTAGTAAACCAACAGGAAGTAGGAATGGATGATTTTGAAAATTCTAAGCCTTTCCAGATGACAGCAGGTACTGAAATTAAGGCAGTGTGGTCTAGAGAAAAATCTGAGGGCGTGACTGTAGAACCTTTTGCTAAAACCCAAAAGATCAAAAGCTCAGATTATTCAATCGAACGAAAGAATCTTTCGAGGAGGGCAGCCTCGCGGACCCTCTCGGTCAAACCCAGACTCTTCTGATACCTTCGACATCGTTGATTACTCTTTCTTGTTCTGTAGTTTCACATAAATGGAACGTGCTGTGTATACTCTCTTTTCTGGTCTGGCTTCTTTCACTCAGTCTATACTATTTTTGCCATTTATCCCGTGTTGCTGTGCGTATCGGTAGTTGGTCTTTTTGGTGTTGAATGTTACTCTTTGAGATGAAGATATTATTATTTATCCATTTTTTTCTGTTGATGAACACAGGCAGTTTCTAGTTTTAGGCTTTTATGAATTAGCCTGCAATAAACAGTCTTTTGCCTAAGGTTTTTGTGAATGAATATGTGTTTTACTTTCTCTTAGGTAAATTCGTAATTGTGGAATTTCTAAGTCGTAGGATAGATGTATGATCTGTTTTATAAGGAACTTCCAGGTGTTTTTCCATAGTGGCTATATCATTACACATTCTCACTAACAATGAGGGAGCGTTCTAATTGTATCACATCCTCACCAGCATTTGGCATTTTCATTCTTTTTCATTTTAGCTATTTTAATAGATGTGCAGTAGTATATCATTGCGGTTTTAACTTCTATTTTCCTGATTTCTAATGGTATTGAGTACTTTTTCTTGTGCTTTTTGAAATTTGCATTTTTGGGGGAGAGTTTCTTTTTAAAAACTTTGCTTCCCCCTCTTTTTGAGGAGAGGGGTTGTTTGTGCTTTTATTAGGATTGAGTCGTAGGGGTTCATTATATCTCCTGGATACCAGTCCTATGTCAGATGTTTGTTTTGAAAGTATTTCCTCGCATATGGTGGCTTGCCTATTATTTTTTCCTAGAACGTCTTTTGCTAAACAGAAACATTTAATTTTTATGAAGACTCATTTTCCAATTTTTCTTTTATGGTTATTTCTTTATGTCAAACGTTGCTTTTGTTAAAGAAACCTTTGCCTATCATCAAGCATGAGCCTATTCTCCTATGTTTTCCTATGCAAATAACATAATTTCTGGATTAGCATAGCTTTATAGCAAGTTTTGAAGTAAGGTGCTATAAGTCCTCCAATTTTATTTTATTTTTTTAGAGTTCATCTCGTATATTCAAGGCCACTGCTATCCAATAGAACCTTCTTCAATGATAAAAATCTTACATATCCGCACTGTTTAAGAATGGTGACCACTAGCCACAAGTAAGAATTCAGTCTTACTTGTGGTTAGTGCAACTGAGAAACAGAATTTTAAATTTAATTTTAATTTTTATAAATATACATCTCAGTAGCCACACGTGGTTAGCGGCTACCGTAGTGCACAGTGTAATCACTGGTCCCTTGCGCTTCCATATACGTTTTAGAATAAGCATGTCAGTTTCTACCCAAAAAGGCACTACTGTCATAACCGGGACGACACTGGATCTAGAGATCGATTTGGGCAGAACCGACATCTTTGTCATGGTTAGTCTCCTCAATCGTCACCGTGGTATATCTTTCTATTTATGTACGCCGTCTTTCATTTCTCTCAAAATGTTTTGTCGTTTTCAGTAGACTGGTTGTGCACATACTTTGCAAAAATTTGTTTGAAAAAATAAATGAGTATTTCATTTTTTTGGCGATGATGTAAGAGGAGTTTTCTTTTTTTAATTTATTTTATAATCGTTTGCTGCAGTTTACTTTTGGGCATTTACCTTCCGTCGATCTCGCTAGATCCACTAGTTTGGTAGCTGTTCTGTTGATTCTTTCGGATTTTCTGTGTAAACATTCAAGACATCTGAAAATAGAGATGGTTTTACTTCTTCCTTTCCAATCTGGATGACATTTATTTATTTAATTCTTTATTTGTTTTTATTGGCTTATTGTCCTGGCTAGAACCTCCACCGTAATGCTGAGTAAGAATGGTGAACATGGACATTCTTGTCTTGTTCCCAACCTTACTGGGAAAAAATTTCACTCTTTCATCGTTAAATACAATATTAGCTGTATGTATGATGTTATTTTTTTCGTTTTTATCGTGAATGAGTTTTGAATTTTGTTAAATGCTTTTTACGCATTTTTTGAAATGATCACACGGCCTATCTCTTTTAGTCTATTAACACTACGAATTTCATTGGTTGATTTTTTTTAATGTTAATGCAACCTTAAGTTTCTGGGATAACTCCTCCTTGGTCATAATGTACTCTCCTTTCTATGTTTTGCTGTATTCTGTTTACTAATATTTGATTAAGAATTTTTGCATCTTTATTCATGAGAGATATTGCTCCATAATTTTGTTTTGCAATGTCCGTCAGGCTTTGATTTTAGGGTTTCAGTGGCCTCATTAAACAAGCTGGAAAGGGGTTCCTCCCTCTCTATTTTTAGAAAGAGTTTTTATGTGGTTGGTGCTATTATTTTCTTAAATGTTGACAGTTAACTAGCGAAGCTGTCAGGGTCTGCAGTTTTCTTTATGGCCACATGTATGATAAACCAGTTTCTTTTATAGATATATGACAGTTGAGATCCTCTGTTCTAAAGAATTTCTCCTTTTTATCTAAATTGTCAAATTTGTTATTTTAAAGTTGGCATTGTCTCTATGTATGTAAGTGTGGAATTACTATGTAATACACCTGAAACTAATATAATATTGTATGTTAACTGTATTTTAACAAAAAAAATAAACAGAAAAGAAATGCACGCGTAGATATTTTATTGGTAATGTATTAATTCTTGAGTGAGTAGTAGATTCATTGTCCATATATAAGCATAAATAAACAATTAAAATAAATAAGAGCCATTCACAAAACAATGACAGTAGTATATTATGAACAAATGACTATGCTGAATCCAGTTCTATTCAAATGAATGAATGAATGAATGAATGAATGAAGAAAACAAAAAATGTTGGCATAGTCTCTAGTATCTGTAGTATCTGTACTGATGTCCCTCTTTCGTTCTCGATATTGTTACTTTGTTCTTTCCCTATTTCTTGATCAGAATAACTGAAAGTACATCAATCACGTTTACCTTTCAGAGAGCAAGCTTTGGTTACACTGATTTTTCTGTACTTTTTGTTTTATATTGCATTGGTTTCTGTTCTTATGTTTACTGTTTTCTCTGTCTACTTACTTTAAGTTTCCTTTGCTCCTCTTTTCCTAGTGTCTTAATTTGGAATCTTGAACCAGAACTTTAGAGCTTTGTTCTTTCCAAATATAAGCATTTAAAGCTATTAATTATCCTCTAAGCACTGCTCTAGGTCAATTCTACAAATTTTGATACATATTTATATTATCGTACATTTAAAATAGTGCTGATTTCCCTTGACTTATTCTTTGACTCACACATTATTAAAAGTGTGTTTAATTTTTAAATATTTAGGATTTTCTAGATATTTTATTATTTTCGATTTCTAATTCCACCGTGGCAAGAGATCATATTTTGTATGATTCTAATGTGATTCGTCTTATGTCTTGATGAATGTATCATGTGTATTTTAAAAAATATATACTATCCAGGTTTTAGATGTAGTATTCTATCAATATCAGTTAGGCCAAGGTAGCTGATAGTATTGTTCAGATTGTGTCTTTACTGGTTTTAAAAATTTAGATCTTTTATTAATAGTTGAGTGAAGGGTGTTAAAATCTTCAACTATGATTATAGAATTCTCTCTTTCTCTTTAATTCTGTCAATATTTGCTTTACATACTTCAGGATCTGCCGTTAGATGCAGACACCTTTATGGATTATTATGTTGATGATGAATTAATACTTCTATCATTATGAAATACTCTTCTTTATCTTGTCAATACTACATTCTTAAAGCCTATTTTATCCGATATTAGGATAGTCACTCCAGCCTTCTTATGCTTACTGTTTTCGAGATATATGTTTTTACAATCATTTGCCTTCAACCTATCTGTATCTTTATAGTTAAAAATGTGCCTCTCTTGTAGACAGCATGTAGGTGAGTCCAGCTTTTTTTCCTTTTCAAAATGTTCTCTTTATCTTCGATTTGGAACTCTTTGACTATGGGTGCCAGAGTGTGGTTTTCTTTGTAGTTTTTCTTCTTGAGATTCTCTGAAAATTAATGTATTTCATTAAATTTGGGAATTTTTTGGCCATCATATTTTCAAAGATTTTTTTTATCCTATTTTCTCTTTCTTCCTCATTGCAACAATTGCACTTATGGTAGATTTGTTGGTATAGTCTCGCAGGTTCCTGGGGCTCCGTTAATTTTTCTCTAATCTTTTTTCTTTATGTTTATCAAATCGGATGATTTCTGTTGGCCTTTCTTCAAGCTCACTGACTCTTTCCTCTGTCATATTCATTATGCTATTAGGAATACACAAGAACTTTTTAATTTCATATAGTGTACTTTGATGCTCTAGAATTTCCATTTGATTTTTTTTTATAGTTTCTATTAATCTGCTGACATTTCCTGTCTTTACATGCATGGAGAGCTTATTTTCATTTTTTCCTTGCTTTTAAGTCCTTGTCTTATTATTTCCACATTTAGATCATTTTGGACTTGGTCTCCATCTATTATTTTTTCTTTTGAGGACAGGTCACATTTCCTTGTTTCTTCTGCGTTGCATAATTTTGGACTATATCCTGGGCATTATGAATGCCATCTGGATTCTGTTATATTTCTCTGAAGAATGTTGATTTGATTTGACCTTTTTTTTAAAGCAGACTATTAACTCGATTGGACTCAAACTGCACACTTTTTCTCTCGGAATAGCTCAGATGTTAGCTCAGTTCTTTATCCTTAGTGCTTTAAATCCACCTCTCACGCATAAGGTTCAGGTGCTGCCTAGAGAATTTGGGGTGCCTCTTCTCCGGTTCCATCTTTCTCAGAATCACCCCCTCACTCTCCAGTGACCTTAGTTGCCCTGAACTCTGTCCTTTCGTTCTTCAGGTTAGAAAAACTGTGGATTTTCTTTTAGTGATTTAGCCACTTCTGCGGTGACAATTTTGAATTTCCCTCAGGCTAAAAGCTATTAAAATGGGAATTTCATCTCATGCCATTTTTCCCCCCTTCTAAATGTCAACTTCTTCTAGAGTCCGACTGCCTTTTGCTCATCCTTCAGTAAACGAAGCCCTTATTTTATATTTTTATTCAGAGTTGGTAGTTGCTGTCTGCAGGGGGCTTGGGGCTAGGAGAAGCTTACTTGTCCATACAGGGAGGAAAAAGCCCCCGCCCTCTCTTTTGTTAAGGTTAAAATGCATTTTATTTTTAGACAACCTACACGACACGTGTTTTTTTCTTAAAAGCAATTCTTAAACTCCATGTTAATCAAGGTTAAAATGAGTGAAGAGATCAAGATGACATCAATCCCATTGATTAAGTTCTG
>NW_011888959.1:1167140-1176495 GCF_000151845.1 Pteropus vampyrus
ACTGACCAGATTTTCCAAATGTTGATCCCAAAAGCATGAGAAAAATGGACTTTAACACTATTTCTTCAAGACATGTTCCTAGAAATGTAATTACAGTGTATTTTTTGGGTTATGGATACATATTACCTAATCACCCACTAGAGAGATCGTATCAATTTATATCCCCACATAAGGCTGTTTCTTAGGTTTCAAACTAATACAGTGAGGCCGCTGTCTTCTCTCCAGCTGAGATCAGCAGTCGCATGGTGGACTTGCGTGCCTGTGGCCTGAAACGTCTAGAAAAACATCTTGAAAAACATCCCAGGATTGTCCTTTGCTATGATAAAATGGAATTTGATTCTTTTTTCTATGAATACTGGATTTTTGTGAATTCTAACCTCAAAACATCACAAAAGCATTGGGATTGTTTGCCAGACACATCCCAAATTCCATTTATTGCTTTATAATATTCAGGAGACCACAATATTTTTATGCTATAAGCTACCATAGGGATCAGTTTATTAAACCCTTCCTGTTACAGATTGAGCCAGGGAACGGAGGACAGGGAAAAGGGACTCGATTTAAGTCCTCAAGCTTAGTGATATCTCGGCTGAGCTCAGAGCTCCAGTGTCCTGACTCCTGGTCTAATCCAGCTCTTTCAAACACATCACATCGCTTCTGATTGCTAAGGAAAGCATTGCGAAAATTTACCACGTGGAGTTCCGGATCATCGTCAAGGCAGAGGTGTGCAGAGTGTGATCAGATAATGTCTATAATGTGAGCTAGCATTTATTGAATAGTTAAATGTGCCACATACTGTTTTAAGTGCTTTAGCTAGATCAAATTATCTTATTATCCCACGTAAACTTCATAATGACTCTCCGAGGCCCCGTATTATATAGATAAGGAGACTGAGTGTGGAGAAGTGCCTGAGGTTTCACAGCTAGTGAGTGGCGGAGTCAGAATCTCTTGCTCACGGTCTTGCTCGAGAGCCTGGATTCCTACACATCCTGCTAAATCGCCTTTCTGTGCGAAAGGAAAGTGACATTTATTAGCTGTCTGCTCTGAGCCTGGCATTTTGAGGTATTTTACATGCTTAAAAAGACTAATCTTCACAATCCGGTTTTCAATTTGAAAAAGTAAATACCAGGTAAATTAAATGACTTGCCCAAGGACACAGCTAGTAGGCAGCAAAGCCAGACATGAAACCAACACCCGACTCGCTCTGAAGCCCGTGGCTTTGCTGGAAACCACGTTGCCGCACCACGTCGCTCGGTGGCTCTTGCGACCTCAGCTGCACGTTGGAACTACCTGGGGACCATTCGCAGACCCTGACGTTTCGCTCTCACCTCCGGAGTTTCTGATTTAACTGGGCTGGGGTGCAGCTTGGGCAGCGGGGCATTTAAAAGCCCCCAGGGGTTCTGACACATAGCCAAGGATGCCACCCACCGCCAAAGATTCAGATGCTTTTGATCATACCATACTGTTTCATTTCTTTGTCCAATTATGGGAACAGGGATAAATCACATCATTAAAGGCATGTTTCAACAGTGCGTTAGTGTCCTAGGGATGCCGTGACAATGACCACAGACTGGGTGGCTTAAAACAACAGAAATTTATTCCCAAAGCACCGCTCCCTCTGAAGGCTCCAGGGCAGGGTCCTTCCTGCCTCATCCAGTTCCCGCTGGTGGCAACAATGCTCGGTGTTCCTCGGCTGGTTGTCACATCGCTCTAATCTCTGTCTCCATCGTTGCGCCGACTTCTTCCCTTTGTGTATCCGTTTCTGTGTCCGTCTCCTCGTAAAACCGTAGAAAATAAGTATGTTGGTCTCGGCCCTTGGTTCCCGGCCCAGAGCTGGTCAAACCCTAAGCGATGACAGTGCTGGGAGCATCTTTTATTGTACTGTATGGTCGTTGACCCCTTCCTTGACACGGCTCCTAAAATCCTTGGAATTTCCTGAGTGATCGGAATGTCTTTTGTTCTAATGAGATGCCTCTGGGGGGGATCCTGGATGGAGGCTGGTTCACCAAACTGGAAGCTCTCTAAACCCCATAGTGTTGGAGTTTTTATGGGGGCTTCCTCACGTAGCAAGAACATATCCACGTACCACGAAGATGACGCACCCGGCTGTGTGGGAACAGATGCCCCTGTGCTGGGGGCCCTCCCGGACCTCGCCCTGTGTATCTCTTCATCTGTGCTGTTTATCTGTTATGTCCCTTTGTTATGTCCTTCAATAACAAACTGGTAAATGTAAGTATTTCCCTGAGTTCCGTGAGCTGTTCTAGCAAATGCTTGAATGCAGGGAGGGGGTCGTGGGAACGAACCTCCGATTTGTAGCCAAGTCAGACAGAAGTTGTGGGTGACCTGGAGATCTGCTCCTTGTGATTGGCATCTCAAGCGGGGGACACTCTCATGGACCTGAGCTCTTAATCTGTGGGGAACGCGCTATCTTGAGTTTGTGTCAGACTCGAATTGTAGGACATCCAGCTGGTGACTCAGAGAATCGCTTGGTGTGGAAAGAAAACCCCACACTCGTGGTGTTGGATATAATGTGATCGTGGAAGTCATGTGACAGTGACGGAGAGACACCCAGGAGAAGTGACTTTCTCCTGCTTGTGCCTCTACTTAGAAGTACCCAATCTAATCTGATATGACCTCATTGTAAAGAATTTCATTTGCAAAGACCCCACTTCCAAATAAGGTCACATTCTGAGGTTTCAGGTGGACATGGGTCTTGGGGGAACACTATTCAACCCAGTGCAAACAGAAAACTAAGTAACATTGCATTTTAAAGAATGTATGTCTCTAGGTATGGAAAAAATGAAATTCTATGGCTTCTAGATTTAATTTTTAAAAAGATATTTTAAAATGTCTTAAGTACATTCCCCCACCACCAAAGCAACGAGTCGTAACAGGTTATCACCAAATTATAGAAAGATCTGTATATACAACACCCTTTTTGTCTGGGGTCCCCACGGCATGTTCAGTAGTACAGGGATGCCAGAGGCTCAGCTTGTTTTCTCAAGTTGTGTGTGAGTCTGCACAAAAATCTGAGCAACAAAAAAAAGATAGGTTGTTCCCAGTGGGATGTTTGAAGGAAAACCAATTCCGATCTTCCTTCTACTGTGAGTCGACAAGAGAAACTTCCAGTACATTATGAAGCACTGAAGGGCTATTTCGTATCTTTCTAAATATGATCCATGAGATGTTCTTCATTGGAGCAACCGTTCAAACAATTTCTTTCTTTTTCTATAATTAAACCTCGATAATTATTTGAAAGTACAATCATTGAAAACCTGACAATATTATTCCTTAAAGGACATTTAGAGGAGGTTTCTTATCAAACTCGCGGAGCAGGTAGACGCTGTGCTTGCCTCCTCCCAGACCACATCAAAATTACAACCAAACTACAGAATAACCGTCACCGAGAGTCACCTGAAGGCTAGAGGAACAGAAGTCCTACAACTAAGGACATACTAAGAAGCCATGTGGAGACTGGTAGGAGGGTTGGAGACATGAAACGGGCTGGTCCCACGCCCACATGTGGTGGTTAAAAATCGGGAGGGATATTTTGGCTGCGGAGGTCCCCCTTAAGGAGCGAGGGGTCCCAGCCCACACCAGGCTCCCAGCCCAGGGTTCCATTGCTGGAAAGAGAAGCCCCCATAACTGTGACTGTGGAAACAAATGGAGATGGCGACGAAAGCAGCTGGAGTCCCAGGCGCTCCTTTTAAGGGGCCCTCGTGTGGACTTAGCACTGACAGATGTGCTCACTCTGAGCTCCAGCGCTGGGGCTGTGGCTCGAAAGGTGCTAGGGACCCAGTGGGAGGAACTGAGTTGTCTGGCTTGAGGATGAGGGCTGGAGGAACAGCTTCTCCGGGGCAGAAGTGCTGGCAGAATTCATTGTTCCTTTGCTGAACCCTCCCCGCCTCCAGTGTGCAGACACAGGTGGCTGCCATGTCTGAGTCTCTACTAACCCAGCTAACACTATCACTACATCTTGGTGATTCCCTGAGACCCAACTTGTGAGTCCGCCCAGGCTGCTTCTAGTGGCTTCTCCACACAAATGGCTCGTTCTGGCTTATGCTGCAGGCTTATCTAAAATCTCTCAAAGGCTCATAAAATCCAGACAAGCAGCATCTGGCCTCAGCGTGCCCCTCACTTCTTGCTAAGTAGCCCCAAGCCTGGTACTAGTGGCAGCTGGTCTCGGTTCATAGCTGAGCCTCTCCTAGGCACCTCCAAGTCCAGCACAAGTGGCAACCATTTTCAGATCACTTCATAGCTCAAATCAAGTGGCCCCAGGCAGGGCTCAGGTGGCAGCTGACCTTGGCAGCCAACAGAGCCCCTCCCAAGAGGCCCCAGAACCAACACTCTTGATGGCCAGCTTGAGACCACAACAGAGAACCACCCAACTACTTCCACAAGTGACAGACCCACAGGGCAGACTGGGCAGTCACCAGACCCCGCTAAAGTGAATGCTACTCTGTAGGGTCAGCCCCTGCCCGACAGTTCCTCCGCAGTAGTCACACCAGTCCTCACAGCCAATCAGCCCGAGGGTCAGTCCTTACCACCGACGTGCCCACAGCAACTGAGCCTCAACTACAATTGGAGGGCACGCACAAGCCACCCAGCTCAGGTAACCGGGGAGACTACCTCACTGGGCCTCACAGGACACCTACTATGTAAAACCACTTACCAAGACCGGCAGACATAGCAGCTCTACCTAATACATAGCAACGAGGGGGACCACCAAACCGAGACAAAGAAACACGTCTCAAATGAAGGAAGAGGAGAAAATGCCGGGAAAAGCACTAAACAAAATGGAGACAAGCAATCTACCAGACGCAGAGTTTAGAACACTGGTTATACGGCTGCTCCATGATCTCAGTGAGAACTTCAAGAGAGATGGAAAACATAAAAAGGGAGATAGAAAACAAACAAACAAGAAAACAGAAATGAAGACTACAATAACTGAAATGAAGAATATATCAGAGGGAATCAGTGGCAGATTAGATGAAGCAGAGAATCGAATCAGCGACTTGGAAACTAGGGTAGCAGAAATAATCCAATCAGAACAGCAAAAGGAAAAAAGAATTTTAAAAAATGAGAATAGCCTAAGGGGCCTCTGGGAAAATGTCAAGTGTACCAATATCTGCATCACAGGGGTACCAGAAGGAGAAGAGAGAGATCAAGGAATTGAAAACCTATTTGAAGAATAATGACAGAAAACTTCCCTAACCCGGCAAAGGAAAGAGGCATATAAGCCCCGGAATTGCACAGAGTCCCAAACAAGATGAACCCAAAGAGGTCCACACCAAGACACATCATAATTAAAATCCCAAAGGTTAAAGACAGAGAGAATCCCAAAAGCAGCAAGAGAAAAGCAGTTAGTTACCTACAAGGAAGCTCCCATAAAACTGTCAGCTGATTTCTCAACAGAAACTTTGCAGGCCAGAAGGGGTTGGCATGAAATAGTCAAAGTGATTAAAAGCCAGGACCTACAACCAAGATGACTCTACCCAGCAAAGGTATCATTTAGAATCAAAGGAGAGATAAAGAGCTTCTCAGAAAAAGCTAAAACGGTTCATCACCACCAAACCAGTATTACGAGAAATGTTAAAGGGACTTCCTTAAGAAGAAGAAAAAAGATAAAAATATGAATAACAAAATGGTAATAACTACATATCTATCAACAATTAAACGTAAATGAAGTAAACGCTCCAAACGAAAGACAAAGGGTGGCTGAATGGACAAGAAAACATGAGACTCACTTCAATCAAAAGACACACTCAGGTGGAAAGCCAAGGGATGGGAAGGACACTTCACGAAAATAGAAATGGAAGAAGCTGGGGTAGCAATACTTACGCCGGACAAAATAGACTTTACAACGAAGGCTTCGAGAAGAGACAGAGAAGGACCCAGTTATCTCACTTTGGGGTATTTATCCAAAGAAACTCGAAACACTAATTCAGAAAGGCACATGTTCACTGCAGCGTTATTGACAGTAGCCAAGATGTGGAAGCGACCTCAGGGCCCATTGGCAGATAAATGGATAAAAAAGATGTGATATATACATATAATGGAGTATGACTCAGCCATTAAAAAATGAAATCTGGCCGTCTGCAATGACATGGATGGACCTGGAAGGTATTATGCCAAGTGGAATAAGTCAGACAGAGAAAGACAAATACGTATGATTTCACTTATATGTGGAATCCAAAAAAAACCAAAACATACAAACAAACAAAACAGAAACAAACTCATAGATACGGAGAACATTTTGATGGTTGCTAAATGGGAGGGGCTTAGGGGGCTGAGCGAAACGGGAGAAGGGATTAAGAAGTACAAATTGGTAGTTACAAAATAGTCACGGGATGCAAAATATAGCATAGGAATATAGTCAATACCATTGTCATAACTATGGTGTCAGACAGATACCAGAGTCATCAGGTTGATCACTTTGTAAGTTACATAAATGTCTACTCACTGTGTTGTACACCCGAAACTAACGTATGTCAACTGTAGTTGAAAATAAAAAGAAATCATTTTTAAAAAGGACATTTATGGGTCAAATTGTGCATTATTCCCCCTCCCTTGGAAACGAGCACCCGCTCACCCATAATGCCCTTGTTTCTTTACTCTTGCTGTCTGTCGAGGAAACCAGCTCCTCGTTTATTTCCATCTTGGGTTCATCTTGCTCGTCAAGCTACTCAACATTCGACAAGATCATGGTTTTCATTTTAGAAATGACAGAAAGGGATTGTTTGTAAGAAGTGGCGAATATCCCTCTGAGGCTGCCCCTGGCATCATGAGCATCATCAAAAGCCTTTTCCAGGTCCTGCTTATTTGTGATGCTTCTCTTCGCCCTGGGCAGGGCGATGTACACAGACGTGACTCATAGATTGGTAATTTACCCGGGATAAACATAATAATTGGTACAGAACTCATGGATTGGCTTTAAAAAAAACCCTGTGAATCTTTATAAAACCTCAATAACAACATTTAGGGGTTCTCGTAAATAATAAATCTCTATTTCCACTTGGAGAAAAATCCTGGCCTTTCCATCTGAATCGAGCCTTCCTTAAAAAGGCTACACTTGGATTGGACTTCTCTCGGCAGAGTTCTTAGGCAAAAATTCAAGGGAAGCCGACAATTTATTCTTCAGTAAGTGCCACAGAATCGAATCTTCAAAGCCTCAACAGCTAATGTCACTGCGGACAACAGCAAGGGACGTAGTGGATGGGTGATCCTACGGAGATGCGAGGCTTGGTTTTGAACTGGCCGACGAGGACTCGGATGGCCGTTTGCCCCGGGAGGGTGGCGACAGCGTTGTCATGGGCCGAATGCCTCTTCACGATGCCGCCCGGCTCTCTAATGGGCATTATTGAGAGTAACCATAACTACCTAATAAGCCGCAGCAATCGTGTGGTTTCAGATCTGAGAAGAAAGGGTGCCTGGTATTGTCCTCAGTAGCTGGGATGGAATTTAAAAAATGTGGGTGCCTGCCAGAGCAGATCATGGCCGCCTTCTCCTGGAAAGCACATGCGACAGGAAGAAGGAAAGGCGTAGAGAGAGATGGCTTTCTCTCGGGCGAGGTCCCATCGTTCTCGGTGTTTATTCCCGATTAGATTCAGACCCTCTTTCTCTTGGTCCCATTGCCTTTGACTAGGCCACCTTGACCACAGAGAGGTCATGTGTGGGCCACTCTGTGTCATCAACTTTGGTTTAAATCACGGCATGTGAGCACCTCGAAGACAGGTCGTAGGCACAGGCCCCAGCCCTAAGATGCTGGGCCGTGTTTCCTGATGGAGCGATAGAGGAATCTGGCCTTTCCTTTCAGGGGATAGGAAAATGCTTTTCTAGAATCTTCTGAGGAGTCTGAGAAGCGAAGGCAAGCCGGTTTCTCACCGTATTCTTTTCTTGCCTCGTCAGTGTTTGTGGCTGTGGCTTTTATGGTTATGCCAAGAGTGGCCGCCCAAGGTTGGCGGAGGCGCTGGTGCCCTGGGCAGGCAGTGTGCTGTTGAGTGAAGTGTGGCTTCTCCTGACTCCAAGCATCACGCATGCCACGGGTCGCGGCTCACGGCTCCCCCGGTCAGCCCGGTCTTCCCATCCCACTGCCATTTACCTGTGGAGTTGAGTAGTGTCAACAAAGGGGAGATAGGTGACTGTGACGGCCCTCCACGTCTTGGGCCATCCGCTGGGCAAATGTTACCCAGCCTCTTCCACTCAAGGATGACAAAGCAGTTTGCAGATACGTTTTGCCAACTCAAACGCAAGAGAGAGGCCACGGCTCAGGCAAATGGGTTGGCCGCAGCTGGCGAGTAATTTAGCAAGCGGGCCAGTGGGAAATTGGACGTCAGTGGCTCCCTGTTCTGGACATTGGCCCCACTCTGTGCTCTGGAGGAGAAGGGGACCAGCCGGCGGGTCTCGCCAATCCCAGGCAGTGCCGTGGGCCCGCCCGCGGTGACCCCGGCAAACAGACACACTCATCACACCGAAGCCGGGGGAACCACAAAACGGGACACATAGTCAAGGAAATATGTGCACAGCTCGGTTTATTTTTCTTATCTGATTTCTTCTCCTGGTGCAACTTGAGCACTGTTGAGCACTTGGCAGCGGCCTCCCCATACTTGAGTTGTTTGTCATTTCTGGGGCTGCTGCCGCCGCCGCTGCGATCTCCCCCGTAGGGAGGGAGTTGCAGGCACATGTTGACCCAGTTGAATGGGAACAGGGCGCAACAGGAGTCTTAGGAACAGGGCCCAGGGCAGACCCGAGGGAGCGAAGTCGCTCCTCTGCCCGCGTGGTCAGGCTGGCGGTTTAGTGCGCCGCAGCCCGGGTTTGAAAAGCCAGGTCCTCTCCCAGCCCGGTCAGTGTCGTCTGGAGTGTCATCAGGGCGCTTTGGTCATTGCTGGGGTACGGGAGAGCCGTCCCCCGGTGGCAGCTGGTGCTAGGCAAAGTGCAATTCCCCGCAGAGACGGCACGGGAGTGGGTGGGGTGGGGAGGGTCTGGCAGGGCGCGGGGAGTCGGGGGACAGACGCAGAGGCCACGCCACGCCCCAGCCCGCCCTCGCCTCCTCCTGCCTTTCCAGAGTCCCCTGTCACCCCCTCTCCCCAAAGCCCTAGCCCAGATCCCATTGCCACAGAGCCATCTGTGTGCTCATTCACGTCCAACGCGCCAGAGGTGGGGGGCCCTGCCGTGCGGGAGCTCAGAGCCCCGTGGGAGAGCAGACCCTGGAACGATGAGCCACAGCCCCCCGCGAGGCTGGACGCTGCGGGCCCCTTGCGCCCTCCCCTCTGGTCCACCCAGCGGTCACCTGCTGGCCACAGCAATACCTCCTGGGTCTCTCTACCTCTTCCTGGCCACGGGAGTTAACACTCCA
>NW_011888959.1:1177213-1179289 GCF_000151845.1 Pteropus vampyrus
GGCTCCTCCTTCAAATCCTTCCGAAGCTTCCAGCTCGCCCCTCGGTCCCCTTGGATGAGCAGAGAGTCATACAGGGCTGCTTGTTTTAAGGCAATGACAACGGTCGCCTCTGTAATGGCTTGCTCTGAACTTTCCCCCATTCTTTTAGCCTAAATGCATTATTTTCAGGAAATCTGTGTTGCAAGACAGAACAGCAAACTCTGGTCCCGGAGCCAAGTCCCACCCACAGCTGTTCTTGTAAATAAAGTTTTATTGGCACGCGGCCAAGCCCCTTCATTTCGTGTTGCATAAAGCTGCTGGGAGCTACCAGCTACCGAGCAGGGTCCAGAAGTTGCGACAGAGGCCATGTGACCTGCAAAGCCAAAAATATTTACTATCCGACTCTTTACAGGAAACGTTGCCAACATCCTGTTGTAAGAGACGCTGAAATATTTAATTCTTTGAGGATCAGGGCATGTAATTAGGCTTTTCTTTTACTCCAACATGCTCAGAGGAGGAAAACTTATTAGCTGTAACATGCTCTGTAAAAGTTACATGAACTATTGTCTCACGGGGTAATTACCAGCATTTGAATGCATACCAGTCGGCGTATTAGTGAAACCTAAGAGGCCATGTAAAAAGATGGTGAAATAGTCCATCAGCTTTTTCCTGACGGAACAGCTGGGACATCGGCCAACCCATGAGGAAATCGTATGGAAAAGTGGGCGATTTTATCTGCATCCCTAAAAGTTTGTATCTATACGTTTTGGAGAAGGGATCTTTTTGTTTTGAAATTCTTCCTCAATTCAGACATACAGCTATAATCAATTATACGGTTTTTGCTTTGTTCCTGTGTAATTCTACCCAAAATGACGTTGGGGATCTGGAGCATCGTGAAGAGGGGTGGGACGAGAATAAGGTCTCCACGTGCATTTCACTCCCGCTGGGCACTCGGGGTCGGAGGGGGATTCAAACGTGGCCCCCCATGCCCCCACTCCCCACTCCGTGCTTGTGCAGTAAGATCAGGTGGACCAGGGGTTCTTGGTTGGGCGGTGTGGTATTCGGGGCCAGGCCATCCCGTGTTGGGGGCCGGGGTGGGCGCTGTTCTGAGCATCATATGATGTTTAGCAGCATCGCTGGCCTCTGCCCCCTGGATGCCAGTAGCAAACACTGCCTTCCCCACCTCCATGACAACCCAAAGTGTCTCCTGACAGATCACCACTATGCCCCCACCCCCCGCCCATGCCCCGTGTGGCGGGAACCACAGAATTAGTCCAGGGAGAAGCGACGGGTTGTGCCTCTCCAGGTGACAGGTTTGCATGTGCCTCTGAGGACCGGTGCTGCCGGTGCAGCCAGGAGCTCCCGCTCCGGCCTCTCTGGGCTTTGTTACCTGTGGGCGGTGGGGTCCTGTATCGCCTCTGACCCATCCTGAGCTCCCGTTCCTCCACCTGCCAGGTGAGGAGACCTTCCTCAGCCAGGACACTCAGTATTCCTTCCAGAGAGAGAGAGGCACGCAGTCCTAAAACGATGGAGAAACTCCAGCAAACACACACCAGTGTCTAAAATAATGCATATGTTAAAGTTGGAGATTCTTGTAAAAGGAGGAGGTCGATCTGCCATAAAAAAGTTAATCGACTTCATGGTAAAATATTTGACTAGACAGACAATAGCCGAGAGGCTGGAATGCCTAAACTCTTCGGAGAGAACAAATAATTAAATGACTCTCAGAAACTTTATTTCCCTCGGAGTGCCATTTTATGTAATTTCTTAACATTGAAACAAAAGCTCTTCTCCTAGTTAGAGGGAGGAAAAAAAAAAAAAAAACCAGTCCCACCTCACAATCAGCAGAATCATGGTTTTGACTAATCTCTATAATCAGAAGCTAATTTGCCTTAAGAATAATAATAGTAACAATATGCCCGTTATGAAAGAGTATGCTTTTATCATTTTATTTGCCTGCGATTATGTAAATTCCAGATATGGGGCGAAGGGAAGGGAGACTGCAGAGAGCGGCCCCGCGTTTTCCGTGGGCGCCGGGGGCTCACTGCCGAGCAGGGAGGGCCTTCTGGTCGGAGAGGGAGCCAGCTCTCACCCCTG
>NW_011888959.1:1180684-1184328 GCF_000151845.1 Pteropus vampyrus
CTCTCCTTCCCTTTCCCTGACGCCGCGTGTGCCTGTCCTAGTGTGCTCGTCCTGCGCTGTTTTATCACGCCGCTCATACCCGACTGTCTTGGAGAAAAAGCCTTCACTCTTCCCTTAGTGTGCTCCTCGGGCAGTTCGCACGGTCCCTAACACAGCTGCAAGACAAGGTCACTCTTAAGTAATTGCTCAGTGTCACACAGCTTTTAAGGGGCAGAACTGGAGTCCGAAGCGAGAGTGGGGCACACTCCGGGCCTGTGTTTAGCGCAGAGCTCATCTGACGGACTCTCCCAACTGCTAGAAAACATTTCGTGGAAACACACATTCGGGAAAAAAAATGACATTTCACCGAAGACAGTTCAAGTTCTGAAGACAATTTTCTTTGCTATGACTGAAAACCACATTTTCCCAAACCAAGTTACAAGGAAGGTAAACCAAAGAAGTCCCACTTTGTTGCAAAGTTGACTTGAGGTTATAATTTTGAAGTTCAGAGGAGTTTTAGAGTGTTTGAAAAAACATTTTCTAATTACAGAAAACGGCGTAGGCACAGAGGAAAATTTGTAAAAGCACGGACTGACCGGCTGGAGAAATCAAGCCCCAAAGCCAAAGGTCACTCCAGGCCAATGAGTGTCCCGGTGCATTTTCTTCGGTGGAGATTTTGGAGTCAAGTAACTTAAAAATGGTTCATCTCATCTCTGCCCAGACCTCAGGGTGGTCCCCCTAAAACGGGCCATCGTTTCTGTAAGTGGACAAAGACAGACTGACAGCTGGTTATTTGTGGCAAAGCACGATGGGAAATGCAAGTCATCGATGTCTCACGAGTCTCAGGGAAAAAGCTGGATTCTGAAGTTTTCTCTTCCACGCGCTTAGAGGCATCCAGGGACATGGCAGAAAAATTAGAGTGTGGAGGATTACTCATCTTATCTTTCAGATAGCGCCTCGCGGCTGCTCTGCAATTATCAGTGTTCTCAAAGCCGGTGCTGGCTGCGAGAAGGCTGGATGGCAAAGCAACAAGATAATTAGGCACAACTGAATTAACTAAAGAATATATGTCAGCCTTCGCCGCGATCCTCCTCATTTCATTATACGCAACCCTGTAATGTCTTCTTTGTCTCATTAAATCATCGTTAAGCAGCACCGAAAACACCACGAAGACGGTGGAAAAGTGAAACCGAGTGCGGAGAATGTGCGTGTCACTCCGTCCGCTCCATCTGGAACGTTAATTGGATCAGCCGCGTTCAGACTCCGCTCCAGCGGGACCGTTACCTTGCGCACGACTCAGCGCCCACCGTTACTGTGCGTGCGCGTGCACGTGTGTTCGCGTGTGTGCACGCGCGTGCGTGCGCACGTGTGTGCGTGCGCGTGCGCGCTCGGCGGCGATTGGTCTGCTCTCGGGTTCGGAGCAGTCTGGTGGGTGTGGGAAACGTGAACAGAAAAGATTTTCTGCAAAAGGCGTAAGTCCACTTCGAGGGCACCTGCCAGGGCTTTGTCCCTCCCACTGGGGACAGGGGAGGGACCTCGGGGATGCGCTGACATGCCGGCGCTAACGCCTGGCTGAGGAGTGACGGCCGGGGGCGCCAGCCCACCCCCATTCCGCTGGCCGGGCTGCGGGGCCTGGGCAGAGCTGCCCCAGGAGCGAGGGGGCGTGTTCCCGCCTTGCGGGCACAAGTCAAAGGCTCGTGTGCTCACTGACCCTGTGCTGGGAGCCATGTCCTCCCAAAAGGGACACCATTTACTGATTGATGCTCAAGCAGGCGCTATAAGGGCCCACATGGCCCTGAGGGAGCCGTGCACTTTGATTCAATCAGAAGTTTTCAAGGGCTTTCTTGAACATCTGGTGGACGTACAGGGGTTTTCAGACATATTCAGTGAAAATGGGGTCCTGTGCTGTCATCGCCCGTCCGCTCTCCCTCTCTCCCTCCCTCCCTCTCTCCTCCTTTCTCTCCATTTCAGTTCTGTCCAGTGAACATGCATCACGGTCTCTTCGTACCAGGTCATGTGCAGGTTGCTGGGAAATGCAGCCGAATCAAAGTAGGCTCAACTCTTTGGGTTCTGAACGGCCACATGACGTAGAATGGGGGTATCCATCGTAGCTGGCGCTTTATTCAGAGGTGCGTTCACTAGACCGGGCAGACAGGGTCTGTGGAGAGGGTTTACGGTGAGCAGGGAGCTGTGGGGAGCACAGACACCCTCCAATGGGTCTTGCTCTGAGTCTGCAGTATTACGGGGGACACACCCTCTGGCTGCCCTGTAGGTCTTCACGGTCCCTTGGCCTTGCGTGTTTTTCAGTGATTATAATTTTTAAATGCTCATCCTTTTATCCATTGTGGGTTAGCACGATGGCCCCACCTTTGAGGTGCGGTTGCCAGATTTTAGGGAAAAAAATGCCCCCCCCTCCCGCCACCTGGTTAAATTTGAATTTTAGATAAGTAATGAATAATTTTTTTTTAGTATAAGTAGGCCCTGTGCAATATTTGGAACATGCTCATACAGCCTAAACTTTTCTGTTGTTTATTTGACATTCTGATTTTACTGAGTATCTAGTATATTATGCAGCAGTCCTTCTCTGAGGGACCCTGTAGATGTGCATTAAAGCCGGGTTTGGGTTAAGAGACACGTAGGTTCTATGCCTCGATTTTTTTTAAAAAAAGAGAGGCTGAAAGATGTTTAAACTTTTTAATTGAAAACAGCGGTACAGCTGCAGACTTTGCACGGTGCAGTAGGAAGCCTGCTGGCCATGCGATCCAGTCGACACGGGTCCCATTTCTGGCTCTGAGACACCTGCTCTCAGGTGTGGCGTCCTGGCTCCCTCCAGCACCTGGTAGGATCGCCTTTTTCCGAGCACTGTGAGGTGGCCGTGCCCAGTGGAATGCGAGTAGGGGTGACACCAGTCATTCGCAGGAGGCGGCATGAAATGCCAGCACACCACAGGCCGTGCTGTCCCTCTTCCTCGGGGACCCACAGTGCTCTGGGTGAGGGCCGTGGTCAGTCCCATGGAGACAGGATGACACCGACTCAGAGCAGAGCTCCCAGGTCGCCCGCTAAGTAAGTGCGTGCTGCCACGAGTCCCTGAGACTGGGCATGGTCTTTCCGCAGCATCGCCGAGCACGTCCTGACTGATGCACTGTCCGAGATCTCGCCCTGGGCAAGCCCCTCGCCACCTGTGAGAGTTGGTACCCATCTTTGAAAGCAGAGGGATGATGTGCCCAATCTTTTTATATACAAATTCTTTACTTTGAAATCGTTTAAGAAGTCTGTGGAAACGGCACAGCATAGGCCGAGACTCAGGTAAAGAGCATTTGACCCAGGTTGTGGAAGGGCTGGTTCGCTTCACCCGAGGCGCAGCTGGATACCCTCAAAGTCAAAACGAACGAACGCTGATTCTCAGGAAGTTCAAAGAGCACGGAGGAGACCAGCGCCTCTCGGGGCCCGTCCAGCCTGCCCCCGGCCGTGGCCGTCCCGAGGCCAGCCTCCGAAGGGAAGCCTGTCAAAGAAGTATCTGTTCTTTATCAGCTGCAAGTTGACGTTTGAGGTTTCTGCTCTCCTTAGCAAACTGGTCCAAAGGGTTATGTAAGTTTTCTCTCTTGCACACGTTCAGAAAGCCTGTTAAAACAATACAGAACCTGCAGAACCCACACGAGAGCCCG
>NW_011888959.1:1184378-1187674 GCF_000151845.1 Pteropus vampyrus
GCCTTTTTCCGAGCACTGTGAGGTGGCCGTGCCCAGTGGAATGCGAGTAGGGGTGACACCAGTCATTCGCAGGAGGCGGCATGAAATGCCAGCACACCACAGGCCGTGCTGTCCCTCTTCCTCGGGGACCCACAGTGCTCTGGGTGAGGGCCGTGGTCAGTCCCATGGAGACAGGATGACACCGACTCAGAGCAGAGCTCCCAGGTCGCCCGCTAAGTAAGTGCGTGCTGCCACGAGTCCCTGAGACTGGGCATGGTCTTTCCGCAGCATCGCCGAGCACGTCCTGACTGATGCACTGTCCGAGATCTCGCCCTGGGCAAGCCCCTCGCCACCTGTGAGAGTTGGTACCCATCTTTGAAAGCAGAGGGATGATGTGCCCAATCTTTTTATATACAAATTCTTTACTTTGAAATCGTTTAAGAAGTCTGTGGAAACGGCACAGCATAGGCCGAGACTCAGGTAAAGAGCATTTGACCCAGGTTGTGGAAGGGCTGGTTCGCTTCACCCGAGGCGCAGCTGGATACCCTCAAAGTCAAAACGAACGAACGCTGATTCTCAGGAAGTTCAAAGAGCACGGAGGAGACCAGCGCCTCTCGGGGCCCGTCCAGCCTGCCCCCGGCCGTGGCCGTCCCGAGGCCAGCCTCCGAAGGGAAGCCTGTCAAAGAAGTATCTGTTCTTTATCAGCTGCAAGTTGACGTTTGAGGTTTCTGCTCTCCTTAGCAAACTGGTCCAAAGGGTTATGTAAGTTTTCTCTCTTGCACACGTTCAGAAAGCCTGTTAAAACAATACAGAACCTGCAGAACCCACACGAGAGCCCGACAAGCGCGCAGGAGCTCTCCGCTCCCCTTGTAGGGCGCCTCAGTGGGCAAAGCCGTTCGCTGCCTCCGCTCGGGCGGCTCCGTCCTGTTTCTGGGGCTGTCTGATGGCAGGTCATCCCACGCCACATTTTGGCCAAATGTTGTTTGCCGATTCTCCTCCTTTTTAGAGGAGCTGTTAAAATCGGGCCAGTCCAGCAGGGTCCCCGTGAGCGAGGCCCGCAGGGACAGATGCGCCTGGGGGTGGTGGTGACGATGCACCCGAGGGCGCCACGCGCTTTCCTCGTCATCACTCATTGATCGAGCGTCTCTGATGCTCACACTTTAAAAAAAGGTCGGATGCCTTTTTTTCCCGGTTCCCTTCTAATGCACGGATGCTTTATATGTGGCTCCTCTAACGTGTGGAAAATTCCTCCGTTGCCTTCTACAAACCAGGTCTCGCTGTGTGTGGAGTCTCGCCGGAGCTGGTCACGTGCCTAGGAGGCCCTGGGGGCGACGCCAGCTCCCTTCGACTTGAGTTATTTTATCAGTCTTAAACCTGCAGCATTTGAATCATTCCGGTATTTAAGATTTTTGTTCTTTGAAGCTAAGGCTGAGACCTTCGAATGAGAAAGGTGCAGAGAAACGGGGAGATGGAAATCGTTTTTACTAGGAGCTGTTTGTTTAAAGTGACAACTGAAATCCCTTACAAATATTGGTTTACCTTTTAGCTATAAATTTGGACGCCCACAGTAGATGGATGTGCTAGTTCTCAGGCTCATGCTGTACTTGAGAACCGTGGTGCTGAGACCATAGCCTGTTTCTTGGACTGATTTCTAGATATTATATAATTTTTTTTTGCATATGCTTATTTAATGCCACGTCTAGATTCAGAGCCAACGGTTGCCTGTTCTGCTCTTGGACTCATTTCAAGCTGCTCAGAGCGGGAGCTTCTGAGGCCGCACAGGCTGAGGACGTCTACACAGGTCATGGAGACTGAGACCTGAACCGGCGGGGGGTGCAGATAAATGGTCCCCCCCGAAGCCGGTCTTATATAACGGGATCAGATTCCTATCTGACGAACTTGGGGCATGATGAGAGATGAGCCGGTGGACTCTCATGTCGTGCATTTAGATATGCCCCGCTTTGTCTCTGGTACATTTTCATGGCAGCCCCGCGTACTCCGCCCTCTCCCCTCACACACACACATCTTAGTGAAGCTGCTATAACCAAATACCATAGACTGGGTGGCTGAAAAGAAAACATTTGTGTCTCGTAGTTCCGAAGGCCAGAAATCCAAGATGGAGGCGCCAGCACAGCCGGGTTCTGGTGGGGGTTCTCTGCCCGGCTGGCAGGCAGCCAGCTTCTTGCTGTGTCCTCACATGGCGGGGACAGAGCGCTCTAGTCTCTTCATCCCTTTGTAAGGGACAAGTCCCATCTTGAAGCCTCCCCGCCCACGACCTCACCTAACCTTGTCACCATTGGGGGTTAGGGCTTCAACATGTGGATTGCGGGGGGGCGCATATTCAGTCCATAGCTCTTCTCCTTCTTTCCCGCTTTCCTTCCGCACTCGCTGACCACCTTTCTGTGCCCGGCCGGAGGCTGAGGCTCCACACATGGAGAAGATATGGTTCCTGCCTCCTACAACACGCATTCTCACAGAGACTGACGGTAACCCAGTCTTCATGGCTCAGCGTGGCGAAGACCGAGCCGGAGGTGTGTGCCCACTGTTCGCCACCCAGATGAGCTCTCGAGTTCTCTAGAAAGCAGAGAAGTTAAGAGGGGCCTCAGCAAAACTGTGGCAGCGACCAAGGGCACGGTTTTCCGTGGAGAAACAAGGCTGACCCGTGTTGGGTTATGGATAAGTGGCAGCAGGTGAACTGGGAGAAATTGCATGGGGCTTGTTCCTGGAGACCGCGAATGCTGAACTAAAACACCTGGACTTTATCTGGCAGGCAAGGGGGCGACTTGCTGGTTTTCTTTTCTCTTGTTTTATAAGCGTAAGAGTAACACGTGTTCAGTTGCGTCAGGCAGAGCGCCCTGGCTTGGTGGGCTCCCGAAGGAAGAGCCTGGAGTCGATACTTGGCAAAGAGATCCGAGCAGTTTCAATCAAGGTGAGAAGGACCTGCTAGCGAACCGCCACATGCATGCATGCATGCATACACACATACATACGTACATGCATGCATGCATACACACATACATACATAATCATATGTATACTATAATCACATAATATAATCAATTATATTAATTATTAGTTAATGTTGATAACATTGACATGCGAATATTAGAGAATAGATATAATAATATTTGAAAGTGACTCTGAAAAAGCTCTATATTTGATCCAACTACCTTCTCAGAAGAGACGTGCTCTTTATCCCTTTGTCCCTAGAAAAAGCCTTTTTGGTGGCCATTCAAACTTCTTCTGGCCTATCCTGTTTAGTGAGCATCTTTATGTATTTTAAATACCGAGGGTTGTTTATGCTCACACACCTGTTA
>NW_011888959.1:1187724-1190487 GCF_000151845.1 Pteropus vampyrus
ACAGCCGGGTTCTGGTGGGGGTTCTCTGCCCGGCTGGCAGGCAGCCAGCTTCTTGCTATGTCCTCACATGGCGGGGACAGAGCGCTCTAGTCTCTTCATCCCTTTGTAAGGGACAAGTCCCATCTTGAAGCCTCCCCGCCCATGACCTCACCTAACCTTGTCACCATTGGGGGTTAGGGCTTCAACATGTGGATTGCGGGGGGGCGCATATTCAGTCCATAGCTCTTCTCCTTCTTTCCCGCTTTCCTTCCGCACTCGCTGACCACCTTTCTGTGCCCGGCCGGAGGCTGAGGCTCCACACATGGAGAAGATATGGTTCCTGCCTCCTACAACACGCATTCTCACAGAGACTGACGGTAACCCAGTCTTCATGGCTCAGCGTGGCGAAGACCGAGCCGGAGGTGTGTGCCCACTGTTCGCCACCCAGATGAGCTCTCGAGTTCTCTAGAAAGCAGAGAAGTTAAGAGGGGCCTCAGCAAAACTGTGGCAGCGACCAAGGGCACGGTTTTCCGTGGAGAAACAAGGCTGACCCGTGTTGGGTTATGGATAAGTGGCAGCAGGTGAACTGGGAGAAATTGCATGGGGCTTGTTCCTGGAGACCGCGAATGCTGAACTAAAACACCTGGACTTTATCTGGCAGGCAAGGGGGCGACTTGCTGGTTTTCTTTTCTCTTGTTTTATAAGCGTAAGAGTAACACGTGTTCAGTTGCGTCAGGCAGAGCGCCCTGGCTTGGTGGGCTCCCGAAGGAAGAGCCTGGAGTCGATACTTGGCAAAGAGATCCGAGCAGTTTCAATCAAGGTGAGAAGGACCTGCTAGCGAACCGCCACATGCATGCATGCATGCATACACACATACATACGTACATGCATGCATGCATACACACATACATACATAATCATATGTATACTATAATCACATAATATAATCAATTATATTAATTATTAGTTAATGTTGATAACATTGACATGCGAATATTAGAGAATAGATATAATAATATTTGAAAGTGACTCTGAAAAAGCTCTATATTTGATCCAACTACCTTCTCAGAAGAGACGTGCTCTTTATCCCTTTGTCCCTAGAAAAAGCCTTTTTGGTGGCCATTCAAACTTCTTCTGGCCTATCCTGTTTAGTGAGCATCTTTATGTATTTTAAATACCGAGGGTTGTTTATGCTCACACACCTGTTACGATACATAAAAGCAGCCAGAGGTAAAGACACTCTACATATAAAGGAACAAGACAACACTTACTAAAGACCTCAGAAATTATACGCATTAGAGACACTGGAATGGCATCTTTAAAGTGCCGAAAGAAAACCCTGTAAAACACTGTCAAGCCAGAATTGCATAACCAAAGAAAATATATCTCAAAAATGAAGTTGAAATAGGCATTTTGCCTGCAAACCTCAAACAAAACCTGTATGAATCTGTGGCAAGCAGACCTGCTCGGTAAGAAATGTTAAAGCAGGTTCTTTAAGCAGAAGAAAGACAATACCAGATGGAAACTTGGATCTAAACAAAATAATGAAGAATGATGGAAATAGCAAATGTGTGAGGAGATATAAACATTTTTCTCATTTTAAAGTTTGTTTATAAATAATATGATCGACTCAAACAAAGAAACAACAATGAATTATGAGGTTTATTACATATATAGGAGTAAAATTTATGACAGCAAAAGCATAGGACAGGGAGGTAAGAAATAAAAGTTTATAAGATTCTTAGATTATATGTCAAGTAGTATAATATTATTTGAAAGCGATTGCGTAAAGACACATATTGCAAATTATAGAGCATCTCTCCAAAAAAAATAAAACAAAGAAGTATCATTCATACATCCACAGTGCAGAAAAAAATAAAATGCTAAAATAAAATTCATCGAAAGAGCAGGAAAGAGGAAGAAAACAAAAACTAAACGGGACACATAGCAAACGGTAATATAATTGATACGTACGTTACATAGAAATGCTTTAAGTCCTCTAACTAAAAGGCAGAGGTCATCAGACTGAACTTCTTTTTTTTTAAAAAAAATCACCCATCTATATTCTTAGATATGAAGACACAAAGGGTTAAAGACATAAGGATGAAAAAATATAAGGATGAAAAAAATATGCCATGCAAATCCTAATCATAAGAAAGCTTGACTACGTTAGTGTCATTCAGAGTAGACCACAGAACAAGGAACAATGCCAGGCTTGTATTTCATAACAGTAGTAGTGTTGATTAATTAAGAAATCATAAAAATCTTAAACCTATGCACAATTATTAACAGAACTTCAAAATACATGAAGCGAACCTTTTGAAAGTATTAGAAAGAGAAATAGACAGATTCACAACTGCAGTCAGAGATTTCAACATTCTTCTCTCAGTAATTGATAGGAAGAGTAACAGAAAATTAATAGAGATTGAGAAGACTTAAAGAACACTATCGGCCACCTTGTCCTAATTGACAGAACACTGTACCCAAAATCTATAGCACATATTCTCATGAGGTACACTTAGAACAGTCACCAACATGGACTGTATCCAGGGTCATAAAGCAAACCTCATTAAGTTAAAAAAGGAAAGAAAACATACACAATGTTTTCTAATCTAAACAAGATTAAATTATAAATCAGTAACGGGAAAAATCTTCAAAGTCTCGGAAATGTCAGAGTTTTAAACACCACCTATGCTTCTAAATAACCTATCAGACAAAAAGAAATCGCAGTGGGGCAATTAAAAATATTTTTAACTGTGAAAATCTAAACACAATGTATTATAA
>NW_011888959.1:1190537-1199808 GCF_000151845.1 Pteropus vampyrus
GTCATTCAGAGTAGACCACAGAACAAGGAACAATGCCAGGCTTGTATTTCATAACGGTAGTAGTGTCGATTAATTAAGAAATCATAAAAATCTTAAACCTATGCACAATTATTAACAGAACTTCAAAATACATGAAGCGAACCTTTTGAAAGTATGAGAAAGAGAAATAGACAGATTCACAACTGCAGTCAGAGATTTCAACATTCTTCTCTCAGTAATTGATAGGAAGAGTAACAGAAAATTAATAGAGATTGAGAAGACTTAAAGAACACTATCGGCCACCTTGTCCTAATTGACAGAACACTGTACCCAAAATCTATAGCACATATTCTCATGAGGTACACTTAGAACAGTCACCAACATGGACTGTATCCAGGGTCATAAAGCAAACCTCATTAAGTTAAAAAAGGAAAGAAAACATACACAATGTTTTCTAATCTAAACAAGATTAAATTATAAATCAGTAACGGGAAAAATCTTCAAAGTCTCGGAAATGTCAGAGTTTTAAACACCACCTATGCTTCTAAATAACCTATCAGACAAAAAGAAATCGCAGTGGGGCAATTAAAAATATTTTTAACTGTGAAAATCTAAACACAATGTATTATAAGGTGTGAAATGCACCTAAAGCACTGATCGGGGGAACAGTTATCATTTTAAATGTTTATATTAGAAAAGAAGAAAGATCCTAAATCAATTACCGCCTTTCATCTAGAGGAAAAAAGAGCAAATTGAAACCAAAGTAAATAGAAAGAAAATAAGAAAAGTAAAAGCAAAAATAAATGAAATAGAATCATCAAAAACAATAGAGAAAAATCCATGCAACCAAAAGCTGGCTCTTGGAAATGATCGATTAATAAAGGTTTAGCAAGACTAATAAAGAAAAGATACAAATTACTAATATTAAGAGTAAAAGAGGGGAACACACTACAAATCCTACAGACGTTAAAAGGATAACCGGTCAATACAATGAACAACTTTAGGCCCTACCTTCTGCAACTAGGTGAAATGGACATATTTCTTGAAAGACAAAAATAATCAAAACTAAGTTAAGAGGAAATAAAACAACTGAATAGCTTTATATCTATTACTGTAACTGAATTTGTAATAACACATTTTCACCACAATTCCAATTTGTATAGCCTCCTAGGCGAATTATAGCAAACATTTAAGTAATAATTAATATCAAACCTACACAAACTCAGAAAATAACTAGACTAAAATGACTCATTTTAGTCTAGTATTAGCTCAATAGCAAACCCAAATGATGTCTTTATAGGAAAGTCATGAACTTAGAAGCAAAAATTCTTAATAAACTATGAAATAAAATCTGGCAATATGGATAATGCACTATGATCAAGTGGGATATAAGATATATAAGATTGGCTTAACTTTTTTAAAAAATTAATGTAATTTACCGTGTTCACGAAGCAGAGTGAAAAACTCTTATGATCATCTCAATAGCTTCAGAAAAAGCGTTTGACAAAATTCCATACTATTCATGGTAAAACTCTCAGTAAACTAGGAATAGAAGAGAAGTTCCTCAGTCTGCTAAAGAGCATCTCCGAAAATCCTATAGCCAACGTCATACTTAATGGTAAAAGACTGAACGCTTTTCTCTTTAGATGAGGAGCAAAGCAAAAATGTCCACTCTCACTATTTTCATTCGGCATTTTATGGGATCTCTAAAGGCAATAAAAAAGGGATAAAACCGTGTGTATTCACAGGTGACTGATCGCGTAAGAAGAAAATCCTGAAGAACCTATTTTTAAAGTTACTAGAATTAATAAGCGAGCTTAGGATTTGGGGATACCTATAATAGACCAGGGATATGTGGTCAGTTGAGTTCTGATAAAAGTATCAAATTTCAATGGGGAAAAGAAAAACTTTTCGACAAATGGTGCCAAGACAACTGGATATCCATATGACACTCTTGTCACATGATGTCTGCAACAAATTAACTCCAAGTGGGGCATAGACCTAAACTCTGAAAGAATAAAATTTCTGGGAGAAAACAGTGGAAAGCTCTTGTGACCTTGGAGTAGACAAAGATTTCTTAGATAAGACACATATATGCAAATCAAAAATTATAAAAATTAATTTGGAATTTATCAAAAACATAAACTTGCCTTTCAAAATATACTTAAGAAAAGGAAAAGGTGAGACGGAATGGGAGGAAATGTTTATCATGCATATCTTACAAAATCCTATATAAAGAACTTAAAGAACTAAGTACTATGGAGACACATCCCATTAACATTGGGAAAATTTATCTGGAAACGCTAAATGGGCTTATTTTGTTATATGTAAATTATACCTGTAATCCTCAAAGTGAATACAACGATTTCTTTGGATACCTCTGCCTCCACACGAGATGGAGTCCCAGGGACTGGATTTATCTTCATGCTCGAAACAACCAAAAACTAAAAATACAAACCAGATAAGAGCTATACCACAGAAGTTTTCAAGGCGCTAAAGACACCGATCCCGGAGGAAGGAGAGAAGACTGAGTGAGCTTAGTTACAGCTTCGACAAAGTGTCTGGGCTGCTGCACAGGATGGGGAACCCAGAGGGAGCCTGGCTGACCTGCTGAGTTGAGGACCAAGAGCTGAGAGTTTGGGGAGACCAAGGTGGCTGGAGTTTGCAGGGCAGAGCCCTGGAGGGCAGAGAGCTACGCAGAGCAAATCAGAAGGCTGCAGAAGTTTCTCCTGGAGGATTCAGCAGAGCACAATCAGCACACAAATGTAAGGAAGTTACCTGAAGTTGGGGAAAAATAGACCCAAAAGACATGCATGCAAGACCAGGAACAGCACCTGTTCCCACCAGCCAGACAGGAAAAATGCAGAACCTCACGAGGCTTCGGGGGAATCCTCAGGGAGATCTTGCCTCTGTAGTTGGGAATCATTCGACTTAGACTGAGCTCTGCTCCAGAACCACCTAATAAATCATCAAAACAAGACCTGAAAGAATCAGCTTTTCCCAAATAACTTCATATCATCCTCAAGTTATGCCAAGAAAGCTCAAGCATATTTTTAGCAATAAAAAGAATCCAGTACCCGACCAGGTAAAATCGATAATGTCTGGCATCTAATCACAGATTACCAGATATGCAAAGAAACAGGAAAAAATGACTGTCATGAAGAGCACTGTCATGATCAATCAATCAATCAAAGTGAGCCTAGAACTAAATACGGACGTCAGACTGGGACAAGGACATTAAAATGGTTATTATAACTGTATTCTGTATGTTAAAAAGTTAAGCCGAGACCCAGAAGTTACAAATGACCCGAATTAAATTTATAGAGATGAATACTACAGCGTGTGCGATGAAAAATTAGACTTTGGATTAACGGGAGATTAGACAGTGCAGAAGAAGAGATTAAGGAATTTGAAGATACAGTGATAAAAATGATCCAAAATGAAACACAGAGAAAAAAGAATTAAAAAAAAAAGAAGGAACAGAGACTTGTCGATCTGTGGGAAACATCAACTGGCCCAACATAAGTGAGATTGGAAATGGGGGGAGGCAGGGAAGCAGGAAAGGTGTATCGAGAAATATGGCCCCCAATTTTCCAGATTCTATGAAAACTACCCACCTACAGATCCGAGTAGCTCAATGAATTCCAAGCACGAGAGATGTGATGCAAACTGCTTCGAGGCGGTCATAACAACCTTGGTCCAAAGAGAAAGTGTTCTAAAGGGCCAGAGAAGAAAGACACATGCGCATGGAGGAACGAAGATAAGGTGACAGCAGATTCCTCATTGGACACGATGCGAGAAGAACAGCATCATTTAAGTACAGAAGGAAAAGGCTCTCGACCCAGCATTCTGTACCCAGAGAAAATGCTTCTCAGACACAGAATCCAGAAGGATTTCTCCTCAGCAGACGGGCACTGCGGGAGCATTAAAGCAAGTGTGTCGGGCTGAAAGCAGATGATACCAGAACAAATCGGGGTGAACACAGAGGAGAGAACAGGGTCGGGAATGGAGACGACATGAAAACGTGGAAGATATTCTCTTATTAACGTCCATCTCTTTAAGATGGTGGCTCGAACAAAGGTTGTCACAACGTATTTTGGGGTTTCTGACATTTGCGTAAGTGGAAGGCGGGAAACACGAGCGTAAAGATGGAGTCAAGAGACATGGAAATCAGCCTTTTATATTATCCGTGAAGTCGTATACCATCGCTCGAGATAACGACACGAAAACGTCGTACACTACATACCCTAAAGCGACCATAAAATGACAAAGACATATAGTCAATAAAGCAACGATGAGGATGAAATGAAATTCTTTGTACGAATCTCAGAAAAAAAGACATCTCCCGCATAACGACGAGTCTAATGCACCACTGTTGCCTTTGCAAGGGAGGAGAGCAGTTGGCTGAAAACGGGTGTGAGGGAACTTTCTGGATTGGTGGAAACATTCTCTTCCCGGTTACATCTGGAGGCCTAGAACAAGTCCATTTTCTCGTATGTCAGTGATGTCGTTAATCCCCAAAGCAGGTTAAAAATATTTCTTTCGTCGTCATCGTCGTCACCGTATCACCCAGACCAAAGGCTTCCCCTTGGGTGGCACCGGCTGGACCCTCCGTCACTGCCTTTCTCAGTCACGGGCTGTGGCCGCCCCCGGCTCTTTGCCGTGGCTTGCCGTGGAGTGCTGGCATTCGGGCTCATCTTTTGTTCGGCTGAATTTCTTGTCCAATGTTTCTTTCAAGAACGATTCCCGGGCTCTGATTTCCTGAATTCTCTCGCATTTGAGAATGTCCACCTTACGCTTCTCCGTTGAAGGGCCGCTTGTCTAAGCCAGACACACCCCCTCTGGGTCGCTTCGGACCTGGCTCTGTGCTCTCAGTGCGTGACTGGTTCTGTGAAGTCAGAGGTTAATGGATGGTTCCCTCTTGGAAGTTTTTTGCTTTTTTTTCCGATTGTGTGCTTAAAGACTTTAACGATGTTGTTTAATGACGACCAGGATATGTATTATAATTGTTTCGTATTATGTTTTCCTGGTATATGTAGGTTCTTTCACCCACTTTTCCGTTCATCGCAGGAAAAAATGTCTTGTATTATGGCTTGTAATAATTTCTTCTGTTCTGCTTGTTGTCTGCTTTAGAGGCAAATATTTTCCTTTCATTTGAATATGCAGTTTGCCCTCCATGTTCAGTACCTTCTCTTAACTTACTTTTATCTCTGCTTTTTTGTCCTGCATTTCCCAGGACGACCTCAGATCTTAACTTCCTGTCACTACTTTGATTTTCAGGAGTGTCTGCTCTCTCCCTGATTGTAACGTATTTGTTAGATCTATAAGTTGCTTCCTTTACTGGACGATATTTTTCTTTTATATTATAATCTCACTTTTTGGTTTTCGGAGAATGGCATTCACTTTTAAATATACATTTCGTATGCAAAACTCACTGGAGTCCGATTCTGTGTCTTACGCCATGTTTTCCTCCAGACGTAGGTTTTCAGCTCTGTCTTGCATTTTCTCGCTCTCTCTTTTCTGCCTCTCCCCGCCCTCTCCGCCTCTGCGGTACATCCGCCTTCCTCACCTTGCTGTGCCTTCATCCTTGTCACCATAGGTGACGAGGGCAGGTCAGTCTAGCCTTTCAATCGGTGTGATCTAATCTGTGTGAAAATGTCATTTTCCCATTTGACCTGGGGCTGGCACGTCTTTCTCTCGGGGCTATAATTTGAAGCTACGTGTCTCTCCGTTAGATTTCCTGTAGTCTACACCGTGGGAGTGAGGGGGCAGCAAGGGACCCCGGGCCGAGGCTGAGGCCGAGCCCCAGTCCTGATCTCCCCTCCGAGCGCCCCGTCCCAAGGCCCGCTCCACCCAGCCGAGGGCACGTTCCCCCTTTCATGGGCATCACGTTGCTGTTCCGACTCAGCACAGGACCCTGGTAGGGCTGCCGGTCACAATACAAAATACCCAGCTACGTCCGAATTTCAGATAAGCAACGAGTAATTGTCTAGTATGAGCATATCCCAGATGGGGCACCTTGGCACACTTTGATGTGCCGGTCTGGCCAGCCCCAGGCCCTGGACGATGGCAAAGACTGTCCCCTATGTGGCGCCTCCTTGCAACACGCAGGCTCTTCTGCTCTCGAGGGTTCCACGTCGCTTCCGCCCGGCCTCCACGCACACCCTTTGTGCGGTCGGCAGGACTGATTCCTCCCCTGAAACGCCTGCTTTTCTCTTGGCCGCCTTTTCGATGCTCATGGCATGAGGTGCTTATGGCCAGCGAAGTTTGTTTTTATGATGTTTTTTCCTTCACTTTCTTGGGTACTGGAGTCGGGCGAGTCTGTGGTTCGCCTTCATTCGGAGATGCTCCGGGAATTCTCGCTCATCGTGACAAAGTTATCACAGATGCGGGGAAAGATGCTGCATTTTGCAGGTGATTTCGGTGTCAAGGTGCATCTTTTCTCGCTATTAGGCCGGGAGCTCCTTTGAGGCAGAGATGGGGCACCTCCACCCTCACCTGAAGGGGTCCCAAATAGTTCCTGTACAGACGGTCGAATGAATGAATGAGATGCAGGGTTACAAAACTGAGTAAAAGGAAGGATCTTTGGGAATAGTAGAGCTGGGTGACAAGGACGGTCAAGCCCTGACCCCTGTGACCGACAATGCAGGGTGAGCACGCGAAGGTGGGGCTGCTCGGCCCTGGCCCTGCCTGTGGTCACCTCCTGGGGAACCCGGATGTGGAAGGAATCACTCTTTCCAGACCTGGTTTAGCCCCTGTTCCTGTAAACCAAGGCTAGATGAGTTGAATCTAGAAACAAACTGTCAAAGTTTTAAAGGTAGGAAGATTTACCAGGTAGTGGGACTGGGGGAGGGGCGGGCTGCCCCGCACAGAGAAGATGCTGGAGCTGGTTTGCAGGGCTGTAAGGGGTTTGCCAAGGGCGAGAGGGCGGGAGCCAGGCTCTGGGCAGCCTGGGCAGCAGAGCAGAGCAAAGGCAGAGAGGACAGGCATGAAGCATCTAGTCCGAGAGCGGTCAGCCCACCCCGGGGAGCCGGGGAGACAGGCGAGGCTGTGGGCGGAGGGGCCTGGTGCCCGGCTGAGGGCGGGACCGAAGTCGGCCTGGGCCCTGGGCAGGCTGGTGCAGACGTGATGCGCTCTGCCTTCGGCCGCCTCCTCCAGAGAGTCATAGCAGATTTGCCCCGAATCGCCGGCCCGCACTGTCCTGCTAATCACCAGAATTGCGTGCTGGGCGGGTTTTGAGTTTGAGGGGGAGGCGGGGAGGAGAGGCCAGCTGTCCCTGGCTCATCGGCCACACTGTCTCTGACCTTTCTGCCCCGGTGACTCAGTGGGCGTAAGTGTCTGGTCTGCTCATAGATGTGCACTTTGCCCTTTCGGTCCGGGGAACTCCAGAATCATCCCAAATATTATGTATTTTTACATCTACTTTTAGCCAACTGGCAACGCGTTTTCAGAATTTCCTTTTTGTATGCACATAAAATGGCACAATTTTCTGTAAAAGTGGACTCTGGGAAGAAAGCTTGTGAGCCTTACCCCGTCCTCTGGGTGAGGTACCCCTGAGGAGTCAGTTGGGGACATGTCAGGGCCTGTCACACGTGAGTCTGAGCGAATGTTCTAGGATGATTAGGTGCACGTTTGGAGCAGGCGTCTTCACTAGGTTGGCAAACATTTCATGGGGACCTTCTGCTCCGGGCATTGTGCTGAAGTCAGGACACACAGCCGAGGGAGGATTTGGCCTTTGACCTCCAGGAGCCCAAAGTCTAAAAGAAGACACCAGGTAAGCACAGGTGCACCAGTCGCGACAGCACAAAGCGATGCCACACGTGCCCAGCCCGTCCCACCGCACACACCGTCCTCTGTGCCTGGCGGGCGAGCCCGCGCCCCCTCCTTCCGAATCTGGGACCCTCGGCCCGAGGGGGAGGCGCCCTGGCAGGTGTAAAACCAGACCATTCGGCCATAAGCTCCAGGGGTCCTGGCTGTGTCACAGAGACTTAGCTCCGCGGACTTAATCTTATTTTGGAATAACGAGGAAATCTGAAACAGTACACGGGGAGTCGAAGGGGTCCTCCCAAACTCCACGTCTACCCAGAACCCCAGAATGTGACCTTTTTTGGAAATAAAAAAAATGATTTACAGATGGAATTAAGGGTTGAGATGAGATTATACTGGGATAGGGCGGGCCCCAAATCCAGTGACTGGTGTCCTTATAAGAGACATGGAGACATAGGGAAGAAGCCACGCTAAGGCAGACGCCAGGGACGCAGAAGCCGAGGGACGAGCTGGAAGAGGCAGGAAGGATCGTCCCTGCGAATCCGTGGAGGGAGCACGGCCCTGCCGACTCCTCGTTTGTGGGCTTCTGGGCACCAGAGCCGGGAGAGCGTCGATGTCTGTGATGGCGAGTCCCCGTACCTGTGGCGATTTGTTACAGAAGACCCAGGAAACCAATTCACAAACTTACATATTAAAAAAAAATGACAACGATTCCAGTGGGAATTTTACATTGTGGCTCAGAGCAAAGGACGACTAGTGACGTGGGCGGCCAGGCGAGGGACAGAGCCGAGCCAGGCGGTGCTACTGTCCCGCTGGTTCCTCTGTGCCACCAGGCCATGCTCCCCGGCCCCCACCCGGCCTCGGTTCGCCCCGGCTGTGGTCTGGAGATTTCTGGGGAGTGCCCGACTGCTGGGAACCGATGGCCACGGCTTTGATCAGGGCCACTTAGATCGAGTTGCCGGGAAGTTCCGTTTTAAGTACCAGTGGCCAGCCAGAAGCTGAAGATGACTCGCAGAGGGGTCCCCAGGGGCTCGGGGAGGGCAGGGGGAGGCCCAGGTGGCTGGGCCCCCACTGACGCTGTGGGTGGCTCCACGCCTGCCGTGCTGTGCCTCTGAGCTCCTTTCTGCAGTGGAGGGCTTAGCGACAGTGCATCTTCTCAAGGCTGTCGGCAGACACATGGTGCGGAGCCGCCTTGTCAGCGGAAAAGCAGGTACACAGAAGCCTTCGCCACTATCGTTGGAAGGAGCTAAAAATACGGGTTGCGCGTGTAGGACCACAGTCCAGTATTTCTAGGCCGCGCGTGCAGACTTCATCAGACACTGGCGGGGACATCCAGGCCTCCCCACCAGCTCGGCTCCTGCAAACAAGCCCGGAAACAGTCTGGACCTCACCTGCTGCTCAGGTGGGCCGGCGGAGGGGGAGGATGCTGCTCAGCATCTCTGCCAGGATCAGAGGAGTCTGATCCCCAGCCGGGGGCCAGGTGTGCGGTGGGGGAGCCCACCTGGCACCCCGTGTTCATGCGGGG
>NW_011888959.1:1201070-1202302 GCF_000151845.1 Pteropus vampyrus
AGTCCCCAGAGCAGAGCAGGTCCTTTCTTCTCAGCCTGACGAAGGCGGACAGGACAGGGGTGGGGGTGGGGGTGGTGGGGGTGCAGGGTGCGATGATGTGCGCCTGTGCCCTGGGGGTGGGGTTAGGGGTGGGGGTGCAGGGTGCGCTGATGTGTGTCTGCGCCCCGGGGGTGGGGGTGGGGGTGCAGGGTGCGCTGATGTGCGCCTGCGCCCCGCCTGCCGGGCCGAGCCCCAGGGTGCTGCTCATTGCCCTTTGAGGGAGGCTGCCCAGGGCGTGGCGTCTCTGCCCAAGGTGGCTGGGTCGGCGAGTGACGCAGCCTGGACTGAAACTGGGCCCGTGGCCCGAGGGCAGCACCCAGGTTCCTTCCTCCGTGTTATTTGTCTCCTGTGGGCCCGAGGGGTTCGGCTGTGCCTGTACATGGTGTTCCCTGCAGCATCAACACGGCGTTGTGTAATCCTGCGGCTGTGTGTGGCGTGTGGGATGCTGAGCGTGTGGGCCTCTGCGGGGGTCAGGCCAGGCTAAGCCGAGGCCCCGGCCTGCGCGTCCGAGGGATCCTGGGCCAGCAGCACCCCCTCACCCCCGTGTGAACCCAGTGGGAAGCGCCCGGCGAGCACGCCAAGGCTCAGGCTGATTTATGGGGGTGGAGGCTTCGGCGCTGCATCCACGCAGCACTTTCAAAGCCCGGCGTGCAGAGCCGCAGGGTCTCGGGCTGGCGGTGCAGCTCGCTGGGCTCAAACGACCCCTCTCCCGAGCATTCGTCATGTTTCCATGGGGACAGCGGGCAGGTGATTTACGCCCATCTCTTCCCTCGGCGGCTGGGCCAGTGCAGCTGGAGAGGACGCAGGAACACGCGGGCGGCGAGAAGGGCTCCGAGGAGGCCACCCCAGCCCCGTTCGCCTGAGTCAGAGGCGCAGGCCGGTCCCATCGGAGCGGGGGGGTGGGGCGGTTGGGGGGGTAGGAGCCGGTCGGATTCGCTTTCTGCGATTTTCCAAAACATTGCATTATTAGGGATGAACTCTGGAACGCCCGGGCCTCGTGAGCGGGGCTGCCGAGGCCGTCCGGACCTCGCGGGCCAGGGGCAGCGCGGTTTGGCTCGCGTGCGGCCGCCCTGGCCCTCTCTCTGGCCTTTCCACTTTAGTGCAGTAACTCACGGGTAAGATGAAAACGGCTCCGAGATAACCGGAAAGCCTTGGCCTTCCGCGCAGTAAACAAAGCAAGTTCAAAGGCAAAG
>NW_011888959.1:1202352-1202975 GCF_000151845.1 Pteropus vampyrus
GGAGGCAGAGTGGTGGTCAAGGTGAAGAGTCTGGGGCGGTCCTGACCGCAGGTCTGAGTCAGGAGTGGGAGGTGGTGAGGGAGGAGGTGTGGGGTTACCGGGAGCTCCTCGAAGCCACTCTGAAGACCCAGGCCGTGTCCTCAGGGCAACAGGAGAATCTGTGGGTTTTAAGAAGAGAACACGCTATGACCCATTCGACAGGTGCGTTCATCCGTCTATACTGACCATCTGCTGGGCGCCGGGCCCAGGTCAGGCTCCACGCTGGGGCCGCTGAGAAAGCATTTGAGAAGGACCCATGTCTGGCATTGACATGGGGGGCGTTGGGGACATGGGAAGACTAGGTAGGTGCTTTGCGGTCATCCCAACGAGACACTGCGGGGTGGGAATTAGGTTCACCCTGGGGTGATGGACAGGGGAAGGCAGACTGGAGATTGCAGGCGACCCAGGGAGTGGCTGGGTGACCACATGGCTGTGGCTGTGGCCGTGGGGGGTGGCACAGGGTCGGGGAGCGGAGGGTAAGGGAAGAATGACTCTGGAGTGACTAGTTTCAGCCAGCAGGGATGGAGACCACAGGAGGTGGCGGACGTTCTCGGCATGGACGTGTGCGACAGCGGGTACGGGAG
>NW_011888959.1:1203274-1209644 GCF_000151845.1 Pteropus vampyrus
GTGCGGCCGCCCTGGCCCTCTCTCTGGCCTTTCCATTTTAGTGCAGTAACTCACGGGTAAGATGAAAACGGCTCCGAGATAACCGGAAAGCCTTGGCCTTCCGCGCAGTAAACAAAGCAAGTTCAAAGGCAAAGACTCCCCTGGCCCCGAGTCAGCCCCAGCGGCAAGCTCTGCTCACGCCTGGCCCAGCCGAACCGCAGCGCAAGACGAGGCCTCGCTTATTCGCCCGCACGCGGAGACCCCAGTGCGCCCGCCTCCGACCCGCGCTAAGCGCGTGGATGAGGTGCCAGCACGCCCTCCAGGGCATGGAGACTGCGCACTCCCAGACCAGCCCCTGCGGGTGTGAGGCGGCCCCGCACCCCTGCGGGAGCAGGACAGGGACAGTCCCTCCGAGGCGGCCAGCAAAGCCGCTGCGTGGCGGGGACCCCTAGGAGGCGAAGGGCGATGGGACGGTGACAGTGGAGGTGCCGATGGGCGTGTGGACAGAGGGCGCTGTATGCACCAAGCGTGGAGGCAGAGTGGTGGTCAAGGTGAAGAGTCTGGGGCGGTCCTGACCGCAGGTCTGAGTCAGGAGTGGGAGGTGGTGAGGGAGGAGGTAGGTGTCGGGTTACCGGGAGCTCCTCGAAGCCACTCTGAAGACCCAGGCCGTGTCCTCAGGGCAACAGGAGAATCTGTGGGTTTTAAGAAGAGAAAACGCTATGACCCATTCGACAGGTGTGATCATCCGTCCATACTGACCATCTGCTGGGTGCCCGGCCCAGGTCAGGCTCCACGCTGGGGCCGCTGAGAAACGTTTGAGAAGGACCCATGTCTGGCATTGACATGGGGGACGTTGGGGACATGGGAAGACTAGGTAGGGGCTTTGCGGTCATCCCAACGAGACACTGCGGGGTGGGAATTAGGTTCACCCTGGGGTGATGGGCAGGGGAAGGCAGACTGGAGATTGCAGGCGACCCAGGGAGCGGCTGGGTGACCACGTGGCTGTGGCCGTGGGGGGTGGCACAGGGTCGGGGAGCGGAGGGTAAGGGAAGAATGACCCTGGAGTGACTAGTTTCAGCCAGCAGGGATGGAGACCACAGGAGGTGGCGGACGTTCTCGGCATGGACGTGTGCGACAGCGGGTACGGGAGTGAGCGCGGCAGCCTCGCGGAGAGAGTCTAACGCGTACGCCGCAGGAAGTGGGGCCAGGACGGCCGTGACGGTGGCCGAGGGCAGCAGGGTCAGCTGGCTCGAGTGCGAGTGTGCAAAGCAGAGGGGAGGCCCTGCACAGAGCCGGGGCCTGGCGAGACTGGGGACTCCCGGCGAGGACTGGCCAGCACCCCGAGGCCATCTTGCTGCCTCGTGCCTGCCGGGGGAGAGGCCTGGGCTCGGGGACGCAGCAGCTCTGCGGGCGTGGGGGAGGCCCGGAGGGCTAGACGCCAATGCCAGGGTCTGCGCCAGCCGAGTCAGGCCAGAGACTGCAGCGGGTTAGGAGGGGTGGTGGCCGCAAGTCGGGAGGGAGGTGGCTGCGGGGGTAGGTGGCCGCGAGGGGCGGGGGGAGGTGGCCGCAGGCCGGAGCCCTTGGCGGTCTGACATGAAGGGCGTGCCGTGGATATGGGAGCAGGGTTCCGTGTCCAGATTCCGACACTCGGTGCTTCAGAATGTCAGGTAACATCTTCGACCTCCAGGCCCATGTCCAAGGGAATCCTGGGGCCACCTCCCAGGCTTGGGGTGCTTAACAAGCCAGGCGCGGGGCTGACGGGCCGCAGAGCACACGGTACCCCTCAGACGTAAGATTTCAGCTTTGACCAAGCACGCCAATGGTGCCCACTGCCATCTGTGTCTTTGGCCAGTGCGGGACAGACAAGTAGAACAAATTGTGGGTTTTTGATGGGTTTTTCTCTGCATGCAAACATATTCCCATCAGGGCAGGGCGGGGGGATCCTCAGAGATGTCGGGACGGGCGGGGGTGCCCTGCTGGTGGAAATGGACTTTGTTAGCCCAAAGGCCGGGTCCCCCGTGTTTCAGAAATGTGTTTCCAAACGCTTAAGAGGTCTGAGGACTCATTCACCGATGGAGAGCTAGCGGAGGCCGATCTGGAAGGACTTCCTGGGGGACGTAGGCCCAAAGAGATTTGCCGCAGAGAAGCCTGAGTGCAAAACCAGCGTTCAGACACTATGGTGGCCGCGTGACAGTCACTGGGCCATCTGGTGGAATCTGACACACTGGGGAGGGGCTCGGGAGCAGGGACCGTCACTGCCGTGGCTCTGTGCCAGCAGCTCATGGCACGGGAGGGGATTTCGAGGTTCCAGGGGACTGGGTGGGGAGGACAGTATGGAGCCATGTGCCAGCCGCATTAGAGATGAGGCCAGCTCATGCCGTGCCTGACTCTGCTCACTTGCGGTGGTCGACGTCATCGGGCCGTGAGGTGCGCCAGTGAACACGGTCACCCTTGTGCTGCTCTCCACGCTCACGAGTTCCCCCACGTAGGAGGGCAGCAGGAGGGTGACCGCACATAGACCGCCCACCCCACGGAGGGGTGACAAGGCGTGAAGGACTGGAAGCCTGGGCAACTCAGGAGCGCGGAGGCCATGGCTAGTGTGGCATCCCATTTTAGGAAAAGAGAATGAGCCACTGTGACAAAGTCCCGGCTTAGTTACAGTCTTCTTGACTTGCCATTCGCTGGTGTGAGTCCCAGAAACGACACCTTTAGGTGGGCCGTGGGAGCACCGAGGTCCTGAGCGCTCGAGATTTAGAAAAGGTTCCCAGGCCCAATGGAAGGCAGCAGTGGGGTGACCGTAAGCCTGGCGACAGGTCTGAGCAGCATTTTCCTTACTGGCTCCTGCTAGAGGCTTCGTCTCTGATCCCCACACGGCGGAGGCTCCGTGTCCCTTGCGTGGCATCGGCTGGCCAACTCCATTCTGCTTTGGCGGCGCGGTCTCGTTCCTTCTCTAGCCTCTGATTTCGTGGAGACAGTGCATTTTCATGTTCTCCGCTCCCGCGAGCTGTCCCAAGGCTGGCTGCGTTTTAAGATCGTGAGTCTGGGTGGCCAGCGTGCATGGCCCAGGGACCCAGGGATCCCTGCGGTCCCGTCACTCAGCCGCTCAGGGCTGCAGATGGCAGATGCCATGTCTTTCCCCGTCGGCTCCTGAGACCCAGCCCCGAAGCTGAGACCCAGCCCCGAAGCCGAGCCAGCTCGATGCCCCGGCCCCCCAGTGCCTTCTGACCTTAATCCACCTCTTTGGTAAGATTTATTAATTACGATGCTCGAGCCAGCTTTGTGCCAAGAAGTTCAAAGCATCTTGCAGCCTTAACCCGTTAATCCCATTAGCATCCCGGGGAGAGCGGAAGGCGCTGTCCCAATCCTGTGGCTCCCACGCCGGTCCTGGGAAGGTCGGGAGGGGTTCGGCGAGCTTGAGCAGAGGGCTTGGCCTCAGCGTCCTCGCTGAGTCAACGCGGGCCTGGAAAAGAAGCCGAGTTTCCTGACTCAGGCCGAGGGCCGCGTTGCCAACGCAGGCTCCGCTCCTTACAAAACAGCCATTGTCCACGTCTCCAGAGATGCGCCCATCCCCCGGGCCGGGCAGTCGTGGGCATCCGAGTGCCAAGCACTGGGACTGTTTGCACCGAGGGCTGGAGGGAGAGGAGTTTGATCATGGGGGCTGGCAGAGCTCGGCCCTGCCCTCCACGCAGAGAACACCCTCCCCAAAAGGGTTCTGGCTCGGCCTCGGAGGGAGCGCAGGCAGCCCGGCCACCACCCGGGCCACCTGTGCGGGGAGCGCCACAGCTGTTCTGTGATCCCGGGGCTACCTATGGGGCAGGGCTTCTCCCCAGGGTGCTCGGGAGGGGCCCGTGGACGGAGGCAGCTGGACAAGGAAGAAACAACATGTTCCTTCTCCGGCCTGCACGGCCTGCACGCCCGCGATTCTGCATTGTTTTTCATTTTCAGCCTAATTTTAGTCCAAGAATTTGGTGAAGCTGGAGAGGAGTCTTAAACCTCTCTCTCTCTCTCTCTCTCTCGCTCTCTTTTTTTTTTTTGTAAACAAGTGTGCTTTTCTGGCCAGATGTTTCTTTTTTTCTTGGTTTTTACGGGGCTGCGCCACTGAGCTGTCCTCTGAGACTGAATAAATCTTTGTTTTATGGCTTCTTTGGTCCTTTACAGCTCAGGGCCTCAGGAAGGAATCAGATCTTGTAATCCTTCTGGTCTTAGCCTCGAATGACCTCACAAACGCACCAGTAACTGAAACGTCTGCGCGATGTTTCTGTGGCTGATCCGAGAGCACGTTGCCGGGGTCCGGGACCCTGGTCCCGGAGGTGGACGCGGGCCGGGGGTGGACTCACCGGGCCGTGCGTGCCCCAGCCCGGCGCCGCCCAGGATGAAAGCGCACCCCTGTCACGGACTGCGTGTCTCGGGCGAATCGGTGCGCTTTAGTGGGACCTGGACACGACGGCCTCTGTCTCCGGCTGGATGTCCCCGTTTAAAGCTGAGCCCCACGTCAAGCACGTGCAGAGTGGGTGCTCGGAATGGCCCCTCGGGGCCCGCGAGCTGGTCCCGCGGGAGGTGTGTGGGGCATAGGACGACACGGGCTGGGGAAAGCCTGAGGTAAGGGGAAATGTTTTCACGGCCTGGGGCAGTGGGCTTATTGCCTCTATTTTTACTTCTAAAAGGGCCCTGGCAGAGGTTCGGCCTCGTAAAGTCTGTTGCGAGTGATGCAGCCGTGGAGCCAGCAGCGGGCAAGCGGCCTGTTTTTTTGGACAGATTTTCATCTGGGAGAAGAAAGCGCTATTGCTCAATCTTGAGAGTTGGGTTTTAGACCCCGGAGGCATATCCGACCTCGAGGCTGACCTTGGGCGAGATTCCAGATGGGGCGGCGCCCATGGGTGCTCGCGCCCCTCTGCCCGTGGGGGCCCCGCGGCCCCAGCCCCGTCGCTCCGGCGCCTTCTGAGAGGTTCAGCGTGACTCGCCCGCCTCTTGTTCCCTGCTCTCTGCAAACGCACTGCGTCCTTCCCTGGCCCCCTCTCTGGACAGCTGGCGCCGCTGCCCTCCCGGTCACCTGTCCCCTGTCATCATTCATCGTTCACCCCTTCCTCTCCTCCCACATCTCAGTGGTCGTCAGATCGCGTTACCTCGACCTCTGTGATGTGTCGTCGCCATCCTCGGCTGTGTCAACGGCCTCTTAGTGGCCCATTCTGCCTCCGAGCTCTCTGAACGCCACCTGTCTGTACCTGCAGCTGGCGGCTTTTCCTAAACTTGGCCTTGGCTGTGGCGCTCTGCAGTCTCGGATGACCCCGCATCAACACGGACGTGAGGTCAAGTCGCTTTCACTCGCTGTCTCGGGCTCCTCACCGAGCGGCTCATCTCGCCTTCCTGGACAGGAACCCTGCTTGCCATGCCCAGGATCCCGGCTGCACTGCGCAGAGGCCCACGCCCAGCCGATCCCTGTCTTTGCTCACTCTGCGTCTGCCACCTGGAGGGAACCCCCTTCCCGACAGAGTTGAATGTCCAGAGGCCTCGCCGGCTGCCGACAGGAGGGGCTTCTGGACTCGGGTCGAGAACACAGGTGAGAAAACCGTTTAGTTCTGAAGCAAAGAGAGATTAGCCATCGGAAACACCGGGGCGGGCGTTTTGGTGCGTCCCCTCCAGTGCGGCCGTCTTGGCGTCGGGAACACTGCGAGTCCTGGAATGTGAGCCGCTACCTTTGCAGCTGCGTTACTTTACTAAGAGATGGGCAAAAGGGACACCCGACCTCATGCCTGAGCCTCGCCCTTTGCAAGCCCACCCTGGGGGCGAGGACATCGGGGGACGGAGGGACAGAGTGGGAGCCGGGCACCTCCTGGGAAGCAAAGCGCAGAAAACTAGGCATCTGGGGTCTTCAGCGCCCGTCATTTCAGAAGCGCGGTGGGAGAGGGCGGCGGCCAGCACTTCCTAGCATCCCTTCCCTTTGGGAACTGGGGCCTCTGTCCCTCACCACTGGAATCGGGCTGGGCTTGTGACAGGCTCTGGCCAATAGCATGTGGCAGAAGCAAGGGCTCCAGACACGTGGCTTCTCCCTCCAGCTGGAGGAAAGTTAGTCCCCTGGGAGACGAGAGACCACGTGGAGCAGAGACCAGCCCTCCTAGTTGAGGCTCCCCAACCAGCCAGGCCCCCCGCAGCAAAGCATGAGACTGAGGCTCTATTCGACCCTCCAGCCACCAGCTGACCTGCCCACTGACCCCATGAGGAAGACCAGCAGAGAACAGCTGAGCCGACCCGAACCAGAACAGCCCAGCTGATCCACGTGATTGCGAGCTTAAAAAAATGGACATCGTGTCAAGCCACTGAATGTCAAAGTGGTTTGTTAAACAGCAAAGCTCAGGATACAGGGGCCATCGGTCATTCAAAGCCAAGTGTGTGC
>NW_011888959.1:1209694-1211193 GCF_000151845.1 Pteropus vampyrus
GCACTTCCTAGCATCCCTTCCCTTTGGGAACTGGGGCCTCTGTCCCTCACCACTGGAATCGGGCTGGGCTTGTGACAGGCTCTGGCCAATAGCATGTGGCAGAAGCAAGGGCTCCAGACACGTGGCTTCTCCCTCCAGCTGGAGGAAAGTTAGTCCCCTGGGAGACGAGAGACCACGTGGAGCAGAGACCAGCCCTCCTAGTTGAGGCTCCCCAACCAGCCAGGCCCCCCACAGCAAAGCATGAGACTGAGGCTCTATTCGACCCTCCAGCCACCAGCTGACCTGCCCACTGACCCCATGAGGAAGACCAGCAGAGAACAGCTGAGCCGACCCGAACCAGAACAGCCCAGCTGATCCACGTGATTGCGAGCTTAAAAAAATGGACATCGTGTCAAGCCACTGAATGTCAAAGTGGTTTGTTAAACAGCAAAGCTCAGGATACAGGGGCCATCGGTCATTCAAAGCCAAGTGTGTGCTCAGGTCTGAACTTCCCGTAGGGTCTTGCCCACTGGTTTTCGGTTAAGATACAGCATTGGCAGAACTTATCTGGTTTCCATTTGAAAAGTGGAGGATGGACTCTTGTACATTTTTTTTCCCAAAGGTAAAGTACAAATCACATAAAACTCACCATTTTAACTTTAAGAATGTGCACCAGCACGTACAGCCATCGCTTCTAGTTCCAGAACTTTTGCGTCGTCCCCAAAGGAAGCTTGTGCTTGTTGAGCGCTTGCCGCCAGTTATTTGCCACCCCCGTCCCCCCCCATCCCCAGCCGTAGGCAACCGCTACTCCACCTTCCATCTCTACTGAGTTCCCCGCACATTTCACGTGAACGGAATCATACAACCCGCGGTCTTCGCGACTGGCTCGCTTCATTCACTTAAGACAGTGTTTTCAAGATTCATCCATATTGTGGTGTGAACGGGCACTCGATTCCTCTTTATGGCTGAAGGACCCCTGTTCCTTTCCAGGGTCTTTGGCTCCGTGTCCCTTACTGGATCGTGTGTCTAGTAACAGGATGCGCAAGGAACCGTTCTAAGTGGTTGCCTCGTTCACCCCTCACAGTCACCTGGCAAGCTTGGGGCTGTCCTCCTCTGCACTGGACAGATGAGGCAGCTGAGGAGCGGAGAGCTTAGCTGTTGGACCAGAGTCACGCATCTGATGAAAGGCGGGTCAAAGATCCTAATTGGGAGGGTATCGTTCTCACACCCGGGCCGTTCCGTGGTGCGGAGTCGGGTCGTGGGGACGTTGGGTGGCAGGACGCCCTCCAGTTCCCAGCTTCGTATCTCACAGGAAGAACCTCCACTGAATTCCCAGCAGACCGTGACACATGCACAGGAACACGACTGTGTGACTGATTTCAGGATGCGTGTTATTTCTTCTGATTATAAAAAGAATCCTGACTTACAAGGATTCAGGCAAATCCAATGTAAAGAACATGAGGGCTCCTGATTAAAAAAAAAAGAAGGCGGAAAAAAGAATGGAACCGGAAAATGAAAGA
>NW_011888959.1:1211818-1212867 GCF_000151845.1 Pteropus vampyrus
AACCGCTACTCCACCTCCCATCTCTACTGAGTTTCCCGCACATTTCACGTGAACGGAGTCATACAACCCGCGGTCTTTGCGACTAGCTCGCTTCATTCACTTAAGACAGTGTTTTCAAGATTCATCCATATTGTGGTGTGAACGGGCACTCAATTCCTCTTCATGGCTGAAGGACCCCTGTTCCTTTCCAGGGTCTTTGGCTCCGTGTCCCTTACTGGATCGTGTGTCTAGTAAGAGGATGCGCAAGGAACCGTTCTAAGTGGTTGCCTCGTTCACCCCTCACAGTCACCTGGCAAGCTTGGGGCTGTCCTTCTCTGCACTGGACAGATGAGGCAGCTGAGGAGCGGAGAGCTTAGCTGTTGGACCAGAGTCACACATCTGATGAAAGGCGGGTCAAAGATCCTAATTGGGAGGGTTTCGTTCTCACACCCGGGCCGTTCCGTGGTGCGGAGTCGGGTCGTGGGGACGTTGGGTGGCAGGACGCCCTCCAGTTCCCAGCTTCGTATCTCACAGGAAGAACCTCCACTGAATTCCCAGCAGACCGTGACACATGCACAGGAACACGACTGTGTGACTGATTTCAGGATGCGTGTTATTTCTTCTGATTATAAAAAGAATCCTGACTTACAAGGATTCAGGCAAATCCAATGTAAAGAACATGAGGGCTCCTGATTAAAAAAAAAGAAGGCGGAAAAAAGAATGGAACCGGAAAATGAAAGATGCGTAGACAATGTATGGGAAAGGTCGGCTGTGACGTGGCTGCAGGGAGCGTGGAATGCGGCAAGCGTCCAGCACGTCTGCTGTGGACGTGACTCAATAAAAGAATAATGATTTGAATAAAGTGACAAAGCCATTTCGATGTCGATACATCCCAAATCCCTGGCATCGAAATGGCCTTGGAAAAGTTGCCAGGTGAAAGTGACGCTTGTGGTGGCCTGCGTCAGAAAAGGAACGGACAGCAAGGGGAACTGTCCCCCAACGTCTGCAGAGCTCGAAACAGGGAAAACGGTGCCGGATGGAATTTTTGGGTTCCTGGGTTTCAAGCACCC
>NW_011888959.1:1212917-1215475 GCF_000151845.1 Pteropus vampyrus
ACAAGGATTCAGGCAAATCCAATGTAAAGAACATGAGGGCTCCTGATTAAAAAAAAAAGAAGGCGGAAAAAAGAATGGAACCGGAAAATGAAAGACGCGTAGACAATGTATGGGAAAGGTCGGCTGTGATGTGGCTGCAGGGAGCGTGGAATGCGGCAAGCGTCCAGCACGTCTGCTGTGGACGTGACTCAATAAAAGAATAATGATTTGAATAAAGTGACAAGGCCACTTCGATGTCGATACATCCCAAATCCCTGGCATCTTAATGGCCTTGGAAAAGTTGCCAGGTGAAAGTGACGCTTGTGGTGGCCTGCGTCAGAAAAAGAACAGACAGCAAGGGGAACTGTCCCCCAACGTCTGCAGAGCTCGAAACAGGGAAAACGGGGCCGGATGGAATTTTTGGGTTCCTGGGTTTCAAGCACCCTGCTCCATGCTTTGACGGGTTACGTCCCGTGAGATCTTCACGCCACTCTCTGAGGTAGGAGTCTCTAGCTGCAGAAGGTGGGTGAGGTTTGGCGGTAAGATGCCCTCTGTGACGTCCCAGAGGCTGGCACGGCACCCACTTTCCCGATACTCCAGTCTCGTGCTGCTCCTGCAGCTTCGCCCCGTCCTTCTCGGATGAATCACGAACGCCCCTCACGGCCCAGCTTGCTTGGGCGAAAGACTGCCTATGGACGGGTCCTCACTGCTCACGAGAAATCAAAAAGCAGCTCAAAGATCACGTCCCACTCGTGGTCTCCCCGGCATTAGCTTTACTCGATGTTCGATGAACATCAGCGTCTCGTTGTCACTGTCTTAATTCAGTGGTTTTGAGACGATGTCCTCTCTTCCGTGAAATGCCTTTCTTGACAAGCCCCGCTCTCTGATTGCCATTGATTTATTTATACATGCACACACTGAAGCAGGAGTAGATAGAGCAAGCAAGGCGTGGCGGCAAGGGAGCATGTAACGAGTCAGAGGAAGTGCTTGTTCTGACAGCCGCCGGAGCTGAGTTCTTAGCACCCAAAGCAGCGAGGAGACTGTGCCCGTTCGCAGGATTGTCAAGGCTCTTTTCCCGTCCTTCCGTCCTTGGCACTGAGGTTTTTCCTCTAAGACACTGTCCGGGAAGGCTGAAGTGCATCCAGGCTACCCGGATCATGTCCACTGACATATCAGCATCCCTGGCAGGCCGTTTAGCTGAAGGATATATATGTGGTTGTAGAGGTGGAAGGCCCCCAAACTCTTGTTCTCTGTCACAGGAAATAGCCAGGGTTCTTTGCAGAGACACAGCGGTTCACAGAGCACCAAGGAATAGAAAGGGTGTTAAGGACCAAACTGGAGACAGGCCTTTTATTTGGGGATGATGGGAGACCCAGAAGGAAGACCCAGAGAGAGCCCCCAGGAGGGGCACTGCATTGTTTAGCCACCGGCGCACTGATCAAATGGGGACCGACTGGGTTTCTTTGGAAATAGATGACGTACATGTACATTTTAAATCTCTCCTTTTTTTTTTTTTAATCAAAAAATATTGTCACAGAGCAGATAGACTTTATGGCCAAACTGTTGCCATGAAATAAAGAAGAAGATATAGAATAACTACCTCTATAAAACAAGAGCTTAAAGCAGAGATGGACATCAGGGAAGATAGGGCAAATGAGAAGGAAATGAGACATGCACCTGCAGAACGCAGGACGACGTGGGAGAGAAACGCGCCAGTCTTTGCAGATAATGAGGGCATCTTGGAAGCAGAACAAAAACAGAGAATAGACGTTGCTGAAAACATAGCAAGGTGTGCGGAGGACAAGATCAAGCCGAAAGTGAACAAAATAAAATGGAATGATGCGAGGCATCTAGAAGGATTTGAGTTCCAGGAGATGGTAAAAAAGAGCCCAAATATGGGTACCCAGTGATCTGAAAAATAAAAGAACCGAGATCAGGGAAAAAAAAAATTAAAAATTAAAAGGATAAGTTAAGAAACATTTCTGGAAATAAAAGAAGAGTTGGATCTACAGATTAGGAGGAAACGTCGTGTCCCAAGAGAAGTGGACGCAGTGTTCAATGCTGAAGTGTTTCTGATTAGAGTTCCTGAATTTCAAAGATGTAAAGGGAATCAAGAAGTGATCAGGTCACCTAGAAGGGAAAGAACAGAACTATGGCGTTAGTCTTCGCAGCCAGAAGGGGGAGGAGCGAAGCCTGTGACTTGCCCGAGAAAGTCGTTTCATACCTAACTAAACTGTCATGCGAACGTGAAGGCAACCGGCATGGTGAACACGCAGGAACTCGGGAAACAGCGTTCATTTCAGCCTGTCTTGAAGACGCTCCGAGAAGTAGAATTTTAGCTAAACAAAGGATGAAGGAAAAGAATTGGCTCTGAGCATGAATCCATCTAATTCTAGAGCTAGGTCACGAGAAAAGGGTGAAAACATTCCAGGAGAGAGAGAGAAAGTGACCAGCGTGGGAGAGAGAAGGGAGGCTGTCTGGAGCAACGCCCTTCGGGGGGTGTGGACGGATGGTTCTGGAACACAGGTGGAGTCGCCTTCAGGTTGGGGCATGAAAAGTTCGTGGCTGGAAGCAGGAAG
>NW_011888959.1:1215525-1218252 GCF_000151845.1 Pteropus vampyrus
GGAAATAGCCAGGGTTCTTTGCAGAGACACAGCGGTTCACAGAGCACCAAGGAATAGAAAGGGTGTTAAGGACCAAACTGGAGACAGGCCTTTTATTTGGGGATGATGGGAGACCCAGAAGGAAGACCCAGAGAGAGCCCCCAGGAGGGGCACTGCATTGTTTAGCCACCGGCGCACTGATCAAATGGGGACCGACTGGGTTTCTTTGGAAATAGATGACGTACATGTACATTTTAAATCTCTCCTTTTTTTTTTTTTAATCAAAAAATATTGTCACAGAGCAGATAGACTTTATGGCCAAACTGTTGCCAAGAATTAAAGAAGAAGATATAGAATAACTGCCTCTATAAAACAAGAGCTTAAAGCAGAGATGGACATCAGGGAAGATAGGGCAAATGAGAAGGAAATGAGATGTGCACCTGCAGAACGCAGGACGATGTGGGAGAGAAACGCGCCAGTCTTTGCAGATAATGAGGGCATCTTGGAAGCAGAACAAAAACAGAGAATAGACGTTGCTGAAAACATAGCAAGGTGTGCGGAGGACAAGATCAAGCCAAAAGTGAACAAAATAAAATGGAATGATGCGAGGCATCTAGAAGGATTTGAGTTCCAGGAGATGGTAAAAAAGAGCCCAAATATGGGTACCCAGTGATCTGAAAAATAAAAGAACCGAGATCAGGGAAAAAAAAAATTAAAAATTAAAAGGATAAGTTAAGAAACATTTCTGGAAATAAAAGAAGAGTTGGATCTACAGATTAGGAGGAAACGTCGTGTCCCAGGAGAAGTGGACGCAGTGTTCAATGCTGAAGTGTTTCTGATTAGAGTTCCTGAATTTCAAAGATGTAAAGGGAATCAAGAAGTGATCAGGTCACCTAGAAGGGAAAGAACAGAACTATGGCGTTAGTCTTCGCAGCCAGAAGGAGGAGGAGCGAAGCCTGTGACTTGCCCGAGAAAGTCGTTTCATACCTAACTAAACTGTCATGCGAACGTGAAGGCAACTGGCATGGTGAACACGCAGGAACTCGGGAAACAGCGTTCATTTCAGCCTGTCTTGAAGACGCTCCGAGAAGTAGAATTTTAGCTAAACAAAGGATGAAGGAAAAGAATTGGCTCTGAGCATGAATCCATCTAATTCTAGAGCTAGGTCACGAGAAAAGGGTGAAAACATTCCAGGAGAGAGAGAGAAAGTGACCAGCGTGGGAGAGAGAAGGGAGGCTGTCTGGAGCAACGCCCTTCGGGGGGTGTGGACGGATGGTTCTGGAACACAGGTGGAGTCGCCTTCAGGTTGGGGCATGAAAAGTTCGTGGCTGGAAGCAGGAAGCAGGCTGAGTGTGTGGGTGCAGACGCTGGCACGCAGGCTGGCGTGAGCACAGAGACCCGGGGAGGTCTCTACCGGTTGCTGTTTCTCCATGCAGTACCGGCTGGGGGAGCGGATGGAAACAGAGATGTTGGGGATTGTTCGATCCATCCGTTGAGTCGATTATTTCCAAAGCGATATCTTCCGTTTCTGGAAGTCCCTTTCGGTTCATTTTGAGATCTGCAGGGCCATCCGTCACCCAGGCCCTCGTGTGCATGTCTTCAGTACTTCATCCATGTCTTTAAACGTTCCTGCCTGCCTCTCCCATATTGTTTTCGCTAATTCTGGCGTCTTTTCTCCCACACATGGGCCACCTCCTCTCTGCTTGGTGATCTTCATGAACCCGTATGTGCTGCCTCTTGGTTCATGGGAGTTCCAAGGATTTTCTTGGAAGAGGATTGGCTGGTGCTTTAATGAGCAGCCAGGTCACCATCCTCAAGTGTCCCGTGGAAGCTCCAGGGTGCCGTCACCCTCCTATCTCTCTCCCCTCCCCACCCCCCGTCTCCCCTTCTCCACCACGTGGCTCAGCGTCCCGAGGCAAGGCTGCCATCGGTGCCTGTCTTCACGGGGACCTCACTTCCCACTCGTCTCGAGCCAGCTCCAGGATCGTTGGGTCCCATCTCTTGCTAGTCCCTTGTTATTGCTGTGGGACGGTGTGTACGCGTGTGTGCGCGCGTGTGCGTGCGTGTGTGTGCGTGTGCAGGGCTTTGGATGTCGGCTTTTCGAGATTTCCTTCACTTCCTGTGAGTCCAGCAATGCATCAAAAGAGGTTTTCCTCCCTTCTTCCTTTCTGTAGACCCAGGATCTGACCGTTTCCTAGCATTTCCGGTGTCTTATGAAAGTGAAAGAAAAAGCTTTATTTTCACATGACACCCTTTGAAACGCACACCTACCAAGATAAACAAATAGAAAAAGCTATTTAAAAATCCCCGTGAATTATAGCAACGGCACTTCGGTCACTCACAGAGTGCCGAGTCCTACTTTCCAGCCCCTGCTCTGGGCAGGCCCAGGCCGCGTGGGGTGCTTGTCCTCACGGGCCCTCCCCGCTGTCACCCGCATGGCTTACATGCGGGCCTGGCTCCTGGGCGTCCGTGCCTTCACGCACACTGACGCCTTTCCCCAGAACTGGCCTTCTCCGGTCTGGCACTTCCTAAAGTCTCGGCTTCGTTCACCTCCAGAAGTTTTCCCCGAGCCTCCCCCGGCTGCGCCCTCACTTCCCGCGTGACCGTCTCTCCTTTTACGGCCCCCCTGTCCCCTCCCCCCCGTGAGCTCCTCGAAGCTGGGACTTCCTTTCTCCATTTTCTCCTTCACGTAGCACAGGTGCAGGGGCAGATGCACGTCTTCGTGATGAATGAACCGGGGTACTGGGG
>NW_011888959.1:1219681-1222051 GCF_000151845.1 Pteropus vampyrus
TACCACAATTTGCGTGTCCATGCACCTGTTGGTGGACATTCAGGTTGTTTCCAGACTGTTAATGTTGCAAATAAAGCTGCCAAGAATCTTTGTGTCCAAGTCTCCGTATGGACACGTGCCTCCATTTCGGGTGGGGAAATTACCTAGGAGCGGAATGGCTGCATCGTATGGAAGCGTATGTTTAACTTCTTGAGAAACTGCCGGACTGCCTCCCAAAGTGGCTAACTTGTATTACCATCTCGCCGCAGAAGCTCCACATCCTTCCCAGCACCTGGTGTGGTCAGTCTACTTGATTTGGTCCTTCTAGTGGGTGCGTAGTGGTACCTCGTTGTGGATTCATTTGACCTTTCTGTAATAACCAATGATATCGAGCATCTTTCCATGTGCTTATTTGCCATCTAGATAGTTTCTTTGATAAAGTGCGTAATCAAATCTATGGCTCAATTTTATTGGCTCGTCGTGTCTTATGGAGCTATAGGACTTCCTTAGATAGTCTAGATTCACGTCCGCCATTGGATCTATGCTTTCCAGATGTTTCCTCTTGCTCTGTGGCATCGCTTTTAAGTTTCATAAGTTTCTTTTGAAAAGTAAAAGTTTTGTTTGTATGTAATCCAATTTATTTATTTTTTTACATTTCATACTTTGCATGGTATTTAAGAAATCCTTGCAAACACGAGATTACTAAGATTTCCTCTTATATTTTCTTATAGAAGTTTTATATAGTTTTCGCTCTTACATTTAGAACTATGACCTAATTTGAGTAATGTTTCCTGCGGTAGAAAATGTCCAAGTTCATTTATTTTATGTTTTTTTACTTTGTGTATGGTTAACGAATTTTCCAATATCATTGATCAAAAAGATTATCATTTCTTCACTGGCTTACCTTGGAACTGTCATTGGCAATCCGTTGGCCATATGTGTCTGGAGCCGCTTCTGACCACTTTGCAGTTTTGACTCTGTGTCCGTACATACGTTAATATGTCATTGTCTTGATTCCTGTAGTTCATAATCATGAAATTTATTAATTTAGTTTAAGCCCTCTGACTGTTCTTTTTTAAAAGTTTGCGTGTATGTGTGTGTGTATTCTATTTAAATTAACTATTCAGTTTCTATAGCAAGCCTGCTGAGATTCCGATTGGGATAATATGGAATCTGTACATTAATTTGGGAAGAGCTGACATCTTAATAGCACTGAGTCTTTTATACCGTGAAGGTAGTCTATCTCTCCATTCCCATAAGTCTTTATTTCTCTCAGCACCCTTTTGTTGTTTTTGTTTTTTTTTTTTGTTTTTTGTTTTTGCACATGTTTTGTCAAATTTAACCCCAAGCATTTTATCTGTTTTGATGATATTGTAAATGATTTTATTTTCTAAACTTCCTTTTGTTCACCTCCTAATGTATAAAAATACAATATTCTTTATCGACCTGTATCTTGCAAACTCGGCAGACTCATTAATTCTAGTGGTTCTTTCGTAGACGCCTTAGGATCTTCCATGTAGATGGTCATGTCCTGAGCAAGTATGCCAGTTGTACTTCTAATTTTCAAATACGTGTGCCTTTTATTTCTTCTCGTCCTCACGTTGCGTTAGCTACAACCTCCGATAACATCGAACAATAGGGTGGGAACAGAAATCCTCGTCTTGTTCCTGAACTTGAGGGAATGTCGTCTATCATTAGTGATGTTAGTCGTAGTTTTTTTTATAGATGCCCTTCATCAAGTTGAGAAATTTCCTCTAATTTGAGGAGAATATTTCTAAGGAATGAGCTGTTAGATTTTGTGAAATGAGTCTCCTGCATTTATTGATGTGATTATATAATTCTCCTTTATGGTGAATTATGTTATTTGATTTTCAATGTTAAATCAAACTTACATCCCTTTATAAACCTCATCCCGCCACAATGTTATCCTTTTTGCATATCGTGGGATTAGATATGCTCAAATTTTGTTAAGAAAATTTGTATGTATGTTCATGAGGGATATTACTCTGTAGTTTTTTTTTGTTTTTGTTTTTTTGTAATATTATTTCCTGCTCTGGATGTCAGGGTAATGCTGGCCTCACAAAATGAGTTGGAAAAATGTCCCCTTCTCTTCAGTTTTTTTCAAAGATTTGTATAAAATTGATTTTGCTTCTTAAATGCTTGGCGGAACTCTCCAGTTAAGCTGTATGGGCCTGGAATTTTCTCTATGAGATGGTTTTTAACTACAAATTCAATTCCTTTAATAGACGTAAAGCTGAACTAGTCAGATTATCTATTTCTTCTTCAGTGAACTCTGGGAGTTTGTCTCCTCCAAGTAATTTCCCCATTTCATTAAGCTATTGAATTTATTTATATAAAGTTGTTTGTAATATTTCCCGTTGTTATTGTTTT
>NW_011888959.1:1224081-1226085 GCF_000151845.1 Pteropus vampyrus
TACGATTTCTTTCTGTTCTGTAGTGCGTAATGTTAATTCTAGACATATTTTTACATCCACCAGTTCGATTTGTCTTTTTTATTAATATCTCCCACATCTCCTCAGCATTATGTTTTCCTCTACCCTCCTAACACACAAAATCTCGTTTTAATAACAATCTAACACCTTTTCTACGAACTCTATCATCTGTGTCACTTCCGGATCTTTCTACTGGTTGTTTTTCTTCCTGATTATGGGTCATATTTTCTGGTTACTTTGTATTCTTAATAATTTCCGACTGGATGCCGGATTCGTAAATTTTATTTTTGGTATTTATATATTTCTTTACAGGATCCTGAGCTTCGTTCTTGGGAGCCATTACATTTCTTGGAAACCACGAGATCCTTCTGAGGCTTACTTTCAAGCTCTCTTAGGCAAGACCAGTTGGCCCTTGGTGTCGGGCTAGGTTCGCTCGGCTCTCCAGGCCATGTCCTTCTGGGCACTCTTCCTAATGCTCTGTGTGTTACAAGGTTTCTCTGCTTCACTGAGAACACTGTCCACTCCTAGCCCTCTGTAAGCTACGAAGATTGTTCTACTTGTTCCTTTCTGGTGGGTGTTTCCAGGCCACACGCGCATACGCTGATGGGTGTATTCGGCTGAAGTCTCCAGGGGAACCCTCTGCAGAACCCCAGATCTCTCTCTTCATGCAACCTGCCCCTCTCCTGCAGTCCTGCCTCCCCCGGATGCTGCCCTGCAGTTCTAGCCTCCTTAGCTTGCCTGGGGTTTCGGCTCTTTCTCTTCATTTGCGGGACGGGCCAGGCTCCGTTTGGGTCACCCCTCCTGCAACGTGGCCTGGAAACGTTTTCTAGGTGGTAAGTTAAGGTCACCAGAGGGCTCACCTCATTTTTTCTCCTTCTCTCAAGGATCGCTGTCCTGTGCTGCTTGTTGTTTTATATCTGAAAATTGTTTTATCTGTTCTTTCTAGTTCGGTCTGGTTGCTTTTGAATGTGGGAGGGTAGACCTACTCTCTGTGACTGCATCATGGTCAGAAGCAGAATTTCTACATGTGCAATTTTTTTATTGTGGTAAAATACACACAATATTTACCATTTTAACCGTTTTAAGGGTACAGTTTAGAGGCATTGAATACATTCACATTGTTGTACAACCGTCACCACCAGAATAACCGTCACATCCATCTCCAGAACTTTCCATCTTCCCAAACTGACTCTGTCCCCATTAAACACTGACTCCCCCACCCTCCCCCCAGCCCCTGGCACCCACCATTCTACTTCCTGCATGAATTTGACTACTCTACATACCTCATATACATGGAATCGGAAAATGTTTTTCCTTTCGTGTCTGGCTTATTTCACTCAGCTTCATATCTTCAAGGATTATTCATGTTGCGGCACGTGTCCAAATTTCCTTCCTGTTTAAGTTTGAGCTGAATAACATCCCTCCGTGTGACCTTACTGCAGGTTGTTTATCCATCATCTGTTGATGGGGGTTCGGGTCGTCGCCCCCTCTTGGCTGTTGTGGCAATGCTGTTGTGGATTTGGCGTACGCCTAGAACTAGGATTGCTGGACCGCAGGGCAGTTCTGGATGTGATTTGTTTGATGACCCAGCAGATCCTCCCAGGGAGCAACAGCATTGTCCGCTCCCGCTAGCGGTGCACAGGCGTTCCGGTTTCTCCACGCCCTTGCCAACACTTGTTGTGTTATGTTTTTTTAAATTTTTTTATTTTTCATAATAACGATCACAATGGGTGCAAGGCGCGTCACACACACCGGTCTTTCAGCCCTTCAGCCCCTGCAGCATGAACACATGGCCTCTCGGTCCAGCGGGATTGGGGGGTGGCAGTCGAGGTGCCCGCCCGCCCCCCGGCCAGGGTCAGGGTGACGGGAGCTGAATCCAGTGTTACTTTTCATTTCCTCCCTACCTGGCACCCATCGCTGTGCCTGGTGAGCCCTCAGCAGTCGGTAAGTATTGCCCAGCTGGGAGACTCGGTGGTAGGAGCATCA
>NW_011888959.1:1226135-1228686 GCF_000151845.1 Pteropus vampyrus
TCTATGAGATGGTTTTTAACTACAAATTCAATTCCTTTAATAGACGTAAAGCTGAACTAGTCAGATTATCTATTTCTTCTTCAGTGAACTCTGGGAGTTTGTCTCCTCCAAGTAATTTCCCCATTTCATTAAGCTATTGAATTTATTTATATAAAGTTGTTTGTAATATTTCCCGTTGTTATTGTTTTGCCTCTAGGATTTGTGATGATGTCTCTCCTCTCTCTTATTTCTGATACTGGTTAATTTGTTTCCTTTCTTTTTCCACTATGTCTGGCCGGAGGTTTATCAGTCTGGTTCATCTTTTCCAACGCTTAGCTTTTGGTTTCGTCGATCTTCTCTATCATTTTTCTTTTCCCTAGTTCATGATTTGTGATTATCTTTCCTATTTGTCTTTTGCTTAACTCGAGATCGATTTCCTTTTTTTCTTATTGTTAAGATAGAAGCTAAGGTCATTTTTCAAGAACTTTCTTATTTTCTTAATTTCTAACATTTAGTGCTATAAATTTCATTGTAAACACCGTTTGAACTATGTCTGGTGCATTTTGACATGTCACGTTTTTATTTTCATTTGTTTCAAAATACATTCTAATATGCCTTGTGGTTTCTTCATTGACCCATGAATCAATGTGTATTATGTAGTTTCTAAATATCTGGGAATTTTTCACATATCTTTCGGGTATTGATTTCTAAGTCAATTTCCTTGTGGCCAGAGAACATATTTTGTATGATTTGAATTTTTTTTAATTATCCCTTTATTTTCTCCCCAAATAAGATCTAACTTGGTAAATATTTATGTGTACTTGAGGAGAATGTGTATTCTTCTATATTTAGGTAGCATATTCTATACATTTCAAATTCGGTCGAATTGGCTTATAGTATTGTTGAAGACGTCTACATCCTTACTGATTTTCTGTATACTCGTTCTGTCAGTTATTAAGAGAGGTTTCTGAAGTCTCCAATTATAATTGTGGATTTGTCTACTTCTTCTTTCGGTCCTATAAATTTTGTTCCAGATCTATTTTGGCTCATTTATTAGGAACATAAACATTTAACGTTATGTCTTCCGATGAATTGACTCTTTTATCATTATTAAATGATTCTCTTAGTCCTTATATGTTCTCTTTGCTCAGAAATCTACTTTGATATTAATGAATCCTCTCCAGCTTTCTTCTGTTTATTCTCAGCATGATACATTCCGTTTCCATTATTTCACCCTTAATTTATACATTTTAGACAATATGTAGTTCTTGCTTTTTTATTCAATATGACAATCTCTGCCTTTTATTTGGGATGTTTAGAGCACTTACATTTAAAGTGGTTATTGATATAATTGAGCTTAAATCTACCGTATTGCTATTTTTTTTCTATTTATCCCATGCGTTGTTTTTTTCCCTGACTTCATTTGAATAACGAGTAATTTTTATTATTTCACTTTATGTTTTCTGTTGGTTTTATTCACTATACTTTTTTTTAATAGCGGTCACTTTCTTAAACTTATCACAGTCATCTCTAAGTAATTTTAGACTACTTCCCTTAAAGTATAACACTCTTGCAAGGCTGTACTCATTTCTCCCTTGCCGGCCCCTTAGCCAGTGTTGTCGTGCCTTTTATTTCTACTTATACTTTAAATCCCACAATATATTGTTACTAGGTTTGCTTAAAATAGTCAATTATCTTTTAAAGAGTTTTTTTTTTAAAAGAAAATTTCTTTTATATTTACCCAATATTTACCATTTTTGGTGCTCCTTATTACTTTGTGTACATCCAAAGTTTTGTTATTTGCTTTTTGCCCAAAGGACTTACTTAAACATTTTTTTTTTTCAGTGTACGTCTGCTGCTCATTAATTTCTTCTGCATTTGTGTTTCCGAGAAAGTCTTTTTTTTTTGCATTTATTTTCGAAAGGTATTTTTTGGGTAAATTGTTCAAAATTAGCAGTGTCAGATGTTGATGTACTGTTCGCATGCATTGTCTCTGATGAGAAGTTGGCTGTCATCGTTACTTTTGTTTCTTGGTACATGAAGTGTCCCTTCCTTGCCCACTCCAGCTGCTTTTAAAGTTTCCTTTGTCACTGGCTTTGAGCAGTTTTATTATAATGTAACCTGCTGTGGTTTCATTCACATTTCTCATATTTAGGATTCATTTAGCTTCTTGTATAAAAAATTGTGGGTTGATTGTTTACATGTGAAAAAGTTTCAAGCATTATCTCTTCAAATATTTTCTCCCACCCGCCTCGCCTTGAGGGATTCCGATGACGTGTATGTTTGGCTGTTTGAATTTGTCCCATCGCTCCCCACTGCTCTGTCCAGGCTTCTCTCCATCTTTTTACTCTCTCTCTTTTATTTCTCATGGCCTCTATTGCTATTTAGTCTTCAAGCATACGATTTCTTTCTGTTCTGTAGTGCGTAATGTTAATTCTAGACATATTTTTACATCCACCAGTTCGATTTGTCTTTTTTATTAATATCTCCCACATCTCCTCAGCATTATGTTTTCCTCTACCCTCCTAACACACAAAATCTCGTTTTAATAACAATCTAACACCTTTTCTAC
>NW_011888959.1:1231996-1235772 GCF_000151845.1 Pteropus vampyrus
GTTTCTAATGATAATTTTATGAAGTCCCATTAGGGAGATACGGGATTCCGTGGAGAGGGAAAAAAGGCTTAAAACAATGCTAACGATGTTGATGGAGCCTTTATTTATAATTGAACGAGCCGTCCTAATTTTATAAAACACAGCCATTAGGAGCTGGGAGTTGGAGTCTCCTGTGTATTTAAAAGTCTGGCTAAAATATAACAACCTTAATTGATTCCTCCCAAGGAAGTGCAGACTACAATATTGCATAGAAAAGATTTGCCATGAAAAATATGTGAATATCGGAAAATACGAGTGAATTCACTCCCCTCCAGCACAAGAAGTATCGCGTTAGGGAAGAGACCCAGCCGGATTTTCAAAGGCACCACTCAGAGGGAGCAGCTCGTGTCCATGTAGGAAACACAGCCACCACGGGCCACCTCCCTCTTGCTGTCCTCTTAGGCGGCAGGTGTGGGCCAGGCGAGGGGTCTGTGCCAGTGCCTGGGAGTCAGAAGAAAGTTCAGGCGGTGGAGGGGAGGGGAGGAGGCGGCAGACCACGTGACCCGACGTTAGCCGTTTTCATACACGGGGCCGTGAAACCACTAACTGCCGCCCCGCTGCCTGGGTCACTGTGTCTTTGGGCCAGACGGATGCCCATTGGTTTTATTAATTTGTTCAGTATTTCTGGGTGCCATGCAGGCGTTGGCTGGCAGTGGTGCATGGGAGAAAACGAACCTGCTCACAGGGTCTCAGCTCCCAGGGCAGGACGCCCGCCGCGCAGCTAAGTGACATCGATGCTTTCACCTCCATCGTCTCTGTCACCTACAGGAGAGGGCTGGGAGCGACCGGACTTGACCCCAGATCGAGGTCAGGAGCTTCCCTGGGGAGTTCGTGTCTGGACAGGACAGGTGCCCGTGTGCAGGGTGGGAAGGGGTGTCCCTGGCAGCTGGCATGGCCTGTCCTTCCCTGACACAGGACGGAGCAGGTTACGGTGAAGGGACCGGCTGTGACCAGGGCACGGAGGGCAGGTCACGGAGCCAGCGGGCAGCGGCAGGTGCTTCGGGACCCACGGCCGGTGTCTCCTCCTGGCCATGGCGTCGCCATGACTCCTCGAATGCCCTCACCGGGCCCCTGAACGATCTTGTCCGTAGGGTCTTGAAACGCCCGGAACGCAGCACGAGACCCTGCTCCCGCCGGCTGCAGCCGCGGTGGCTCCTCTCCCTGCGGCCACCGCCTGCTCTGTCCTCCACACGCGACAGGGCCTTCTTCTCGAAGGGACGGTGGCAGCCGACAAGGAGTCGGGAAGAAGCGGCTTCTTCGTCCCTGGCATCTGTTCCCGATACACCATCTGCCCTAGACAGCAAGCCCACGTCTTCCTGTTCTTCCTTCTCCACTTCTCGTTCGGATTAGGGGACGGAGGAAGTCGCCATAGCTCACGCTCGGCAAGCCGAGGGGGGTCCGCAGCAGGAAGGGGGCTCCGGGATCGGTGGTCTTGGGTCACATCTCCTCATTCGGCATTTTGGCCAGGACGCCCCTCTCTGCTTTCTGGACTCCGCTGTCCAGATGGCTGGGACGATGCAGGGAAGTCTGTCCTTCCCAACAAGCAGAGGGGCACAGCTCGGTGTCACCCCTTTCTGCACAGGTGAGCACCAAAAGGCTGAAAAGGCAGGCGAGGCTCTTCAGAGACCCTAGGGATCACCTCGCAGCTAATGTTTTTTTAAACACATCCTGCAAGCAAGTCGGACAGAAGACTAATGCGAGAAGAGATGCTGGAAAAAAAAAAACAAAAAACCTGTTTTCTTCTCGAAGCATTATCAGTGACACGCCATATGGTTTTTGCCAAACCATTTGGCTGCTGTAAGATTTTCTATTCCCAATCGTAAAACTGAGCTAATAGAATTTGCCACCCCCCAGGATATCACAGGCACTAATCAGAATGTCTATAAATGCCTTTGAACTCCGTGGGGAAAACATGCAACCAAAATACCAAGTGGAATTTATATAAATGTCACTCTAACCCCAGATATTCATTTCGAAAGTGGGAATTTAGGGCTTATGTGGATGCATTTATTATAGTTCTCACAGAAATTACACACGACTGGATGCCCTGAGTTTTAATTTAAAAAAAAAAAGGTGAATTATGCCAGGCCGAGGCTCAGAAATTTTCAAATGGAAGCCCCATTACAAAAATTAGTCTGCATTTAGATTTTCTGTGAACACTGGGTTAATTCTGTATGCCGCCGTCACCGTGGTCCTGTCCCGTGTTTGGTCTCCTTGAAATGAAGTCAAGGCCGTCTCCTCTTTTGTCCTCAAACATTTGGGGTGTCCCATGATGCGTTCTCTTTATGCTCCCGTGTCTCCCTTTCCTTTCTGTTGGGGAAATCGAGAAACGTTTCTACCGTCAGACCTGCGGCGGCTCCTCGGTGAGGAAGAAGCCCCACGACTGTCGCTCTGACTCCCTGACATGGCTTCATTATACTCGAGTCCATGCGTTTGCTTCAGAGATCTCCAAAACAGAGTGGAAAAGATCTAGCAACCCCAAATTAGTGGAGGAACCAGCATGTCCCTTGCTCTAAGGAACACAGTAAACATTTCAAAAGAGCGTGCCAGCTCATTATCTAACTCTCTTCAGTGACTTCAGGGAAAACAGCAGTAGTCAAGCGACGTTTGCCAAGAGCAAATCTGGGGACGGGTGTTGATTTTTAAAAGGAAGGAAGGACGAGCCGCTGCCGGCTGCAGGTTGCCGGGGCCCAGTGTCCTGAGGCGAAGGCCACCCCGCAGTCTCCTCATGGGGAGCCCCAGCCTCCTCTTGACCTCCTGTTGTTAGGGGTCCCTGCAGTCGAATAAGCTGAAGTGTCACGTGTCCAGCAGGTTCCGGGAGAGATGAGACACAGCTCCCCAAGCCTGGGGACGGAAGAGTCGATAAACAGCCTTCAGTTGTCGCCATTACTCTCTCCCCCCGGAAACTGGACCGTCGTCCTGTGCTCAGGAGCTCAGGGCCACAAGGAGCGAGTGTGGCAGTGCTCCCCGCCACGAGGTCAGTGCCCCCCATGTCCCCGCCACCAAGTACATCCTCCTTAACCATCTGGCAAAACGGGACTGACGCGTCCCTCGCTGTTGGAAATTCTCGTTGGTTGAGGAAGCGATGACTTCCTGACACCCCAGAGTCCAACAGCGAAGGAACGTTATTTTGCGATCTGGATAACTGGGGCAAAAATCGAGCACGAGCCACCCCCTTCCAAAAACAAAAACAAAAACACGAACAAGCCTAAGACAAAATGAGCTGCCCCTGAGAAGTCCCAGGACGGCCGTTCCAAGTCGGCCACGTTCCTGTCTTGGGCTTCGGTCTTGCTCAGCCCCCACCCCGGGGAGCCGGAGGGCCGGAGCAGAGGACCGCCTAGCGATGCAGCGCGTCCTCACGCTGCTCCGCGGGTCACAGGTCACCCGCCCGTCCTGTGGGTCCTCGGACGTCCTGCACTGGGCCGACTGTGTCTTTTCTTTCGGACCCGATGGGAGCCGTTCTTTAGGAGGGAGCCCGAACCCGAAGCCCACTGAGCCCTCGGAAGGCCACCCCTCCCACCCCCCCACCCCTGCGAAGCGCCTGGCGCTGCCGTATTCCTGGAATCTTAATTAGGTGTCATTACTGGGACGAACGGATCAAGTAGCCCCAAATCACCCGGTTTGCGCCCGGGGTGGGGGGAGGGTGGCGGGCTGGCCTCCCGATTTTCTGCACTCATTAATGCTACCCGATGAAACGGCGCCGGAAGGTTTCATGGCAAGTCACCATCAAGCCCGCC
>NW_011888959.1:1237412-1240457 GCF_000151845.1 Pteropus vampyrus
ACACGGCGTTAAATGCGGCAAAGACGTCCGTCCCCAGAGGCCAGTGGATAGACTCCCAGTGCCGGGCGGCAAGAGCCGGCCTCCAAGTTGGCTTGCTGGAGGCGAGTGGCTAAGGTGACCCACCTCCGATGTCCAGATCGCGGTCTCGCAGAGACAAAGTGCTCGGGTTCACCGCGTCCTGGGTGTGGGAAGGCGCCGCGCTCGGCGCCGCGCGTCTCTACGGGTCTCCCCGTCTTTTCGCCTTCTCCCCACGCAGCCCCCGCTTCCACGCGCAGCGCCGGCGCCCTGCCCCCTTCCGTCCGGGCCTCCCGTCTGTAAGACGTGCTTGGGCGTCGGTCGTCCCCTCCGTCATCGATCAGGCCCCCGCCACTGTCATCGCGTGCGCGTGCCCGAGCGTGACGGTTTGTACACAGCGCGGCGTCGCGCAGAGGACACCTGCTCCGAGCCGAGCCAGCCTCCGGGCGGAATGCGACGTTGGGGTCAGCTGTGCTTTCCGGCGCTCTGGGAGGTGCGGCTCTGTCGCACTGGAATGGGTTTTACTCACCACGAACCCCTAAAACCGTGACTGGGAGCGAAGAGCAATGTAAGGACAAGTCGAGGCCATACATTTCCGACATGCGCAGTTCAGCGCGGACGTCCTCGCGCAGGACTTCTGTTCCCACGGCGTCCAGCTCCGCTGCGGACGCGTCTAGGAGAAGCGCGGGCTGCGGAGAGGACTGCGCGGCATGAGCCGCCCCTCCACCTGTGGCTCGCCAACACCTGGCTCGCCAACACCTGGCTCGCCAACACCTGGCTTGCCTCTTGATGGCTTTCCGAAGGTCACCAAGGCTGGCGGGGGACGGGGGAGGGGATATTTACACCTGTGGGGTGAGGTGCCACCCCCGCCCCCTGAGAGCCACTGGAGGCCTGCCTGGTGACGAGCAGGACGCCACCCACGCCGTCCTGAGCACGTGGGACGCCTCGCCGTGAAGTATACGGTGCCCCCGCGGCTCAGCCGGGAGGGAGAGGGGTCCCCTTCCTGTTTCACAGATGAGGGCAGCGTGTTGCCGGCTGACGCCATCGCGGTTTGCGACAACACAAAGTCCAAACCGAAGGAAAGTTTTAAAGAGTTATATCTGAGCCACGGCCGAGGGCCAGACGTGGAAGCGAAATCTCAAAGGATCGCGAAAATGCTCTGGAAAATGGCAGTTTTGCAGTTCATTCGATACATGACAATCATAGGGCGAGGCAGGCGTGAGGAGGGTTACGGGAAATCCACCCGTGTAGATTAAGGGGGCGGGAGGAAGCAAAGAGGGGACATCGCTGGCACTGGATAAAAAGGAAAAGGGACGGACACACGTGTGGGGGGCTGCAGGGTAGTTCACGTTTCACTGCGGTATGCGAGCGACAGCTAACGAGGGACGCTGGGGTCGCCTCGCCCTGGCGCTGGGGCGTGTCCCTGGAGGGCCGGAGGAGGGACCCCTTCTGACACTTTCACACCGTGTCCTTCTAGACCCGCGGGAAGTGAAGATCAGCCTTTTATTGCAGAAGTCGGGGGCCCGGGATGCAACCCCCGTCCGCCACCTGCCCAGCTTGGGGCCGACCTCAGGCTGCCCCGCGTCGTTACCTTCGCGCCTGCGCCCGGCGGGCCGCTTCCTGCCCTCGTTTCCTTCACGTGACGGAGGACAGGCCGTGGCAGTGCCGAGAGCCCGGCTTCTGCTCAGCCTCGTCATCGTCATCGGCTGACTTGTGTCTTCCCCGAAATTCGCGTATCAAAGTCCCGCCCCGCCGGGACCTCAGAGTGGGTGACCTTATTCAGAACGGGGTCGCTGCTGATGTCGGTAGTGTAGATGAGGTCACACTGGAGTCGGGTGGGTCCCTAATCCAACACACTGGCGGCCTTGTCGCAAGGGGCCATTTGGACGCCCACGCGCACAGCGCGGGGGGAGAAGGCCACGTGGAGGTGGAGGCGGGTCGGGGGGCTGCAGGCCTCGGCCGGATCTCAGGTTCCGGCCCCCAGAACTGCAGTCCTGCTGTTGGCGCTGCCCAGCCTGTCGTGTTTCCAGGTGGCCGTCGGAGCAGATGGACGCAGTTATCAAACCTGCCTCTTTCCCACTGTGTCCGCCTGAGCGTCAGCTGAACCATAAGATGTCGGAGGGTACCCCTCCGCCTCCCCAAGGCTGGGGGCAGAAAGGGGCAGGTTTGCTGCCTGGGGTCCCGTGGCCGTGCGAGCAGAATCCCGGCTGCCAGCAGGAACCCAGGCCCTCCTCCTCCCTGCAGGAGCGCTGTCCACTCGCGTGCTGTCGCGTGCTGTCACGGGCTGTCACAGCCTGTCATGGGCTGCCCCCGGATACTCCCCGTTCTGGCATCTGCACCCAGCTGAGTTACACAAGAGGGCGCGGCCATCAGTGGCCCCGGGGGGCGGTGGATCAGGGAGGACAGCGGCCCTGCAGAAGTCATTTAGGCACACCCCGCTCGGGGTCCTTGCGAGTGTTTGTTTTTTGATAATGGGCTTTTTTCAGGAAATTTACCTCTTGTTGGAAGAACGTCAACATCAGCCACCGTGGACTCTGGACTCTCGAGAGGGTGGTGGCAGGAGGCGAGCAGGTGTCTCCGGGCAGAGGTGGAGGGAGGGGGGACGGCAGTGGGGTGCGCGGTGGGCCTGGGGAGCTGCAGGCTGGCGGCACAGATGCCCTTCAGCACTGCGCTCGGCCGGGAGCCTGCGGATGGCGGCGGATGGGGCCACCGGGTCACAGGGTCAGCTCCTGGAAGGCTGGAGGCCCCGGCAAGGGGCTGATTTTCTAAGGGGGATTGACAAAGGGGTGTGATTGCAGGACCACTGGCTTCAAGATTCAGAGACGCGATTCCGGCCTCACTCGGTCACCCACCGCTCTGAGCTCCGCGAATCCCTCCGCATCTCCGAGCCTCCGCACCCGTGAAGCGGGGGCCCGTGGCGCCCCTCTCAAGATCCCTGTGGGGGTCAGGTGCAGGGCCGGGACCCTGTGTGAACGTTATAACTGCCTTCCCCTTCGTCTCCCCAGGCGCTCTGAGCTTTCCTCCAAGGTG
>NW_011888959.1:1241617-1248387 GCF_000151845.1 Pteropus vampyrus
ATTCCGGCCTCACTCGGTCACCCACCGCTCTGAGCTCCGCGAATCCCTCCGCATCTCCGAGCCTCCGCACCCGTGAAGCGGGGGCCCGTGGCGCCCCTCTCAAGATCCCTGTGGGGGTCAGGTGCAGGGCCGGGACCCTGTGTGAACGTTGTAACTGCCTTCCCCTTCGTCTCCCCAGGCGCTCTGAGCTTTCCTCCAAGGTGGACAAGTCGCTTGCCCTTCTGGTCCCTAGTCCCCACCTCCCCGGTGAAATGACATGTCCTTCTAGTTTACTAGGTTATCCGGGAAATTATAGAGCTGTCTGCTGGAGGGGCCACTGGCTTAAGGTCCTGGTACCCCTGGATTTGAATCCAATCTCTACTCCCTTGTGGGCATAACAGCCCCCCTGGAAGGAGACATCAGCTCCTGGCCAGCATGGTGCACGTGTGCATGTATGTGTGTGCTTGTGCACATGTGTGCGTGCACATCCCTGAGCCCCCTAGGGCCTGGATGAGGATGGTCATGCCCTCAGCTTGTTTACGATGTGGCTGGGGTGTCAGAACACCGTCAGAATTTTGTGGGCTTCCTTTGGTGATTTCGTTATTTAAGGCTCTTTCAACTCAGCAGAACTGTTCACTGCAGGTAGGACACCGTGCCAGGAGAGGTTGAAATCACCTAAACCGCTGTCCTTCATCTTGAACGGTGGGCCTGTGTTCCATCTGTGGTATATATCTAGTGGTGCTATGAGACTCTTCCTTTTGCAGCAAAATGGAAATCTTTATTAAAACAACTAAATATCATTTAACATAGGGATTCATAAATGACAGCTGTATGGCATGGCTTTTAAGAAAATTTATATCCAGGTGATTTTGACAGTTTACTTGTCTTTGAGGACTTCAGCCCATCACGCCTCAGTCTCACGTTGCTTTGTAATTCATGCTCTCCATGGCTGAAGCGAAAACGTCCTCGGGATATGCATAGGGGTCCAGGGGTTGGGAACGTGGCTTTTTCTTTCTCTCTAATCTCTGCTAATAATATTGAAAAATACAGGCTTGGCTTTCTAGCTCTGAGCCTTAAAAGCTAAAGAACAGAAAGAGATCGAGAGAAGAGGTAGAAAAAGCTTTTGGCCACAGGATATTTCTGTGCCGTAGAGAGCATTAATCCCCGTGGCTTTCCCTGGATAGGATGGAGCCATCTTCCCCTCTCATAATGAAGAAAGAAAGTTTCCTGCTCCCAGGAGGAGCGTGCAGGGGCTCTGTGCCATTCTGGAAGTCGCACGCGATGTCAATGCCGGCGACAGGCACATCCATTCAGCGCTTCCTAGCTGGGGTGCACAGGCTGCCTCGGCGGCAGGCTGAACCCGCAGTGCGGTCCACGATGGCGATTTGAAACGGAGCAGTGAGCTGTGGCACAGAGCATTTCACGGTGAGAGTGCTTTCGGCCAGAAACGGGGTTTTAGGTAGAATTCCTGTGACCATCGGTGCCGAGGCTTACCGTGTGGGCACAGTTACGTGGCCCCTCGTACTGTTTAGCTTTGGAGGGTGTGATGGCAGTGGGGTCCTCAAGATTTTAACCTCATGAGGGACGTGTCCTGTCAGCATCCTAGAAGGCCCTGGGACCTGACACTTCGGATACCTGGGGAGGTCAACGAGTGGGCTGGGCTGTAACATGCAGGGTCGTGGAGCAGGAGGGCAGAATGCACCCCGGTCTGCAAAAATCGGGGTGACTTTATTCTTAGTAATTTCTTTCCAGAGAAGCGTTGTCTTTCTCTTTCTCTCTCTTTTCTAAACTTTTATTTGACGTATGTAACACCCGTGGAACAGTGCGCATGGGTGACGGCTCGTAGAGTCGTCACAAACGAAACGCACCTGTGTCGCCGATCAAGAGACGGAACATCCCCCAACCTCAGCATCCCCCGTTCCCGCCGAGGTCTAGCCCGACTTCGAGCGCCACAGGTGAGTTTCGCCTGTTCTTGGACTCGCGTGCGTGAAATGATAGCATCTCCCCCATCCGTATCTTGCTGCTTTTCTGCCCACATCCGTGTCCATGAGATTCGGCCCGGCCCCCGTGAGCCGCGCTAGGTCGTTCCCGCCCGTTGTGCCTTCGCGATCCATCGTGCGAACTGGCCAGGTGGCCGTACTGAGGATGAGCCCCGAGGTGGTCTCCGGCGTGGGGCTCCCGCAGAGGGAGCTGCTGGGCGCACTCCAGCTTGTGCTTTTGTTCAATGTCCGTGAGCGGTTCGGCTTGAGCACATACTTGCGCGGGAAGTGCCGTGTTAGAGGATGCATTTCGGCTCGAAAAGATGGATTCCGCCCATGGACACGTCGCCTGCGGGGAGCCGCAGCGCAGGCGGCGCGGTGCCTTTGCCGGCATGCGGCTCTCTGGTGTTGGACGCTCTCGTCGCGTCTGCCTGTCCTTCTCCTCCCCTCCCCGCCTCTCTCTCGCTTCATCTCCAGAAGTGTGGCCGTCTGAGTTTGGACAAAGGTGCAAAAGCAATTCGATGGGGGAAAGAACAGTCTGTTCAACAAATAGTACAGTTGGACATCGATGGGCAAAAAAATGAACCTTGACCTAGCTTTTAGTCCCGGTTCACGCAGGGCTGAAGCGAAAGTGTCCCTGGGGTAAATAACACCCCTGTGTCACAGTGATAAAAACTGTGTGTTAGGAGCAAAATTTCAGTAGAGTCTCCAAAGCAGAACTCGAAGGCTCCTTCTTCTGACTTTAACGGAATACGATCGAATGTTGGTAAGAGAAGAATCTCAGCTCCGGGAGGCAAAGGGTTTCTTTGTTTTTCTTCACAGCTGTGTCCCCCGAGCCTAGAACAGTGCTTGGCACCCGTCTTTGAATTAGTGGGAAAGGTAAGCAGGCATGTCGGTTAGAATGCATTCGATGGAAATCAGCAGAAGGCCTAAGCAAGGTCATTTGACACGCTCTGTATGTGTGCAGGTGGGTTTTCTGGGCTCTGTCCAACGTCCTCACCAAGGATCCAGGCCCCTTCTCTGCTTCCGCTCTGTATTCTTTTCGTCCGCAAGGCCCCAAAATGACGACGATGACTGTCATGGTGACAGCATTAATAATTACGACCATGATGGGAATGATATTTTGTCTGACCGACTTTGTACAAACCATTGTCCTCAGCCCCTTCGGTATTTTCACTCCCTCACTCACATCAATTCATAAGGCAGGTTTTGTTCTTTCTCACCTAAAGATGGGGAAACCGAGGCCGAGGGCGATGCAGTCACTTGGCCGAAGTTACAGAACTAAGTAGTTGATGGAACTAGGAGCTGAACCCAGCGGTACCGTGTCATCCGGGCTCACCTTCTAGGCTGAGCCAAAGCAGGACGAAAGGGGGCCAGATGGGGTCCTGTGGCCACCTCCGTCACTGAGCAGGCTGGGAAAGTGAGTCAATGGCGATGGGAAGCAGGGCTTCTCGGCTGGGGACCCACGAGCCACGCCTCGGCTGGGCACGGTGCCACCGTGACCGGAATGCAGCCCCTCAAGCGAGAGAGAGAGGTGGTGATTTACGGCGGTGAGTAATATTCCTGCCTCATCAAAAAAGGATCCATTCACTTGCAAACTGAAAACACAAACAAAAAAAAAACAAACAAAAAAATTTTTGAAATAACTTCGGTTAAAAAGAACATTGAAAACAAAATTAAAAACTATTTAGAAGTAATTGAGAACGGATGAGCTAAAGTGGAACTCAAAAGAGGAGAAAAAATCTACAGAGAAAAATAACCCGTAGACCAAACGGAAGAGGTAATCTGAGGGACACAGGAAAATAAAACCCAAAACAGGCCTAGGCCCCAGCCGGCCTGCTGCAAACGCTTCAGGAACACGTGGCACCTACATTGTGCTCATCTAAACTATTCCACAGAGGAGAAAAATGACTTCCCAGTCATTCAGTGAAGCTGGCTTAACTCTGATACGAAATCCGGCACTAAGATGGACACAGGCCGCCCCGCTTTATGAAACCCGCGCGAAAAACTCCAGCCAAAACCTCAGAAAGGAAATGCAGCGGCGCGTGGGGAGAGCGCGGTTGTCCTGGGAATGGAAAGGCAGCCCCCCCTTCAGGGCGTGACTCCCCGCGATCACAGCTGAGAGGGGAACTCGCCATCACGGCCCGAGGTCGCCCCCGAGGGACCGGGGCTGGAAGTCCAGGGGCGACTTCCCTGCCGCAGGGTCGCGTGTAAATTTTTCCGACAACGAGAGGCGCTGGCTGGTTAGGTAAACGGAAGGCAGCGCCTGGGCAGGTGGCGTGGGACAGGACCCCCCAGCAGCTGGCAGGCGGTGGACTGCCAGAGCCTGGCGCCACCGTCGCACGAGGGACAGCGACGCGACGGTGGCCGGGACCCCGCCCCGCAGCGCGCTGTGTCCCGCTCTGCACAGGAGGGTGGGCGCTCTTCGTTGGGTCAAAGCGTTGGGGCCCAGAGCTCCCCCAAAGGGATGATGTCCCTCGGTCGGGTGACTGAGTGCGGGGAACGGGGGAGTCCCCTTTCGAAGAGCTCCGGCTTCGGCACTGTTGGTGCGCGCGTGCGTGCACACGTGTACTGCCCGTGCCGAGCGGCCTTGCGTTTTTCCGTGCAGCGTTTGCCACAGTAAACGCCGATCTTGGGGGGCTTACGCACAGCATTCTTGGGGCGCTGCCTCATCTGCTTAAGTAGGTCCGCGAACCGCAGGTGCGTCGCGCCCTGTGTTGAAGATTTCCGCGTCCATTGGTTGGAAGATAAAGCAGGAGGACGTGGGTGGCCTCGGCCCCTGCAGGTGGTGACGAAGGCTGTCGCTCGCCCAGACCGAGCATCCTTCGGATGCACCGACGTGCGCCGCCGCTTTGCAGACACCGCTCCCTTCAGGCGTCACGCGCCGTCGATTTATGCGATGAATTTTAGGGTGCCGCGTGGAGGAGGTGGACCCCGTCTCTGCCTGGGCACCTGGGGCGTCCCGCTGGGGACAGCTAGGAAAGCGTCACGGCTGTCAGGTTGCAGGGCCACGCCAGCCTGCGTGTCAGCCGCGGATCCAACAGAAACCCTGGGCGGGGTGCGGGAACCTGCCCTCGTGGACCCCCAAAGTAAACGGTAACAGGCGGCCTAGGAAGGGCCCCCCAGTCAGCGAGCGCCCTCCCCCCACCTCCTCCTGTGTCTTCCAGCACCTCCGAGTTGGGATATGGCAGCTGAAAACCTAGAACTGCACCCCGCGTCCCCCATCCGGCCCCGGTCCGGGCGACGGCGGGGTTCCAGGAGCTGGAAGGGACCCCCCACCTCGCGTGTGTTTGTTGCTTTTCGCCCCCACGGGGCGACTGCGACCAGCGGCCAGCACGGCCAGGCCGCGGGACAGTTATATCCTGCTGGACAAGAAAGCGTAATTGCCAGTCTAAAACTCTGTGTCCACTGGAAACCTTCTCCCGGGGAGAAGATGAAATGAAGGGCTTCTCAGACGAGCGCGGGGAAACCGTCTCCCCGGCAGATGTGCTCACTGATTTGATTCCTATGCCTCCCATAAACCCTCGTAAATTAAATCAGCAATGACCATATTATGGAGCTTGCTCCTTTCATTCTCATCCTTAAAAACAGCATTCTGTCTTTCAGACCCAGACGTCCAGGAATCTTATGAGCCGGCATTAACGTACTTGCCCAAGGCTACACGCCCCGTTGGTGACTGAGGGAGGCTGGGACTTAGAGAATCAAACTCGTTCATCCAGTGATGTTGATTTATGGCCGCGAGCTGGCCAGGGGCACAGCCACAAATAATACATCAGTCTGGGTTCTTGTTTTTTTTTTTTTTTAGACAGGCATTTATCATTCGTTCATTATGTTCTATGTTTAATTTCTATACTTTTGGTCGATCCTCTCATTTGCCTTTATTGTAGTACATCCCGCAGTGGAGGTTATAATTGCAGGCGTAACCGTTTGTAAACGTTAAGGAGCCGAGTCCATTCACTCATTTTGCAGATCGGCTAACCCTCCCAAAAGCCAACCACCTCCTATATGTATGTCCAAAATGTTTATTAATTCATTTATTAAGGTCCACTTCCCTGCGCTTTGGCAAATGGAAGCTGTCAATCAAGATAAAACATTTCCTATCCCCTGAGGTCCTCTCCTGTCTCTTCATAGTCCATCTCCCCGCCCACCTCTGCCCTCAGGCAGCTGAACTGCCTCCTGCGAAATGTCATATGTTCAGTGCTCGTTCAGGTCTGCCTGTGATGTTCGGCATAATATTTTTCGTATGTACCCATGTCGCTGCGTGCATCGATACTTCTTCATTTTATTGCTAAACGTACTCCATTACACAGATGTGCAACAATTCGTTTATCCATTCACCTGTTCATGGCCATTTGGGTTGTTTCCAGTGTGGGGTTATTAGGGAAGCATATACTTTACATAGTTGTCTAGCAGCTAATTTTTTGGGACATAGCCTTTCATTTCTCTTGGGGAAATATCTATACATGAAATTTCAGGGCCATAGAAATGTGTGTTTGGCTGTTAAGAAATGATCGAAACGCTTTTCAAACTGGTTACACCATTTTACAGTTACCACGGATTGAGCTTATTTCTTCTCGTGCAAATTTGGTAAAATGTATGTTCAAGGGATTGGTCCCTGTCATATAGGTTATCAAATTTGTGGGAAGAGAGTGTTATTGTCCTTCTAATGCCCATGGAATCGGTAGTAATGGCCTGTCTTTCATTTCTGATGTTAGTAGTTTGTGTATTCTTGTTTTTTTCTAATTAGCCTAACTAGAGATTAATCAGTTTTATTGACCTTTTCAAAGAAGCAGCTTGAAAAACGTTTTAAAA
>NW_011888959.1:1249092-1252027 GCF_000151845.1 Pteropus vampyrus
ACCTCTGCCCTCAGGCAGCTGAACTGCCTCCTGCGAAATGTCATATGTTCAGTGCTCGTTCAGGTCTGCCTGTGATGTTCGGCATAATATTTTTCACATGTACCCATGTCGCTGCGTGCATCGATACTTCTTCGTTTTATTGCTAAACATACTCCATTACACAGATGTGCAACAATTCGTTTATCCATTCACCTGTTCATGGCCATTTGGGTTGTTTCCGGTGTGGGGTTATTAGGGAAGCATATACTTTACATAGTTGTCTAGCAGCTAATTTTTTTGGACATAGCCTTTCATTTCTCTTGGGGAAATATCTATACATGAAATTTCAGGGCCATAGAAATGTGTGTTTAGCTGTTAAGAAATGATCGAAACGCTTTTCAAACTGGTTGCACCATTTTACAGTTACCACGGATTGAGCTTATTTCTTCTCGTGCAAATTTGGTAAAATGTATGTTCAAGGGATTGGTCCGTGTCATATAGGTTATCACATTTGTGGGAAGAGAGTGTTATTATCCTTCTAATGCCCATGGAATCGGTAGTAATGGCCTGTCTTTCATTTCTGATGTTAGTAGTTTGTGTATTCTTGTTTTTTTCTAATTAGCCTAACTAGAGATTAATCAGTTTTATTGACCTTTTCAAAGAAGCAGCTTGAAAAACGTTTTAAAATTTTCTAAATAACTTTACTGAGGTATACTTGACTTAGAATAAACAGCGCGCATTTAAAATGTACGAGTTGATAAGTTTCGACAAATGAAACCATCACCACAATTAAAATGAGGAAAATATCTATTACTTCCCAAATTTCCTCTGTTCTTTTTAAACCCCGACTTCTGACCTTTCCTACACCCCACACACGCCTTCTGTCCCTAGGAAACCACTTAACTGCTTTGTGCCACTATAGAATATTTATATTTTTCAAAGAAGCAGTTTTCGCTTTTCTCGATTTTCTCTACTGATTTCTTGTTTTCAGTTTTACCGATTTTTGCCCTCGGTTTTTTTTTTTTTTATTTGTTTACTACTGCTTACTTTGGATTTAATATGCTCTTCTTTTTCTAGTTTCCTAAGGTGAAAACTAGATGATTGACCATAGACCTTCTGTTCTAATATATACATTCAACGCTAAAAAGTTCCTTCTAATCACAAATTTCGATTAGTCGTATTTTCATTTGCATTGAGTTAAACATATTTCTTAATATCTCTCGCGACTCGTTCTTGGATCCATGAGTTATTCAGAAATGTGTTATTTAATCTCCAGGTATTTGGGGGATTTTCTAGCGTCTTCTTGTTATTGATTTCTAGCGTAATCCCATCGTGGTCTGAGAGCAGACTTTATTATTTCTATTCTTGTAACCCTGTTGAGGTATGTTTTATGACTCACAATTCGATCTATCTTGGTGAACATTCCACGAGAAGAATATATATTCTGCTACTGTCGTAGGAAGTACTCTACTGATATCCGTCTGATCCAGCTGATTGATGGTGCTGTTGAGTTCAACTATGTCCTTCCTGATTTTCTGCCTGCTGTGTCTGTCCACTTCTGTTAGGATGGAGTCCAAGTCTCCACCTATGACAGCGGGTAAATCTATTTCTCCCTGGAGGTTCGGCGGTTTTGCCTTATGTATTTTAACGCTTTGTTTTTAAGTACGTACACGTCAAGGATTATTATGTCTTCTTGGAGAACTGACCTTTTTATCATTATTCAGTGCTACCTCCTTTTAAATCTCTGTTCATTTCCCTTGCTCTGAACTTTTTCTTTGTCTGAAATGAACGTAACTACTTTAGCTTTCCTAGTAGCATTGTGTAATCCTTCATCCCTTTACTTTTCAAATCTATCCGAGTCTTTATATTTAAAGTGAGTTTCCTGTAGACAGTTTATAGCGGGTCTTGTTTTTATCTACTCTGACAATCTCTGAGTGATTATTGATAGGATTAGTGTCGTAGTCCCTATAGGCTGCTATAACAAAATATCACAGACTGGGTGGCTTATAAATGACAGAAACTTGTTGCTCACAGTTCTGGAGGCTGGAAGTCCAAGATCAAGGCACCAGCAGGATCGCCTTCTGGCAAGGGCCTTCTTCCTGATTCATAGCCGGTCCCTCACCACTGTGCCCTTACATGATGGAAGGGGACAGGGATATCTCGGGGACCACTTTTATAAGGTACTAATCCCATTTCTAAGGGCTTCACCCTCATGATCTAAGCACTCCCAAGGCCCCATCTTCTAATACTATCATCTTTGGGAATTAGGAAGGATTTTGACATATGAATTTTAGGGGGACACAGACATGCAGACCACAGCAGTTGGGTTAATATCTATCCTGTTTGTTACTGTTCTCTATTCATTGCCCTTGTTTTTTGTTTATTTTATTTTTTTTGCCTTCTATGGTTTTGAGCATTTCATGATTCCATTTTCTCTCCTCTCTTAGCATATTAATTACATATTCTTTCTTTCTTTTTACTTTTTTAGTGACTGCTCCAGAGTTTACAGTGTCCGTTTTTAAACAATATGATCCTGTTTCATGGGGAGTGCGGGCACTTTATAACAGAGAGTTCTCAATTCCTCCCTCCTATTCCTTATAATACTGCTGCCATCCATTTCGCTTTTCCGTAAGTATAATCGCAGAATACATTGCTGCTATCATTATTTGGAACAAACGGTTATCCATTAGTTCAATTAAAAATAATAAAAATAAAGGTTTATTTTACCGTTTTATATTCCTTCCCTAACCCTCGTCCTTTTTGTAGATTCCAGTCTCTGATCTATTCGTCCTTCTCTCCGGAGAAACCCGTTTAACATTTCTTTCAAGGAAAATTTATTGGCAACGGATTGTCCCAATTTTTTTCTGAGAAAGTGTTTCAACTTCACTTTCGGAGGATGACTGCACTGGATACAGAATTCTAGGTTGGTGGAATTTTTTGTCTGCATTTTAAATAT
>NW_011888959.1:1253322-1254705 GCF_000151845.1 Pteropus vampyrus
TTTCTGAGAAAGTGTTTCAACTTCACTTTCGGAGGATGACTGCACTGGATACAGAATTCTAGGTTGGTGGAATTTTTTGTCTGCATTTTAAATATCGCACTGCACTCTCTTCTTGCTTCCATATTTTCTGAAGAAAAGTCCAATGTAACTCTTATTTTTCCTTCTTAGTGATTTTCTGTGTACTTTTTTTCCCCAATTACTGAAAGGAAAATTGAAATCTCAAAAAATAGTACATATTCATGTATCTTTTCATTGTTTTTTTTTACACATATTTTGATGCTCTGTTATTAGGAGCACGCACATTTCTGGGTTTTTTTTATGTCGTATTGATTAACTGAGAATTTTATCATTATAAAATATTGTTCTTTCTTCGGGGAATATTTCCTCTCTTGAAGTCTCCTTTGTCTCTTATTAACATCGAAACCCTAGTTTTCTTATTAGTGTTCGTATGATATCTTTTTTTATCCTTTTATTCATATTTCTGTGTCTTTATTTTTAAATTGGGTTTCTTGTAGACAGCACAGAGTTTGCTCTTACTTTTTTTAACTTTTATTTTTCTGTTAGAATCGAATTCTAAGAGAAATTTAATTCTATTTGATATTAGTTTCAGGTGTGCAGCATAGTGGCTAGACATCTATATAATTCATGAACTGATCCCCCTGCTTAATCTAGTACCCGCCTGGAACAATACAGTTGACTCTATCTCCTATGTTATAATTTACATCCCTGTGACTGTTTTGTAATTATCGATTCGTACTGCCTAGTTCCGTCACCTTTTCAGGCGCCACTTTGTTCTCTGTATCTATGAGTCTGTTTTCATTTTGTTTTCCACTAATTTCGTTCTTTAGGTTCCACATATAAGCAAAATCACAGGTATTTGTTTTTCTCTGTCTGACTCACATTACTTACCATAATATTCTCTAGGTCCATCCATGTCGTTGCAAATGGTAAGATTTCTCTTTTTCCTGGCTGAGTAATATTCCGTTGTATATATGTACCACCCCTTCTTTATCTATTTGTCTATTGATGGGCACTCAGGTTGCTTCCGTGGTGCTGCAGTGAACGTGGGCGTGTAGATATCTTTTCAAACTGGTGTTTTGCTTTTCTTTGGATAAATACCCAGAGGTGCAATTGCTGGGTCATCAGGTAGTTCTAGTTTTAATTTTTTTGAGGCATCTCAAAACTGTTTTCCATAGTTGCTGCACCAGTTTGCATTCCCACCGTCAGTGCACGAGGGGGTCTTTTTCTCTACATCCTCACCAACACGTGTTGTTTTTTGGTTTATTGGTGATGCCCATTCTGACAGGTGTGAGGTGATATCTCACTGTGGTTTTAATTTGCATTTCTATGATGATTCGTGACGTTGAGCATCTTTTCATATGT
>NW_011888959.1:1254755-1257748 GCF_000151845.1 Pteropus vampyrus
CATATGTCTATTGGCCATCTGTATGTCTTCTTTGGAAAAACGCCTATTCGGGTCCTCTGCCCATTTTTTAATTGGATTATTTTATTTTTTTGTTTTTTTTTCTGGTGTTGAGTTGAATGAGTTCTTTATAACTTTTGGATATTAACCCCTTATCGGATGTGTCATAGGCAAATACTTTCTCCCATTCAGTAGGCTGTCTTTTTGTTTCGTTGATAGTTTCCTTTGCTATGCAAACCTTCTTTAGTTTAATGTAGTTTCATTTGTTTATTTTTTCTTTTATTTCCCTTGCTCAAGAAGTATATCAGAAAAAATAGTAATAAGAGCAATGTCAGAGAGTTTACTGTCCACGTTTTCTTCTAGGAGTCTTATGGTTTCAGGTCTTATATTTAAGTCTTTAATCCATTTTGAGTTTATTCTTGTATATGATGCAAGGAGGTGATCCAGTTCTTTGCATGTATCTGTCCACTCTTCCCATCACCACTTATCAAATAGACTATCTTTGCTCCATTGTATATTCTCGCCTCCTTTGTTATAGATTAAATGACCATTTGGTGTGGATTTATTTCTGGGCTCTGTATTCTGTTCCGTTGATCTATATGTCTGTTCTTATGCCAGTACCATGCTGTTTTGATTACTATAACTTTGTAGCATAATTCGACATAAGGTAGTGTGATACCTCCAACTTTGTTCTTTCTCAGGATTGCCGTGGCTATTCGGGGTCTTTTATGGTTCCGTTTAAATTTTTGAATTACTTGTTCTAGTTCCGTGAAAAACGCCATTGGTATTTTGATAGGGATTGCCTTGAATCTGTAGATTGCCTTGGGTAGTATGGACATTTTAATGATGTTAATTCTCCCTCCCATGAGCACAGTACATGCTTCCATTTACTTATATCTTCTTTAATTTATTTTTTCAATGGCTTATAATTTTCCGAGTACAGGTCTTTTACCTCCTTGGTTAAATTTATTCCCAGTTATTTTATCATTTTTGATGCAATTGTAAATGGGATTGTTTTCTTAATTTCTCTTTTAGGTAGTTCACTATCGGTGTTTAAAAATGCAACTAATTTCTGAATATTAATTTTGTATCCTGCTACTTTGCTGAATTTACTTATCGGTTCTAACAGTCTTTTTGCTGGAATCTTTAGGGTTTTCTATATGTAATATCGTGTCATTGCAATTAATGACAGTTTTACTTCTTCCTTTCCAATTCGGATGCCTTTTATTTCTCTCTCTTTTCGATTGCTGTGGCCAGGACTTCCGATACTATGTTGAATAAAAGTGGTGAATGCGGACATCCTTGTCTTGCCCCTGATCTTAAGGAAAATACTTTCAGCTTTGCACCATCGAGTATGATGTTAGCTGTGGGCTTGTCATATATGGCCTTTATTATGTTGAGGTATGTTCCCTCTATTCCTACTTTGCTGAGAGTTTTTATCACAAATGAATGCTGGATTTTGTCAAATGCTTTTTTCTTCATCTCTCGATATAATCATATGATTTTTATTTTTCAATTTGTTCATGTGGTATATAACGTTAATTGATTCGTGAATATCGAATCAACTTTGCATCCCAGGAAGAAATCCCACTTGATCATGGTGTATGATCTTTTTACTGTATCGACGAATTAGGTTTGCTCATATTTTGTTGAGGATTTTTTGCATCTATGTTCATCAGGGGCATCGGCATGTAATTTTCTATTTTTGTAAGGTCTTTGGAATCAGGGTAATGGTGGCCTCGTAAAATGAGCTTAGGAGCCTTCCCTCCTCTTGAATTTTTTTTCGAATAGTTTGAAAAGAATAGGCATTAATTCTACTTTGATTCTTTGGTAAAATTCACCTGTGAAGCCATCCAGTCCAGGAATCTTGTTGAGAGTTTCTTGATTACTGATTTGATTTCATTAGCATTAATTGCTCCATTCAGATTTTCTGTTTCTTCTAGACTCAGTCTTGAGAGATTATATGTTTCTACAAATTCATCTATTTCTTCCAGATTGTCCAACTTGTTGGCATAAAATTGCTCACAGTATTTTCTTATAATCCTTTGTATTTTCGCGGGGTCGGCTGTCACTTTTCCTCTTTCATTTCTGATTTTATTTTTCTGAGCCCTCTCTCTTTTTTTCCTTGATGAGTCTGGTTAAAGGTTTATTGATTTTATTTATTTTTTCAAAGAACCAGCTTTTGGCTTCATTGATCTCTCGTGTGTTTTTTTGTTTGTTTGTTTTGTTTTTTGTTTTTTTTAGATTCTATTTCCCTTATTTTCTCTCTGATCTTTATTATTTCCTTCCTTTTATTCACTTTGGCCTTTTTTATTTTTTATTTATTTTTATTTTTATTTATTTTTTACTGTTTCTTTTTTAGCTCCTTTAAGTGTAAGGTTAGATTGTTTGAGACTTTTCTTGTTTCTTGATGCAGGCCTATATTGCTATGAATTTCTCTCTTCCTGTCTGGAAGATCTGTCCATCGATGTCAATGAAGTGTTAAAGTCTCCCACTATGGCTGTATTACTGTCAATATCTCCTTTTATGTTGGTCACTATTTGCTTTATACATGGAGGTGCTCCTAAGTTGGGTGCGTATATATTTATTAGGTACGTATATGTACATGTTCTTTTTTATGGATTGATCCCTTTATCATGTAATGTCTTTCTTTGTCTCTCATTATAGCCTTTGTTTTAAAGTCTATTTTGTCTGATATAAGTATTGCTACCCCAGCTTTTTAAAAATTTCCATTTGCATGAAATATCTTTTTCCAGCCGTTTACTTTCATGCTGTGTGTGTCTCTCGATCTGAAGTGGGTCTCTTGTAGACGGTATATGTATGGGTCTTGTTTTCTTATCCATTCACCTACCCTGTGTCTTTTGATTGGAACATTTAATCTATTTACATTTACGGTGATTACTGATAGGTATATAGTTATTGCCACTGTATTATTATATTTATTTTCTCTCCTCCTTCTTAACATTTCTTATAATACTGGCTTGGTAGTGATGAAT
>NW_011888959.1:1258933-1259960 GCF_000151845.1 Pteropus vampyrus
GTATATGTATGGGTCTTGTTTTCTTATCCATTCACCTACCCTGTGTCTTTTGATTGGAACATTTAATCCATTTACATTTCCGGTGATTACTGATAGGTATATAGTTATTGCCACTGTATTATTATATTTATTTTCCCTCCTCCTTCTTAACATTTCTTGTAATACTGGCTTGGTAGTGATGAATTCCTTTAGCTTTTTCTTATCTGGGAAGTTCTTTGTCTCACCTTCGATTTCGATTTATAGCTTTGCTGGGTAGAGTCGTCTTGGTTTCGGTCCTTGCTTTACATCGCTTTGAATATTCCGTGTCAGTCTCTTCTGGGCCACGCAGTTTCTGTTGAGAAATCTTATGGGATCTTCCTTGTAAGTAACGAGCTGCACTTTCTCTTGCTGCTTTTAGGATTCTCTGTCTCCAACCTTTGGCATTTTAATTTTGGTGTATCTTGGTGTGGGGGCCTGTTTGGGTTCACCTTGTTTGAAACTCTGTGCTTCCTGGACTTGTATGTTTATTTCCTTCTCTAGGTTAGGAAAAATTTCCGTCATTATTTCTTCAAATAGGTTCTCAATCCCTCGCTCTCTCTCTTCTTCTGATACTCCTATGAGGCAAATTTATTCTGCTTGATGTTTTCCCAGAAGTTCCTTAAACTTTCCTCGTTTTTAAATTATTTTTTCTTTTTGCTGTTCTGATCGAGTGTTTTTTGCTACCTTGTCTTCCAAAACCACTGATTTGATCCTCTGCTTCATCTAATCTACCGTTGGTTTCTTCTAGCGTATTCTTCATTTCAGTTACTGTATTCTTCATTTCCGACTGGTTCTTTTTTACGGTTTCTGTGTCCTTTCGTATGCTTACTATGTTTTCATCGACGTTCTCACTGAGATCATCTACTCTTCCCCTAAGTTCACTGAGCATCCTTAGAACCAGTGTTTTGAACCCCGTCTGGTAGGTTGCTTGCCTCGCTTAATTCTTTTTCTGGAGTTTTCTCCTGTTCTTTCATTCGAGACACGTTTCTTTGCTTTCTCATTTTGGCTG
>NW_011888959.1:1260010-1263079 GCF_000151845.1 Pteropus vampyrus
GTCTGGTAGGTTGCTTGCCTCGCTTAATTCTTTTTCTGGAGTTTTCTCCTGTTCTTTCATTCGAGACACGTTTCTTTGCTTTCTCATTTTGGCTGCCTTTCTGTGTGCGTTTCTATGCATTAGGTAGATTTTCTATGTCTCCCAGTCTTGGAAGGCTGGCCTTATGTTGTAGGTACCCTGTGTGGCCCAGTGGAGCAGTCTCCCTGGTCACCTGCACCAGTGCTCCAGGAGTGTCCCTTGTGGGGGTTGTGTGTGCCCTCCTGTCGTGGTTAAGCCTTGGTTGCTATTGGCACATCGGTGGGTGGGATCGGCTCTCAGACTGACTAGCTGTGAGGACGGGCCACACTCAGTGTATGAGCTGCTGTGTTCGCGCTGACCCCACGGAGTGGGATTCGCCCCAGTGAGCTCGTGTGCCTGTTGGGATCACCCTTTGGGTGTGCCGCTTGTGGGGATAATCAGGTGCTGCTCAGTTGTGGTCTGACACCAGCCTCCAAGTGTGTTGGTTCTAAGGCCTCCTGGGAGGGGCTCCCATGCAGGCCAAGGTCAGCCACTGCCTGTGATTGCCAGGGCTACCTGATAGGAGCGACGAAGTGGTCCGTGGTTGGTGGCTGCCTGTGCTGGACCTGGAGGCATATGGGAGGGACTTCGTGGTGAATCGAAGCCAGCTGCCACCCGTACTGAGCCTAGAGCAGCTTGGCAAAAGGTCAGGGCACCCCCAGGCCTGAGGCTGCCTGCCGGCTACCTGTGAGGCTCAGCAGCTGAAAGAGTCTCAGGTGGTACGTGAGCTGGGTGAGGCGAGGTGCCAGGGAGTCCTCGGGGTGGGGCAGATGGGTTCCCCCGGGTTAGTGCAGATTCAGATTTGGTGTCAGTGCCGAGCCCATAGCTATTTGCAAAAGTCTCAGATCACGCCGAGGCCGGCTCCCGCCCTCTTCGGGCCACAGACCTCCGAGATTTGTTCAGAATCACTGCAGTTCAGGCTGGGGCTAGTTGCCCGCCACCTGACGTCCAGGGAGATGCGGGAGTGGAGGCCTCTCAATGGCTGCTAAAGGAGCCCCTGCCAGAGGGCTGGGTGGGGCTGGTTTCCTAGCCATGAATATGTCTTGGGCAGTTTGAAGGTTGGGTGGGTGGGGTCCCAGGAAGTCACTGGGTGGAGCAAGCTGATCTCACCGGGCCAATCAGATTCAGATATGGCTGAGTGGAGGAGAGCTCAACCCGGGTAAGATGGTGCCCGCCTGCAGGCAGCACAGCAGGAAGGCTCAACTCAGGGACAGTGGCAGCTGTCCCTCCAGTCTTTGCACCAAAGCCACACAACTCAGCCTTCCCCTGTATTTTTCTGGCGCCTCCTAAGCTGCCGTCCCTCTGCAGGAGCCCAGGGTGAGAGCCTGCGAGCAGGCCTGTGCGAGCAGGTCCTTTAAGGGGATGTCTGGGTTTCTAGCAGGCCAGAAGCTTGGAATCCCCCTCGATTTTTACAGTCAAACTTTGTGGGGACTCCTCTTCCTGGCAATGGAGCCCTGGGCTGGGGAGCCCTGGGTGGGGCGGGGGCCCCTCACTCCTCCAGGGGGACCTCCACGGCGGAGATATCCCTCCTGTCTGTCAACCGCCACATGCGGGTGCGGGGCCAGCCTGTCTTGCGTCTCCGCCTCTCCTACCAGATGTGGCCTCTTCTTTATATCCTCAGTTGTAGGCATTCTGTTCAGCTAGTCTTCAGATGCTTCTCCAGGTCGATTGTCCTATAATTTATTTGTAATGTTAACGCGGTCATGGGAGGGGGCGAGCCCAGCCTTTGCCTACCCTGCCCCCTTGACCGGAACCCGCTCTTATTTTTCCTTGCTTTCTAGAATGCTTTATAACGATTTCGTTGACTGTCCAGCGTGGCGTAGCTGAGCTAAATAGGTCTTTGGTGTAAGGTTTGATGTTAACCTGGCTAGTAGTCGAATCGTGTTTAACGTTTGCTGCAGATGTTAAGTGCCAGAGGTTTCAATTTCCTCCAGTGTCCTTGTTTGCGTATTTCTCTAAGGACTGCTTCCTAAATACAGCCTGTGCCTTACAGCTCTGTTAGCGGCGATCCGTTGGCATTATAATAGCGCCCTGTTGTCGTGCCAGTAAGGTGCGGAGGAGGGGAAGCATCGTGTAATCTCGTGATTAAATTTTAGCGAGCCTGTGTTCCTGACCTTCGCTGGCCGGCCCCCTTCCTCCCTGACTTCAGTGGGACGGGAAGGCCAGAGCAGGTGGAGCTGGTTAATTGCCCTTCCTCCTAGCAGATGCCCCGCAGACAGAGTCTTCTCCTGCCGAGTAGGGCTTTGCTGTGAAGATGCTCTGAGACTATTTCAAATGGTTCATTTTCCCCTCTCCCTGCCTCAGACGTGAAGGGAATTTTCTTGGCTCTTTAAGGGGAGCACCTTGTGGGATTAGAGATAAAATTCACTCATTCGCGCACCCCTCCCCTCCAAGAATGCAGTCCCCGGGCGTTTCTCACTCTCATGCGTGTCCACACCACGTCTCTGGCGGTTTGTCACAATTACCATTTAAGGATTAATACCAGTTTACGGCTCCAGTGGCTTCCGCTCCAGGTAAGCAGCTTTGGGCTGTGGCTCTGGATTCTGCTCTCTCTCCCATTTTCAGCTGGTGGTTTCCCCTGTGACCTCAGTTCTCTGATGAGTCCAACAAAAGGCATTGATTTTCACTTTGTTCAGTTTTTTTTTCTTTTGTAAAGATGGGAGTGATTACTTTCAAACACTTTCCACCTCAGGGCTGAAATCGGAAGTCTCAAGTCTTGCTTTTTTTATCCAGTCAGACAATTTGCTTTTAATGAGTACATTTAGACCATTTACATTTTTAGTTTAATTCTATAATCTTGCTATTTGTTGCCTTCCATGCATTCTTTTTTGTTTTTGGTTTTTTTTTTACCCCATTTTTCTGAATTCTTTTGGATTGAGTTACTTTTAGCATTTTGTTTGATCTCTCTCATCGGCTTATTAACTGTACCCCTTTATTTCATTTAAAGGTCGATCAAGGATTTATAAGCACATTTAATTTATTGCAGTCTGTCTTAAAAATGTATCAATTCAC
>NW_011888959.1:1263129-1263899 GCF_000151845.1 Pteropus vampyrus
ATTAACTGTACCCCTTTATTTCATTTAAAGGTCGATCAAGGATTTATAAGCACATTTAATTTATTGCAGTCTGTCTTAAAAATGTATCAATTCACGTATACAGTAAAAATATAAACTGTTTCCATCTCCCCCTCCTGTCTTTGTATTATTATTGTTCTACACATTTCTACAAAGGTTACAAACTCTATGAAGCATTACTCTTAATTTTACTTTAAACGGTCAGTTGTCTTTTTTTAAACTTTATTTTTTAGAGTTGTTTTAGGTTCACAGCGAAACTAAGAGGGAGGCACAGAGATTTCTCATCTACCCCCTGCTCTCGGCATCCCAACCACCCCACCACCCACATTCCCCACAGAGTGGGGTGTTTGTTACCACTGATGAACCTACACTGACAAATATAGGCACCCCAAGTCCGTAGAATACCATAGGAGTCACCCTTGATGTTGTACAACTTATGAGCTGGGACCAATGTGTAATGACATGTGTCCGTCTTTATAGCATTGTACAGGATATTTTCATTGTCCCCAAATCTTCTGTGCTTCTCTCGTCCATCCGTCCCTCCTAACCCCTGCAACCATGGATTTTTTTTTTTTCACTGTCTCCATAGTTTTTTTCCTTTCCAGAATGCCCTATTATTCCCGGCATTTGGGTTCTTGGGTTCCCCAAGACAGAAATCAAGAGGAAACCCCAGAGAAGTTTCCAGACAAATTTTATTAAGCTTATGCTGGAGCACAAAGGAGGCAGCATGGGGAGGCGGGGCGCGGGGGAGG
>NW_011888959.1:1263949-1268330 GCF_000151845.1 Pteropus vampyrus
CCCAGAGAAGTTTCCAGACAAATTTTATTAAGCTTATGCTGGAGCACAAAGGAGGCAGCATGGGGAGGCGGGGCGCGGGGGAGGTTCTTCAAATTGACCCGTGGCCTGGCTTTGTCTGGCTGCTTTCTCAAACTGGGGCGAGGTGGGCTTTTTGAAGGCCACCGGCCTTCATTACCGGTTGCGTTACCCAGTAACCGTGTTCCTCTTGCTGCTGTGGGGCAAGGTGGCAGCCTGCTCCTTATGGTCACCTCCAGGAAGGTTACACAGTGTCAAACCTCCGACTGTGAGCATTTCGGACAGTGGTCCTGACATGTGTCTGGAAGTCAACAACAGAAAGATCATAATTAGCTATTTCTACATTTTCGTGTAAAGGGTGACGGGGTGGTGGCATTCCTGTGGTCAGCTTAGCCAGCATTCCCCCTGGGCCGCCCCGGCCCAAGTCCCTGTGCTGTCCTAGTAGAGTCGGAGCTAGACCTGGGCAGTCTGCACTTGGCAATATGCATTTAAGGTTCCTCTGTGTCTTTTCATGTCTCGATGGCTCATTTCTTTATGGAACTAAATAACATTCCATTGTCTGGATGGATCCAACTTATTTTTTTTTTATCTATTCACCTACTCAAGGACATCTGGGTCGCTTCACAGTTTTGGAAGTATGAATAAAGCTGGTGTAGACATCTGTGCGCAGGTTTTTGTGTAGTTACAGGTTTTTAACTCCTTTGGGAAGCACGACTGCTGGATCCTGTGGTCAAAGGGTGTTTAGTTTTATGAGACATCTCCAGCTGTCTTCCGAAGTGGCTGCACCATGTTGCAATCCCACTAGCAATGAGCCCTGCTGCCCTAGGTCCTCACCAGCGTTTGGTGGTGTCAGTGTTCTGGATTTTCGTCATTCTAATAAGTGCGTAGTGGCATCTCATTGTTGTTTTGATTTGTATTTTCCCGATGGCATTTGATGTGGAGCATCTTTTTACATGTTTATTTGCTGTCTGTATGTAGTCTATGGTGAGGTGTCTGTTAAGGTCTTTGGTCCATTTTTGGATTGTATTTTTTGTTTTCTTGTTGAGTTCGAGAGTTCTTTTTTATTTTGGATACGAGCCTTTTTATCAGATCTGTGTTTTGTAAATATTTTCTCCCATCCGTGGCTTGTTTTCCCATTCTCTTGACATCATCTTAGGCAGAGAAAAAATTTTAATTTTAATGAAATCCAGCTTATCAATTACTTCTTTCAAGAATTATACTAAAAAGTCATCACTATAAACAAGATTCCTAGCGTTCGTCCTATGTTATCTTCTAGGAGTTTTACAGTTGTGTGTTTACATTTAGGTCTATGATCAATTTTGAGTTAATTTTTGTGAAGTATGTAAGGTTTGTATTCAGACTGATTTTTTTTTTTTTTCATGTGGATATCCTGTTCCAGCATAATTTGCTGAAAAAACTCTCTTTGGTCCGTTGTATTGGCTTTGCTTCTTCGTTAAAGATCATTTGACAGTATTTATGTGGGTCTATTTCTGGACTCTATATTCCGTTTTATCGATCTATTTGTTTATTCTTTCACCAATACTACACCGTCTCAGTGACTGTAGATTCACAGTAAGTCTTACAATTGAGCAGTATCAGTCCTCCAGCTTGGTTCTTTACCTTCAAAATCGTGTTAGCTATTCTGGGCCTTTAGCCTCTCCACATAAACTTGAGAATCAGTTCATTGATATCCACAAAATAAGCCTCTGGGCTTTTGTTTTGGATTGGTTAAATCTCCATATCAAGTTGACAAGAACTGGCATCTTGACAATATTGAGTCTTTCTGTCTATGAATATGGACTATCACTTGATTTATTTAATCCTTTGATTTTATTCATCAGAAGTTTGTAGTTTTCCTTATATAAATCGTTATATACACACCCATATATATAGTTAGATTTATGTCATTTTGGGTGGTGCTGATATAAATGGCACTAGGTTTTTAATGATAAATTCACCTCGTTCAACGTTAATATATAGGATAGACTTTTATAAAATAACCTTATATTCTGTAACCTTTCTATAATCACTTATTAGTTCCAGGAGTTTTTTGTTGTTGTTGTGGATCCTTTCAGATTTTCTACATACATGATCATGTCATCTGTGAAAGAGACAAGTTTTAATTCTTTCCCAATCTATATACATTTATTCCCTCGTCGTATTATTTAGTTAGGACTTTCAGTAGTGTTTAAAAGGTGTAGTGAGAGGGGATATACTTGCCTTGTACCTTAACTTGGTGGAAAAGTTTTGAGTTTCACCACCAAGTATAACATTAGCTGTAGGTTCTTTATAAATATTCTTTATCAAGTTGAGGATGTTTTTCTCTATTCCTAGTTTACTGAGAGATTTTTTTTTTTTTATCACGAATGTGTGTTGGCTTTTGTCAAATGCTTTTCCTGCTATTAATATGATTGTATGATTATTTTTCCTTTATCTCGATAATAAGATGGATTACATTAATTGAGATCTACTTGGGCTAAACCTCAGTTGTTCATGGTGTATAATTCTTTGTATACATTGTTGAATTCGATTAGCTATTTTTGTGAATTTTTGCATCTATGTTCATGATTAATATTGGACTATAGTTTTCTTGTAATGTCTTTGATTTGGGTATTAGGATAATGATGGCCTTATACGACAAGTTAGGAAGTATTCTCTTGGCTTCTATCCTCTGAAAGAGATTGTAGAGAACTGGTATAATTTCTTCCTTAAATATTTGGTGGAATTCACCAGGGAAACTATCTGAGCCTTGTGCTTTCTCTTTTGGAAGGTTACTAATTATTGATTAAAACATTTGATAGATATAAGCCTATTTAAAGTGTCTCTTGGTCCTTGTGAGTTTTAGCAGATTGAGTCTTTCAAGGACTTGGTCAGTTTTATCTAGATTATCAACTTGCGGGAATAGAATTTTTCACTGTATTTCTTGATATTCTTTTTAATGTCCATGGGATCTGTAGTGATGTCTTACCTTTCCTTCCTGAAATTAGTAATTTGTGTCTTCTCTTTTTTATTCTTAGCTAGCCTGGCTAAAGGTTTATTGATTTTATCAATCTTTTCAAAGAATGAGCTTTTAGTTGAATTTATTTTCTTTATTGATTTTCTGTTTTCAATTTCACTATTTTCTTCTGCTTACTTTGGATTTAATTTGCTCTTTTTTTTTTTTTTTTTTTAGTTTCCTAAGGTAGAAATTGAGATTAAATTGACTTAAGATCTTTCTTCCTTTTTAATGTATACATTCAATGCTATTGAATTGAATGCTTTTGCTGCCTCCCACAAATTTCGATAAGTATGTTTTCATTTTCATTTAGTTCAAAATATTTTTAAATTTTTTAGATTATTTTTTTGTCTTGTATGTTATTTATAAATATGCTGTTTAATCTTCAGGTATTTCGAAAATTTCCAGTGGATATTTGTTGTTAATGTCTAGTTTAATTTTACTGTGGTCTGAGAGCAGATGTTGAATGATTTCTGTTCTTTTACATTTGTTAAGGTGTGTTTTATGGCCCAGAGTGTGGTTTAGCTAGGTGAATAATTCATGTGAGCTTGAGAAGAGTGTGCATTCTGCTTTTGTTGGATGGAATATTCTATAAGTGCCCAGTATACCCAGTTGATCAGTGATGTCATTGAGTTCAACAATGTCCTTACTGATTTTCGGCTCGCTGGGTTTTCAGTTATAATAGTAGATTTCTCTTTTTCTCTTTGCGGTTTTATCGGGTTTTGCCTTACGTAGCTTGATGACCTGTTGTTAGAAACGTTCCCATTAAGGATTGTTATGTCTTCGTGGAGAATTGATCCCTTTATCATTATGTAAGTCTTTGCTTTGTCCCTGATAACTTTCCTTTCTTTGAAGTCTACTCTGTTTGAAATAAATATAGATACTCGTGCTTTTTAAAAAGTTAGTGTTAGCATCGTATATTTTCTCCACCCATTTATTTATAACCTATAAGTATCTTTATAATTAAAGTGGGTTTCTTGTAGAGAACATATAGTTGGACTTTGCATTTTTATCCATTCTGATGATCTCTATCTTTTAATTGGTACATTTAAACCATTGACATTCAAAGCAATTATTGATATAGTTGGATCAATATCTACCTTTGTTACTGTTTTATATTTGTTGCCTGTGTTCTTTGTCCCTATTTATCTCCAATTATTTTTCTTCCTTTTGTGGTTTTAATTGAGCACGTTATAGGATTTCATTTTTTTTCTCCTTTTTAAATATATGTTATACTTCGTTTTTTTTTTTTTTAACTTTTTTTAGTGGCTGCCCTTGAGCTTGCAATATACTTTTACAACTAACCCAAGTCACTTTCAAATAACACTGTACTGCTTCATATGTAGTATGAATACCTATTGTAAAAAAAAA
>NW_011888959.1:1268880-1273542 GCF_000151845.1 Pteropus vampyrus
GAAAGGCTTTCTCCATTTTTGTTAGTGTTCTGCCTCTTAAATCTCTCGCGTTTCTCTTTGGTTCTTAGGATTTCCATTTCTCAGCGTACATGGCCTGTATGTTCTTCCACGCTGTCTACTTAACGCATTAAAGCCCCTAGCTGATGAATCGTATTTGTTTTAAATTTTCGGTCTGATAATTCCAACATCCCCGCCAGGTCTGGCTCTGATGCTTGCTCTGTCTCTTCAAAGTGTGCTTTTTGTCTTTTCGTATGCCTTGTAATTTTTCCTAACAGCCAGACGTGATGGCAGGTAAAAGCAATTGCTGTGAATAGGCCTCCATAGCATGGCGTTCAGGTGAGGGGGAGGGGAAACATTCTACAGCCGCATGGGGAGGTCTCGGCCTTTCGTGAGCCTGCGCCTCTGGACTGTGAACTCCTCCAGTGTTTCGTGGGTTTTATTTTTTTTCTCCCCCGCTAAATGAAACGCGATGGCTAGAGTGGGCAGGAGTTGGGTCTTTCCCTTTTCCCAGGTCGGTTCCGCTCCGGTTAACTAATTTCTCACCAGGGCAAGACTCGTCGGGAGACCGGAGCGCTCTGCTGTATTTCAAAGTGGTTCCTTTCTCCTCCCCCGCAGGAAGCAGGAGATTTTTCTGTCCTGTTTCTCGTGGGAATCTGGTCAAGCTCCTGGACGCAAACCTCACAGTATTGTGGGTGGTCCCAATAACTGGGTGCCCCTGGAGTTTTTAACTGTCAGAGCTGTCCACACTGGGCCTCCAGCACTTTATCAATTACACTGATAGAGAACCAGGGTCTTCCTCTCCTAGCCCTGGTTCCCAGGGTGGTGTCCAGTCATGAAGCCGTGATCCCGTCACTCGGATTTGGGGGGCAGCGGTTTGCCCTGTGTCCTCATCTCGTTGCAAATCCAGGAATTGTTCATTTTTCGATCTGTTCAGTTTTTTTCCTTGTTCTTAGGATGGAATGGTGACTTCTAACGTCCTTACATTTGGAACCAGAGGCAGGAGGAATTGATAATCTTTTAAAGAAATTTTCAAATGAGAAAATGAGCATCTTTTATATTTACTCACATTTTTACCATTTTTATTGATGTCGATTCCTTTGTATAGAGCTGAGTTTTCATCTTGTCTTATTTTCTTTCCGCTTAAGAACTTTTTTTTATTGTTTCTTATAATGTAGATTCGCTGGTGATGCATTTTGTTTATTAGGAAATGTCTGTTTCATCTTGATTTTTGAAAGATATTTTCATCGACGTAGAATTCTACATGCGTATCTTTTTTATTACATTCTTCTAAAGATGTTCTCCATTGTCTCCCAGCTTGCGGTATTTCTGATAAGAAACCAGCGACGATTTTATTTTGTTCCTCTGTCTGTGTTTTCTTTCTTTTTTTCTGGATCTTTTTAAGATTCCTCTTTATGACTGAATATTGCCGGTTTGATTATGATAGGTCTCGTGTGATTCGTGTGTGTATATTTATTCTTGTGGTTTGTCGAGTTCCTTGGATTTGTGAGTTAATGGCTTACACGAAATTCAGAAAACCTCTGACGAGTTTTTCTGTCCCCACCTATCTGTTCTGAGTCTCCAAATGCATGAATATCAGACCCTTTACATTTTCTCACAGGTCACAGCAGCTCCTTCCCTTGTCTCTCTGCGTTTCACTGCGTTTTAGTTTGTCCTTTCAAGTTCACGGATCATTTCTTCAATATCGAATCTGCTGTTAATTCTTCCAGTGAATTTTTCATTTCAGATGTTTAATCTCTCTATAGAAGTTGCATTTGACTCATTTTTATACTTTCCATATCTTTCCTCATCGTGGTCATGTTTCTGTTTAAATCCACGGTCATACTTCTAATGGCTGTTTTGCGAAGTGATTCTCTGCTAATTCTGTCATCTCTGTCATTGCTGGGTCTGTTCCACTCGGTTGATTTTTCTCTGGTTTATGAGTCACCTTTTCCTGATTGTTACTATATCTAGTAATTGTTTATTGGATTCTAAACCTTATGCATATTACATTATTGAGTGTCTAGGTTTTGTCATTTTCCAAAGAATGATGAAATTTAATTTGGCAAGCAGCTAAGTTGCTTGCAGATCACTTTGATCCTCTTAAGGTTTGTTTTGAATTTTTGCGCAGGCGTATTAAAACCCTTCTCTAGAGCTAATTTCGCCTCGCTACTTAGTCACGACCATTCTGAGGTCTCCCGAATGTCCTACATGTCCCTGTGGTCTCTTCATCCTGGCTAGTCTTTCTAAAACTTTATCCTGGTCCTGAATGAGCTCTGGGAATCATTCCGCTTACTCAGTTGTTTGTTACCTGGCCTCGTGGAGTCTCACACTGCACACGTGCAGCTTAGGGTTCAATCAACGTCTAAGGGAACCACAATGCAGACTCCAGAACCTTCCCTCCGTGCAGCTGCCTCCTTTATGGTGGTCTGCCTCACAAACACCTACCGCCTCAGCTTCCCCAAACGTCAACCCCTGTGGCATTCTTGTCCTGTGCTCGTGTTCCCCTCCTGTGCCATGGTCTAGAAAGTTCCTCTAGGCAGGAGGCCAGCAGTCAGGCCAACCCCATTTGTTTCTCTGCTGTCAGAGATGGCTATCCTGGCTGCTTGTTTTTCTGTGTTTAAAAACAGTTGTTTCGTGTGTTTTACCCAGTTTTCTAGTCGTTTGTGACGGGAGGGCAAGTTCAGTAGTAGAAACGCCATTGGGACCGGAAGCGAAATTCTACACTATACATTTCACCAAGTGAAGAGAATTAAATTGATTTTACTTAGAAAATTTGAGAGAAAGATAAAGTTAGATGATACATTCTGAATGTAATCGAAACTCGACAGAATGTTGGAAAACATTTCGCTTCTAAGAAAACACAGACGATGGCCCCAGGAAAGTAGAAGCTTGGTGTGCACAGGTGACAGAGGTGGCTGATGAGGGAAGGGGGCGGGGAGGCTAGTTCAGACACATCATTAACATCCAGAACGTATGTCGATAAAAAGACAAAATAATCTAATAGGACAGGAGTCAGTAAACCTTTTCTGGTAATACCCAAATAGCAAATATTTTAGGCTTCGCAAGACACGTATAACCGGTCACTTCTTTTTCTTTTCCGACCCTTTGAAAGTGTAAAAATCGTTCTTAGCTCGCAGTCGATATCAGAGTCCATGGGCCGAGTTTGGCCTACAGGCTGGGTTTGCCAATGCTTGCCGTGGAATCGTAGAATAAACAATTCACAGAACGATAAAATGAAAATTATTAATGCATATATGAAAAGATGCTTAGCCTCCCTAATAATCAGATAAATGCGATTTAAAACAAACGAGGACATTTCACGTTAATCAGATCGGTAAACATTTTTAAAGGCTGACAATATCAAGAGTTAGCGAAGATAAGTCATAAAAGAAATTCTCACACAGTGCCTGTAGGAGTGTAAATTAATTCAACCATTTTGGAAAGCAATTTGTCAATATCCAAAGCAAATTGGAACTGGAAATGTGTGTTCGTAAAGACTCAGCATTTCCGCTTCCAGATCTATTACCTAGAGAGACGCGTATGTAATTACAGCGTTGTTTGTAATAGAAAAATAAATTGGAAACAACCTAAGCACACACGCGCGCACACACACACACACACACACACACACTCACAGCAACACAATTACATCTCAAAAACATAATGTTGAGTTGAAAAGCAAGCTTACTGTGTAATCTATTTACGAAAATGTTTAAAAACACACTGCAGACCACATTATGAATTATTCATAGGTATCTCTTCCGTAGGTGTAAACATGAGAACAGTGGACGGGAAAAACACACACTGAATTCAGAAGGATGAAATTCAGGTGACCCACGGGGAGACAGTACCCAGGAGTGGGGGCGGGAAGGCAGCGCTATCCAACATTCCCTTCATTTTATAAAAACGTCAAGCGATCGCGACGCATTATTAACGCTTGTCAATTCTAGATGTTTGTATGTTATTTTCTTCGCTCTTGTGTATCTTAATTTCCCGTGAAAGGAAGGAATAGACAAACCGCTTTCGGTTAATTGCCTGGTGGCCCTGAGGGCCCCTGGATCTCTGTCGGGCTGGGGTAGGTTGCTTCCCTGCTCTGTGCCTCAGTTTCCCCAACTGGAACGAGGAGTGTACCGTTTTTCGAAGTGTAGATGGCCATTGAGTCCCGAGTAGCATTTAAAAAAATGCGACAGACTAGAGTGGATCAGAAACAGGAGAGGGCTTCCCCTGCCAGGGTGGTCGGGATGGGACAGACAGTTGTTTGTCACCCACACAGAGCTGCTGTTTGGGATGGCCAGTGGATTTCGAAGGGGATGGTGGCAGTGAAGACGCAGCCGTGTGGATGTGCTTAACGCCATCGACCTGCACCTTGAAAAACGGTTAGGATGGTAATTTTCTGTTGTGCGTTTTGGTCTAATTAAAAAAAGAATGTGTCACATGAAGTCAGAGTAAATACTGTTTCATGGAAATTTGCTTTTCATGTATTTAAACAGCTCAAAGCTCAACACGGGGGTTCGGGAGGTGGGGGTGGGGGAGGGGTGGGGAGCAGTGGCAGGTGCCACTCTCCCAGGCCCTGGCGCTGAGGGCCGGGTAGGCGACCACAGGGCCTCTGAACTTGGGCTCTGCTTCTCTGCCGGTTTGGACCGCTGTTTGTCCTCTGTGGCC
>NW_011888959.1:1274357-1278315 GCF_000151845.1 Pteropus vampyrus
CGAAGTGTAGATGGCCATTGAGTCCCGAGTAGCATTTAAAAAAATGCGACAGACTAGAGTGGATCAGAAACAGGAGAGGGCTTCCCCTGCCAGGGTGGTCGGGATGGGACAGACAGTTGTTTGTCACCCACACAGAGCTGCTGTTTGGGATGGCCAGTGGATTTCGAAGGGGCTGGTGGCAATGAAGATGCAGCTGTGTGGATGTGCTTAACGCCATCGACCTGCACCTTGAAAAACGGTTAGGATGGTAATTTTCTGTTGTGCGTTTTGGTCTAATTAAAAAAAGAATGTGTCACATGAAGCCAGAGTAAATACTGTTTCATGGAAATTTGCTTTTCATGTATTTACACAGCTCAAAGCTCAACACGGGGGTTCTGGAGGTGGGGGTGGGGGAGGGGTGGGGAGCAGTGGCAGGTGCCACTCTCCGAGGCCCTGGCGCTGAGGGCCGGGTAGGCGACCACAGGGCCTCTGAACTTGGGCTCTGCTTCTCTGCCGGTTTGGACCGCTGTTTGTCCTCTGTGGCCACGCTGCGGCTTCAGCCCCCAGCGGCCTCCTCTCCAGACCAGCTCGGCCCCGCATCCTGGTCCCCACGCTTTCCGTGCCCCTGCTCTTGCGGAAGAGCTGGGCCTGACACGGTTGCACGTCCATCATCGCAATTATGGCCATTAGTCTGCCAGGCTCCGAGGAGCGAAAGATGAGCGAGGGACAAGGGCGAGCGGGAGCTGCGGCGGTGCATTAAGGGGTCTAAGTGGCATCGCGCGCGGGGACGGCAGCGGCCGCGGCCTGCCGGCGACAGCGAAGGTGCATTAGTACAAATTAGCGGGGCCTCGCCGGGAGGGACCGCAGCGAGCTTGCGGGGGAGCCCGCGGCCCCGCGCTCCGTCTCCCAGCGCCACTTTGTCAGGGTCCATCAAATAGAAAAATCAGCCTGGGGCTTTTAATGCGCAGTTGGGAGAATTAGTTTCAATTAGTAGAGGGACATTTTAAATCTCGAGAAATATTCAGCCTTCATGGACTCCATTTAGCATTTAAAACCCACTCTCGGTGTTAATAGAATCGTAGAATGTAAAACCAGAGGGACCTTAGAAATGGTGCGGGCCAGCCCTTCCCGGTGCGGGCAGGGGCGGCGAGACTGATTCTATGCGGCAAAGCGTTGAGACGCAGAGCGGGGCTTTGAAGTCCCCTCTCGGTCCCCAAGCCCAGCCCGCTTTCCACTGAAAACAGCCGCCTCCCTCCTCCTCTCTAGGGAGGGGGTGGCGCTACCGTGGTATTTCTAGCTGTGGGCACGGTTGAGTGTGTGTGTGTGTGTGTGTGTGTGTGTGGCTGTGTGTATGTGCTGGTGTGCATGTTGCATGTGCATGTGTGTGAGTGTGTTTGCATGTGTGCTGCGTGTATGAGTGTGTGTTGTGTGTTGTGAGTGTGCAAGTGTACATATGTGTGTGCTACATGCATGAGTATATGTTGTGAGCGTGTGCAGGTACGTGTTACATGTGCATGTGTGTGCCCTTTGTGTGTTTGCTGCTTGTATAAATGTGTGACTGTGTGCAGGCTTGCGTGTTGCATGTGTGTGAGTTTGCATGTGTGCTGCATGTATGAGTGTGTTGTGAGTGTGCATGTGTGCATGTGTGTTTTTGTGCTGCACGTATGGATGTGTGACTGCAGACATGTGTGTTGCATATGCATGTTGTGTGCTGCATGTATGAGCATGTCATGCGTAGGTGTGCATGTGTGAGTGTGTGCATGTGTGCTACATGTATGAGTGTATGTTGTGAGTTTGTGCAGGTACGTGCTGCACGTGCATATGTGTGTGTCCATTTGTGTATTTGCTGCATGCATGAATGTGTGGGACTATGTGTGCAGGCTTGCATGTTGCATGTATGTGTGTGTTTGCATGTGTGCTGCATGTACGAGTGTGTTGTGAGTGTGCATGTGTGCACGTGTGTGTTCGTGCTGCATGTATGAGTTGTGACTGTGTACAGGTATGCATGTTACATGTGCATGTGTGTGTTTGTGTGTGTGCTGCATGTATGTGTATGCTACGATTATGCAGGTGTGCATGCATGTGAGCGTGTGCCGCATGTGTGTGTTGTGAGTGCATGCATGTGTGCATTGCATGTGCATGTGTGTGCCACATGTATGAGTGTTGTGAGTGTGCACAGACGTGAATGTGTGTGTGCGCGTGTGTGTGCTGCATGTATGAATGTGTGACTGTGTGTGCAGATGTGTATGGTGCATATGCGTGTGGGTGTCATGTGTTAGGCGTGCATGTTGCATGTGTGTATGTTCACCAGTATTATGGGCAGGAAATAAGTGGCTAACGATCCCCTGGACACCCTCCCTTCTTGAAGCTACCCCTGACTCTGGGGACCTCTGGTGACCTAATAAATCAGGTCCGTGCCTGGGCAGTGCTGAGTTGCACCCGAGAGCGGGGTGCGCATCCCGCAGACCCAGCGCGTTCTCGTTCCTCATCCCTCATCCCATCCACGCAGCAGGAGGAAGCGCCGGCTCCCAGCGCGTCCGCGCAGCCGCAGAGGGACGCCCGCGCTACCCACCTTGCGGGGCACGTTTAGAATGGGAAACTAGATGGAAGGCTCGAACGCGCGGGGCCCCTGGTCGGTAGCTGGCTCTTTGATCTCCCTCTGAGAATTCTGAGGGGCTCCTGCTGGCAGATGCGGTCTCGGCGCCATCAGACTCCATTCTGGGGCATCTGGAACCCACACTCCAGCCGAAAATCAGATCTACCTTGTCCCCACCCCCTGCGGCGCTGCCCCCTTTCGCTCCCGGGGGTCCGCATCTTTTCTTGTCTCTTCGCCCAGAGGCAGGAACGCTTGTCTTTCATCAGTGTAAGGTAATTGAGCGCCCCCGCATTGGTGGGCTGGGGAAAAATGAGCCATTAATTTCCTGGAGGTTTCGAGAAAATGCTTTTATCTGTTATACTAGAAACATATTGAGGCTGCTGGTTTGGAAAGAAAAATAGAAGTCGCCTAAGTCCCCTGTTTACCAAAAACGGCTTGGCAAACACGAGCTGTAGCAGCCAAGCTCGTCTTTCCTCTTTGTGGTGAACTTAGGCGTAATTGGGAGAGCAAAGTGCAGCCGTGTTTACAACGAGTATTTCTGTCAGGAACTGTCGCACAGCCTAGCGACATATTTGCTTGTGCAGTTTTCAACCTGGGAATTGTGCAGGTCAGTGAAAAGCAGGGCTCCGTGTGGCTTCGGGTTTTATTGTGCCTGCAGTTGGCCAGGGCCCTCGCCCGGTCTTCACCGTCGGACCCACTGTGTGCTGGTTCCTGTAGAAGCTTCTGGATAAAGGACACCAGTTATTCTCACAGCATTTAGGGGTCACTTTCGACTCTGTCGTGGAGCCTCCCCTCACAGAAGGGGTCGTGGGCGGGCAGTCTGTTCCTACCACCGGCCCGCGTGGCCTGTCCACACCCTCTCTTCACCCTGCTGGCTGCCCACCCTGGTGGCCCTAAGGAGAAAGGGCCTTTGCTCACTGGGAAGGGTTCCTGCACCCTGACCTTCACTTGCCCTGTTGTCTGACCTCCTGGAAGGTCCCTTTAACGATCTGTCCATGTCAGGGGCTGGGGCAGGGACAGTGGCCAGGGCAGTGATGCCACTGTCTGATTGTCGCTCCGCTGCTTGGGTGTGTGTGAGCGAGTGATCCCGGCGTCTGGCCCGCCTCCACCAGGGAGGCCTCCAGCTGTCTTCAGTGTGACTTTGAAGCTGGACTTGAATACCGGTTGGGTTATCGCTGATACTCCTCCCTGCTACTGGGGGCGGCCGTTGCTGCTGGTGACTTTGCGACAACCAAAGAGGCCTGGGAAAGGGGCCGCAACAAGTCATGCTTCAGTTTTAAAAATTATCAACGGACTTTGATCTTGGGCAGTGGGGCCTTCAGGGGGCTGATTGCCCCCCCCCCCCGATTCGGAGACTTCTCCTGCTGTCTGGGCCCCAGACAA
>NW_011888959.1:1280055-1282770 GCF_000151845.1 Pteropus vampyrus
GAGAAATACGCCCCGATGCGCGCGCTTCTCCGCATCAGGCGGCCGTGGTCCCTCCTGCCCGCGGGGTACGGCCCTTCCCGGGCCCCCGCCTGTCCAGGCTCACGTCCCTGCGCCCTCCGGTCACTCCTGTGGAGTGCGAGGTCCCACCGTCACCCTGCGTCACCCTGCGAGCAGTTGTCTGGCCTGGAGCACCCCTCTTCCCTCTCTTCGGTCCCTTCATTCTTTAAGACTTGGCTTAGCTCCCGCCTCACCCCACTCTGAGTGCCCCCTCCCTGGTCAGCTGACCCTCTCTGCCCTTACCTTCACTTCCATGGCAGTCCTGTCACATTGTGTTTTTGTCTGTTTTTTGTTGTCGTTGTTGTAGTATTTTGGCTTTTTTTTTTTTGGCTTTCTCTCGACCTTTATTGAGGTAGAATTGACAAATTAAAGTGTATATTTAAAGTATACAATGTAATTTAATATATGCATACATTGTGAAATTCTTTCCACAACTGGATTAATGAACACATCTCTTCCCTCATCTGTGTGTGTGTGTGTGTGTGTGTGTGTGTGTGTGTGTGGCGAAAACACTTAAGATCTACTCAGCAAATGTCAAGTTTACAATACGTTATTATTAACTATAAATACCGTGCTGTGTACTAAATTCCATAGAACTTATTTATCTTTTAACTGGGCGTTTGTACCTTTTGACCAGCATCTCCCCATTTCCCCCACGTCCCAGCCCCTGGCACCTTCTAGTCCGCTCTCTGCTGCTACGAGTTTGACTTTTTTAGATTCCACGTGTGAGTGAGATCACGCAGAGTCTGTCTTTCTCTGTCTGGCTTATTTCGCTTAGCCTAAGACCTCCAGATTCATCCATGTTGTCCCAAATGGCAGGATTTCCTTCCCATTTTGTGGCTGAATCATATTTCATCGTATACATACACATCACATTTTCTTTACCCATTCATCCATCAACGGACACTTGGATTATTCCCATGTCTTGGCCACTGTGAGTAATCCTGCAATGAACTTGGGGTGCAGGTACCTCTTAGAGATCCTGATTTCATTTCCTTCGAGTGTGCAGAAGGGATTTCTGCATCATGTGGTACTTCTCTTTTTAATTTCTTGAGGAAACTTCATACTGTTTTCCATAGTGGCTGCACCCATCTGCGTTCCCACCAACAGTGCGTGAGGACTCCAATCTCTTCACATTCTCATCAACGCTTGTTATCTCTTGTGGTTTTTTTTTTTTTTTTGATAATAGCTATTCTAACAGGTGTGAGACGATATCTCATCATGATTTTGATTTGCATTTTCCTCATGATTAGCGATGTGAGAATAATTTTATATACCTGTCGACCATTTGAAAATGTCTATTTGTCCATTTTTCAAATCATATTATTTGGGTGTGTTTTTTTGTTTTGTTTTGTTTTTTTGGTATTGAGTTGTGTGAGTTCTTTATATACTTTGAATTAACCCCTTATCAGATATATGGTTTGTAAATATTCTGTAGGTTGTTTTTTTCATTTTGTCGATTGTTTCCTATACAGAATATTTTTAGTTTGATGCAGTCCCACTAGTTTATTTTTGCTTTTATTGCCTGTGCTTTCAATGTCAAAGCCAAAAAACAAACAAACAAACAAAAAACAAAACAAAAAAAACCCACAGAACAACAAAAAGCAAAAAACAAACAAACAAACAAAAAAACCCAAAAAACCCAAAAAAACAAAAAACCAACATTGCCGAGACCAATGTCTAGGAGCTTTTTCTCTGTTTATTCCAGGAGTTTTAGAGTTTTAGGTCTTACATTCAAGTCTTTCATTCATTTGGAGTAAATTTTGGCGTATGATGTAACGTAAGGGTCCAATTTCATTCTTTTGCATGTGTTTCTCCAGTTTTCCCAGCACCATCTACTGAAGGGACTGCCTTTCCCAGTGCGTGTTCTTGCCACCTGTGTTAACTATGAGCCGACCGTATTCTGCGGGTTTATTTCCAGGCTCTCGATTCTGCTCCATTGGTCTACGTGTCTGTTTTTATGCCAGTACCATGCTGTTTTGATTACTATATCTTTGTAATATAGTTTGAAATCGGGAAGAATGATGCCTCCACCTTTGTTCTTCTTTCTCAAGATGCTTTGACTATTTGTCGTCTTTTGTGGTTCCATGTGAATTTTAGGCTTGTTTTGCTAGACCAAGAGAGAAAAGAGAGAGGTCTCAAATAAATGAAATTGTAAATGAAAGAGGAGACATTATAACTGATATTACAGAAAAACAAAGGATCATAAAGGACTACTATGAACATTTATGAGCCAACAAATTAAATAATCTAGAAGAAATGGATGAATTCTTAGAAACATAAAACCTACCAAGAATGAAGAAATATAAAACCTGAGCAGACCGATAATGAGTAAGATTTAAACAGTAATAAAAAACCCTCCCAACAAAGAAAAGCCCAGGACCAGATGTTTCATGGGTAAATTATATTAAACATTTAAAGAAGAATGAATACCCATCCTTCTCAAACTCTTCCAAAGAACTGAAGAGGTGAGAACACTTTCAAACTCGTTTTACAAGGCCAGCGTTACTCTCACAGCGAAGCCAGATCCAAGGACACTAAAAGAGAAGAAAATTATAGGCCAATATTCCTGATGAACACAGATGCAAAAATCCTCAATGCAATGCTAGCAAACCAGCCAACAGCACGTTGAAAGGTCAAAAGTAGAGTTTATCTCTG
>NW_011888959.1:1284015-1291395 GCF_000151845.1 Pteropus vampyrus
AGCGAAGCCAGATCCAAGGACACTAAAAGAGAAGAAAATTATAGGCCAATATTCCTGATGAACACAGATGCAAAAATCCTCAATGCAATGCTAGCAAACCAGCCAACAGCACGTTGAAAGGTCAAAAGTAGAGTTTATCTCTGGGATACAGGATGGTTTAACATACACTAAGCAATAAGTATGACCTACCACATTAACGGAATGAAGGGAAAAGATCTTATGATGGTCTCAGTGGACTTTCTGGGATAAGCCCCACTGTTTATCATGTAAAGTCATCCTCCTTTGTTACTTGAATTGATTTGCTAATATTTTGCTAAGGATTGGGGCATCAGCGTTTATGGGGGATATTTCGGTCTGTAGTTTTATTTTCTTGTGATGTCTTTGTCAGTCTTTGACATTAGGGGAATATGGCTTTATAAATTGGATTGGGAAAGATTTTATACTCCTTTAAAAAAAAGATTTAATGAACAGTAGGCATCAGTTTTTCTTTAAATGCTTAGTGGAACTCACCCGTGAAGCCATCCTGGCTTGAGCTTTATGTTGGGGGAAGGTTTTAAATTACTAATTCGGTTACTTTGCTTAGAAATTTTTCTTTCTTTTTCTTCTTTACTCAGTTTTGGTATTTTATGTTTTTCTAGAATTTTTTTTTTCTTTTCATCTAAGTTGCTTAAGTTTTTGACTTAAAATTATTCATAACCTTTTCTTATAATCCTTTTACTCCCTGAAATTCTGCAGTGACGTTCCCTCTTTAATTCTTGATTTTGTTAAATCTTTCTTCTTTCTAAATAATTTTAAATCTAAAAATTCCCTCTAAACATCACTTTAATTACATCACATAAATTTAATGGCATGTTTTTATTTGTTTTATTCTTTTTCCTTTTTAATTTTTTTCTTTGACCTTTGTGTTAATGAGAAGTGTGATGTTTGCTTTCTAAATATGAGTATTCTCTTGATTGCCTTTTTTTGGTTCATTTCTAATTTAACTCTGTTATGATTCGAGAAAATACTTTTAGATTATTTCAATTATTTTAAATATATTGAGAATTTTTTTATGCCTAGCGTGTGATCTATCCTGGAGGACCTTGCAGGGGGGCTCGAAAACCCCGTGTAATTTTCTGCCGTTGGGCGGATTGTTCTATATGTGTTAGGTCGAGTTGCTTAATAGTGTTTTTCAACTCTCGTATATCCTTACAGACTTCCTGTCTATTCGTTGTATCATTTACCGAGAAAAGATGATTTAAATCAACTATATTAAATTCAAGTATAACGGTTAAGTATCTATTACTTGTCTAAATTTCATCATTCTTTTCACGATTACTCTAGGGCCCTGTTTTTCAAGGTGCATATAAATTCATAACTATTCCTTCTCCCTGATGTACTGATTATTTGTCATCAGGAAACGGTCCTCTTTGGCTTTAGTAATGTTTCTTGTCTTAAAGTCCATTTTGTCTGATATTAGTGTAGCCTCTCCAGCTTTTTTAAGATGACTGTTACAACACGTCTTTTTCCATCCTTTTATTTTCAGTCCAGTTGTGTCTTTGAATCTAAAGGGTGTCTTCCATAGTCACCGTTCAGAGTTTGCTTTTTTGTGCAGTTTTGCAATCCCCACCTTTCGATAGGAACACTTAATTATATTAAATAGAATTATTGATATTTTGCAATTTGTATTCTCTATGACTCACGTATCTTTGTTATTCTTTCGTTCATTTCTTGCCTTCTACATTGTTTAAACAAATTCTCAAGGTGCCATTTTTATTCCTCTCTGATTTTTTTAGCTACGCTTTTTTCTCAGTGATTATTCTATGAATTATCATATGCACCTTGAATTTGTCACACTGTCCTTTAGGTTAATAATCACTTAATTCTGAAAAAAACATAGCAACCATAATGCAAGATCGGTTCCTTTTCTCAGCTCTCATTTGTGCTATGATTCTCAAACATATCACACATGTATTTTATTTATAGTGTTTTTGAGTATATATTTGTGTAGCCTTTAGGAATTAAATTATATATACATCACTTGTCAGTCTACTGAGGTTATCATTTTACTATTTCAAGTGAAAATTTAAAAATCACCTTTTCTCTGCATTGCTTTGCTCTTCTTTGTTTATAGCTGTTTTAAACATTCTCCGTACATTAAAAACTCCATCAGATGGGGTTATAATTTTCCCTTCGACTGTCGAATGTAATTTAGAAAACTCACGAGAAGGAAAAGCCTGTTATATTTGCTCCTGTTTTTGCTCATTTCGTTGTTTTCCTTTCTTTCCGGCGTTTCAGAAATCCTTTACTTTAACCATTTCCTTTATGTTTAGAGAACTTCCTTTAGCCATTCTTTGGGCTTGGTCAGCTAGGGACATATTCTCTTACTTTTTTTCATCTCGGAGTGATCGAATTTCCTTCTTGTTACTGAAGGATAATCTCTCTGGTGTAGAATTCTGCACTGACGATTCTTTTTTCTCAGTCCTTGAAAAAAGTTCTGCAACTCCACGGTTTCTATTGAGAAATTCACCGTCACTTTAATCGCTTTTTCATACGTAGTAGGTAAGATATGTTTCTCTTTTGCCGCTTTCGATCTTTTCCTTTTTTCTTTCTTTTTTTTTTTTTTTTTTTTTTTTTTTTTTTTTGCCTATGATGTGCCTTGGCGTGAAGTTATTTCGGTTTACATCTGTTTGGGGTTCAGTTAGCTTCTTAAATATGTAGGTTAATGTCTTTGGCCAAATTTGAGGACATTTAAGCTATTTTTTCTTTAAATACTTTTTTTTCAGCCCACCCTGTTTCCCCTCTCCTTCCGGGACTCCTGTGACATGAATGTTACATTTCTCGTTACAGACTCACAGGTCCCCAAAATGTTCTTCATTTTTCAGCCTGTTTCTCTGCGTGGTTCTATTTTCTAGTTCGGCGATTGCTTTCTCTGCCCTCTCCCTTCTGCCGTTGTGCCCATACATGGATATTTTTATTTCGGTTATTGTATTTTTCCATTCTCTCATTTTCATTTTGATTTTCTTGTTCTATTTCTTTGCAAAAACTTTCTATTTTTCATTTGTTTCGAGCGTGCTCAAAGTGGGTTTGCTGGTGTACTTACCTTGACCGGTGAGTTTTTATACCTCTGTATGCTTTTATGTTGCTGTTCGGCATCTTTCCATTTCAACTTGAACTCGTTTTAGCCTTTCTCGTAAGGCAGGTCTGGTGGTGATGAGCTACTTCAGCTTTTGTTTGCCTGGGCAAGTTTTTATTTCTCCTTCATTTCCGAAGGACAGTTCTGCTCGGTAAAGTTTTCTTGGTTAGCAGTTGTGTGAATATATCATCCCACTTTTTTCAGACCTGTAAGGTTTCTGCTAAGCAATCCACCGACAGTCTGATGGGATCGCCCTTGTACGTGCTAAAGAAAATGATTTTAGGAAGAAGGGAATATTAGAAACTTAGACTTATAGGAAGGAATGAAGAGCATTGAAAATAGTAACTACGTAGTCAATAAGGAAACTTTTTTCTTAATTTCTGTAAAACAAGGGATTGCTTTTATAGAAATGTAACCATGTAATGTGGAATTTATCACATGTACAAAAGAAATCAAATTGGACAAAGAATGGAGAGAGTTAAATAAAAAATACTGTGGTAAAATTCTTTAAAATAAAGTAATATAATGTTCACTCAAGATAAATGGGATTACCCGCTATAATTTTTATAATAGCCATAAAAAGAATAATACATAGAGATATGCTTAAATAGCCAAAGTACGAGATAGATTGGATTACCAGATATATTTGATTAAGGCAGGAGGAGAGGGACGGAAAAAGAACAAGAGGAACAAATGGAAATTAAATAGCGAGACAGTTTATTTAAACCTTACCATACCTATAGTTACACTGCATGTAAATGGATCCTTCCAAAGGTAAAGAGGGACATTTCAAACTAGAAATATGAATTTATTAAGAAGAAGTAAACTTTTAGGGATGATGGATGTATTCATTTTCCTGATAGTGGCGATGGTTTCACATATATGTATGTATATCAAATCCTATCGAATTATACAGATGTATGTTATTATATCTCAATAAAGCTGTTCAACAATATGGAAATACGAAGGACTTAGAATAGCCAACACACACATGTAAAAGATAAATCATGTCGATGAACCACTTGGTTCCAAGAATGGCTACCATGTTACCATAATTACTTCAGTAGCATTTGGCATGTGGTTAGATAACCAGATCAGTGTAACAAATACAGAGTCTAGACATAGATCCACACATGCGGGTGGACCAACTGAAATATGATGAAAGCGCCAGCGTAATTCTACAGGGAAAGAAAACTTTTCCCAACAAATGATGCTGGGACAACTCGATATCCATATCAGAAGGCGATGAATCTTGACTCCGACATCATACCACGCGAAAATTATTTTGATGTAGATCGTAGACTTAAATTTAAAAGATGAATCATTGGAAAATATCTTTGAGGCCTCGGTCTCAGATTTTTACAGAGGTTCCCCCAAATGGTAACCATAAAAGAAAAAAATGATAAACTGTATTTCATAAAAAGTAAAGATTTCTGCTCTGCTCATTAAGACTCCTTTAGTAAAGTGAAGATGCAAGCAGCAGATTGGGAGAAAATATTTACAGTAGATGGATTTGGAAAAGGACTTATGTCTAGAATATATACAGAGCTCCTACAAAACAAAACTAAAAAGATAGCTCTGTAAAATGTGAGCAAAAGATTTGCATAGATATTTCACACAAAAAAAGATATTCAAAGGCCAATATGTTTATGAAAAGATACACAGCATTATCAGTGATCAGAGAAATGCAGTTTAACACCACCATGAATTTAATCCACTTTATACCCACAGAATGACGAAAATTAAAAGCTGACAACGTCAGGTATCGCTTGGGATGTGGAACAGTTGGGCTTCTCACAAATTGCTGTGAAAGTATCAAATGCCACAACCACTTTGCAAAGTTCTTTGATAATTTCTTACAAAAATAATGTATTCTTACCCGATGATCAAGCGCTCCCACTCTTCGGTACTTCCCTAAGAGACGTGGAAACGTAAAACCGTAAAATCGATGTATAAAATCATTCATATCAGTTTTATTCCTAATAGCTCGAAACTGGAAACGATCCAAACGCCCATCAACAAAAGAATGGATTTAAAAATAGAGAATGGGAAACGACTCTGCAGCCAAAAGGCGTGGATGACTGATAGGTGCCACCATGTGAATGAAAAGCCAAAGCATCGTGTCGCGTGAGTAAATCTGAAACAAATGAGTCTCCTAGCACGATTCCATTTACCGGAAGATCTGCAGCAGGCAAACGCGTGACTGCGATCGCATTAAAACAGGAGGTCGAGCGGGGCATGTGGTGCCTATCTGGGGTGACAAAAACGTTCTCTATCTTGACCCGGGCGTCGGCTCCATGGTGTACACAGTTGCCCAAATTCATCCAACTGGTCATTAAAATCTGTACATTTAAATTTATATAAATTGTGCCTCAATAAAAAGAGTATTATGGAAAAAATATAACAATCGTGAACATATATGTGTTTCTAAAAAGGTAACAGTGGAATATGCGAAGCCACAACCTGTGAAACTGGTGAGAACTAGATAAATCAATAGGCATAACTCTCATTGAAAATATTCCTCTTAGGAAATGATATATGTGAATATATTATCCCACTCTTTTTAGGCCTGTAAGATTTCTGCTAAGAGATCCACTCAAAAATAAAGGACTAAGACAGAGAAGATTGGAATGACATAAACTTAAGCTCTTAAGAAACTGAAAGAGCCATCAAACTCATTCCCCTCAAACAATTCTCATGGAAAGCTTTTAGGAGAGAGTTTTAAGAGAGAGTTCTACAAAATAGTAAAGGATCGGGTAAATACTCTTAGAGAAGTTGTTCCCGAAATAAGGGAAATCTTCCCAACTCATTTTATGAGGCTAAAATAACATTTATTCCAAGTTCAGATAAGGCCAATATAAAAAAAAGGGTTCACTTCAGTTATATAAACAGAGGCAAAATTGCAAATAAGCTGCTAACTAATTAACCCTACAGTATATTTTCCAAAACGATCTAGTCGAGTTTCTTCTAGGAAAGCAAGAAAGATTTAACAGAAATTCTATCAGTGTTATTTAACATCATTTTGGATCCAAGGATGCAGCAAAATCTTTAATAAAGTTCGACATCATTTTGTGATTTTAAAAAATTCTCAGGAAACTCTAAATAGAAGTGGACATTCTTGATGCACTAAGGACTATGCGTATTAAAAGTTTACAGAAAACCTACTGCTCTGTAGATTAACTTCAGACTCATTTTCTGTAGTGCCGGGACACAGCGACTCAAGCTCACACAGAAGGCTGCGGCTGATGCCATCAGAGGGAAGAGACAGTGCTGTCACTATGTGCAGAGGACATGTCACCTACATGGAAACGCACCAGAACGCACAGAAAAGCGATTCGAACTAATAATAGAGTTTAGCGAGATTGCTGAATGTAAGATCGACTTACTAAAATTAGCGGCTTTCCTCTACACTGGTGATTAACCAATTAGAAATATAATAGAAAAAAGATACATTCTCAAGAGGAACAAAAACTATGAAGGATCTAGAAATCAAGCCAGAAATGCACGCGGAAAACCTTTATAGAAGAAAATTCGAACTTAAAAAAATGTAAAGGACACGAAAAACCACGCGAAAATCATGGAGAGAGAACAAGAAAACATTTATTTTTTATTTTTCGATGACAGTTGACATTCAATATTATTTTACATTAGTTTCAGGTGTGCAGCGTAGGGGTTAGACATTTATATAACTTATGAAGTGATCCCCTTGATGAGTCTGGTACCCGCCTGGCACATACCAGTTATTACAATATTATTGACTATATTCCCTACGCTGTACTTTATAAAATGAAAATATTTAAAGGACTCTGTCTTCGTATGCTTGGGCTGCCGTAACAGAATACCACAGATCGGGGCGGAGGGGCTTAATAACAAATGTAATTTCTCACAGTTCTCGGGACAAGAAGCCTGAGACCAGGGTGCCAGCATGGCGGGTTCTGGTGACACCCCTCCTGGCTTTCCGAGGGTGGCCGTATTGCCGTGTCCCCTGCATGGCAGGAGAGAGAGCAAGGTCCCTGCTGTCTCTTTTATAAGGACACTAGGCCCAAGGACCTGGCCAGATAACCTCATTTAAGCCTAGTCACCTCCCCAAAGCCCCCACCGTCACTTTGGGGGGTAGGGCTTTGACAGATGAATTGGGGGGGGGACACAAATATTCAGTTTGTAACAGATATAAAGGAAACATCGAATAAAATGGAGAGAGAGACCATTTTTATGGACACTTGAAGTTGTCAGGCTCCTTCTAAACATGTCTAAGTCGTAACGTC
>NW_011888959.1:1292195-1303932 GCF_000151845.1 Pteropus vampyrus
GTCTGGTACCCGCCTGGCACATACCAGTTATTACAATATTATTGACTATATTCCCTATGCTGTACTTTATAAAATGAAAATATTTAAAGGACTCTGTCTTCGTATGCTTGGGCTGCCGTAACAGAATACCACAGATCGGGGCGGAGGGGCTTAATAACAAATGTAATTTCTCACAGTTCTCGGGACAGGAAGCCTGAGACCAGGGTGCCAGCATGGCGGGTTCTGGTGACACCCCTCCTGGCTTTCCGAGGGTGGCCGTCTTGCCGTGTCCCCTGCATGGCAGGAGAGAGAGCAAGCTCCCTGCTCTCTCTTTTATAAGGACACTAGGCCCAAGGACCTGGCCAGATAACCTCATTTAAGCCTAGTCACCACCCCAAAGCCCCCACCGTCACATTGGGGGGTAGGGCTTTGACAGATGAATTTGGGGGAGGGACACAAATATTCAGTTTGTAACAGATATAAAGGAAACATCGAATAAAATGGAGAGAGAGACCATTTTTATGGACACTTGAAGTTGTCAGGCTCCTTCTAAACACGTCTGAGTCGTAACGTCCAAACTGCTAAGTTGATTTTAAGACAGAAGGGCTCAGGGTCGGGTGTTGGTGGCTGGCCTGCTACCTGGCCTAGAGACATCCGACGGAGACAGAGGATCCACTCTCATTGCTGTGTAACAAACTGCCACAAACTCCGTGGCTTGTCATTTTCTAGTTCCAAAGGACCTTTGCGGGGCCACAAAGCAGAGAGAAAGGGAAGAGCGCGGTGATTCTCAGCATAGGGAAAGTCGACTCTCCACACAGAAGACATTAGGGGGACTCCTAGCACCTCCTGCCCCGTGCGTGGCAAACGTGATTGTGTCAAAGCGGTTACATACTACGCGCGAGGAGTTAAGACTGCAAAATTAATTTAAAAACCGCGTAGAATGCCCTCGCGACCTTTAGAAATAAGGAGCTTTACACGGCACAGCTCATGGGATACCCTGCTGGCGAGTCTGACAATATCAGGATTAAAGAGATTGGTCAATGGGAAACAGACCCAAAGTTAACAGATGGGTGACAGATTGTAATATATTTACAACATGGAATCGCTAAGGAATTATGATCTAGAACGTACAAGGCGCCCTGACAAATCAAAGGGATGGACCGGCGGCGGAAAACAACGAGCAATTTAAAGGATCGAAAATCTGAGAGGCTAACAAGTGTGCGGAGAGATACTCGATTCCGCCAGTAACGTGGGGGGTGATGATAAGTTGCCAATTTCGTAAGGTTCGTTGGGTGATACGAACATTGGCAGAGATGGGAAGAAACGGGACCCTAACACGGGGACACGGGCAGCCTTTCTGGGGGGGATAGGCCGGCAGCACGTTTCACACGGCGCTGAGTGGTTTGTGACTCAGCGACCGCCTCCTTGCCACGGGGCAGGGACGCGTGAACGGACGCGCGCTGCAGCCCCGGGTGTGGAGGAGACAGTCCCAGCGGGGCAGGGCCGGGACGCAGAATCTGGAACCCGGCGCAGCCGTCAGAAGCACTGAACCAGCGGCACACACGGCGACAACCAGCAGGACAGATTTCCAAGGCATATTGTTGAAGGAAGACAGCGAGAAACAGGAACTTTAAAGCACAACAAAATGTACTTACGACTGAAACAACACTTACACACACACAAAACCCGACAGTGACATGTTTTTCAAAGTCCAGTATGTATTCAAGAACATGCATGAGACACATTCCCATGGCGCCTTCAGGGGGAGACAGGAAGGACTGGGAAAAAGAGGTGACGACCAATGACATGACTAGATCAGACCGTTGATAATTACGTGCCACGAAGGAAGGAGTATGATGAACTCGGCTGCCTGAACCTAAGATGCAAATTTTAAAAACAAATACATAAGCGAGACGCGGAGGTTGGTCTCCAAGGATGCTCCTAGCTCTGGAGGTGTCAGGCGACGCTCCCTGAAAGCCATCCCTTCCTCTCCAAGGCCCGCCCCTTTGCCTTCCCCCGGGAGCGGACCTCTGGGGGCTGTGAGGAAGGTGGGTGGGGCACGCCTATAGCCTGCGGATCGTCGTATTGTCCCAAACGTTCGCTGTCCCTCAGCTGGAGGGTTGCATTCTCCACCCCATCGATGCTGAGGGGATCGCCGAGTGGGACCCCGCCACTGTCCAGGCGTGTGCATCGCACGCAAGTCATTTTCAGAGAGCAGATCGAAGAGCCAGTGGGTGTTTTTTGACCCCAAGGCCAAGCAATGCCCGAGAGGCGGACTACGCTGTCCGCTGTCCGTCCAGGTCCCAGAGCAGACGATGGGGAGAGAGCAAAGTCGCCAAAGGTGAGAGTGACATAAACGTGTGAGTGGTCGGAAGCGCTGACGTGGGGCTGCTTGCTCCTGGAGCATGACCCTGCCTGAGCCGGCTGACCCCGGGCCCAGATCTCCTCCCCCTGTAATCTGAAAAGTTCTGAGCTGACCAGGGCATGGAGAGAAGAGAAGATTCTGATCACCTTCCCCCGCCCCTGGCCCCCGCGCTGCTGGAGTGGGTCACGACTGAGGACACTCAAGAGGCTCATGTCCAGAGAAAATGGCACCGTGACAGCCGCCCACCAGCTCTCAGGGAGCAGCTCTCCGAGCCCCGCGGTGTCTGGATGTGAATGAGAGCCTTCTCGAGTGTCCGTGATAATGAGCCCCATCACCTCGGTGGGCGAGGAGCTGAGCGAGGGCCCTCGAGAATGGCATGCTGGGCGGGAGAGTGAGGTGGTAATTAAGGTCTGTCCACCCCGGCCCCAATTATTTAATTTTCCTGGAAAATCGGCATCATCATGATGAATACTCGGCTAATTTCAGGGCGAATTAGTGCACTTGATGTGAAGTGCTTTCCCATTTATCACGCCCCGAGCCTTGCTGAGAGCGCGTGCTGATTGATGGGCCTGCTTCGGCTGGGTGTCCCGTTGCTTCGCCCACAGTCTCCAGCCCCCACAGGCTGAAGGACCTGGGGGGACGGGGTGGGGAGGCTTTTATAAATCTTATGCTCCATGTTCACTTTCAAATTCTTTAGCTGCAACTTTTTCATCCCCTGTGATGGGCCGAGTTGAGATCTTGGAAAATTCACGTCAGCGTCCTAACCCCAGCACCCAAGAATGTGACTGCATTTGGAGACCATTCGATGGCCCGTGTGGTCGATGCAGGATGACCTCTGACCCATGCCACGCCCTTTGCTCGGTGTCATCTCCACAGAGAAGGCTGAAAGTGACAGGGCACGTGACAGAACTATCCGAAATGGGAACACGGGGGGAAAGGGGACAGGAAGGAACGGCCAGGCCCGCGAGGGGAGAGCTTAGGAACGCGCGCGTGCGGCCCGTGGTGAGCCTGGGCCCGCAGCCTGGAGGGCTGTCTCAGAATTTCCTGCACCCAGGTGCCAAGGTGCCAGTGCTCAGTGAGAAACACAGCCTGTCACATGGCCCGGACTCGTGTGGGCATGACGGGGACATTCTCTTTCTGCAACTGGATGTCCCTGGAAGGCAGGTCAGGACCAAGCAGCGAGTTGGCCTGGCTTAGAACGAAGGGGGCAAGTAGGATGGGGTGGGAGGTGGGGCGTTTGCTGAGATAACTTGAGGGGCCACTGCACGATGTCCCGTCCGGCCAGCGTGGTGGGAGTGACCGGAGACCGTTTCATGGCGACCTCACGCTCCAGTACTCCATGGGCTCCGAGCCCCCAGAGTGTGGGTGGGCGGACACCGCCAGCCAGCCCCCCACCTCCGCCCTCGTCTGCCACCTCCGGGAACTTCCGGGATGACCACGCCCTCTGTGACGAGGCCCTTGTTCTCTAGTCTGACTGGAGCCAAGGCGTGACCCCCGGGGAGCCGACTACAGCCTGAAGCCCCCCACTTCTGTGTCCTTCCACCTGCCGGTCTCACAAGGCAGATGCGTTTACTTTCTTTCCACGTTTGGGAAGAAGTTTCTCTCATGGCCCAGAGCTCAGGGCCCAAGAGGGCAAGCGAGGATCGAGGTGACCAGGTGGGCCTGCGTCCAGGTCCCTCTGCCCTCCACGGGCGGCTCTGCTGGCTTCCTCGTCTGCCCACAGCTGCAGGCTGAGCTGTGTCCTGGGGCTTCTGGGCGAAGCACCTGGGCACACGGCAGGTCCTCAAGGGAATCGCAGCTGCGAGATTCGTGACGAACGGGTGTTAGTTCTGCCCACTCACCCTCCGCAACCCGGCCGCGGGCCTCGGAACAGAGTGCACTGGTTAGGGGTGGAGTCCAGCCTGCTGCTCTTTCTGGTGGCCGCGGACATGGAGGGGACAAGCCCGAGCGTAACGGAGAGCTGGGGAGGCATTTTCAAGGGCAGGAGCGAGGACTTGGGTGTCTACGGGGGCTCATCCCGTGTGGATTTCCCGGAGCCCCAGAACGATCCCGCAGAGATGCTGGCACTGGCTGGGCACAGGAGGGAAACCGAGGCGGGGCGTGGAGGGAGAGGCCTTGGGCCCCACGGCAGGACGGGAGAGGGGGTGGGGCCGGCACCCGGGGCCTGCGGCTCCCCATCCACTGCCCCTCTGTCCCAGGAGAGCTGCCTGTCCCCAGACACAGACCCCTCTGGTGTGAGCACGAGGCGGCCGGGGCTCCGAGCCGGGGAACCCAGGCTTCCGGCTCCTCCCTCCCCGCCCCCCTCGGTGGCCGCTGTGCAGAGAAGCCTGCCCGGCTCCTCCTCTGTGTCCGTTACTCCCCTACGACACTGCTCTCTGGCACTTCAGGTCACCAGGTATGTGGGGTTTTCCCCACATCGAGCAATTCCCCACACCGGAGGAGCGTCCTATAATTTAACTCAGTCTTGACACTGTCTGCCTGGGGTGGCTGAGGCCTCCAGGGTGAGGGCTCAGTCCCACGAGAGCCCCACCCGCCCACTACGGAGGCCAGTGGCAAGCAGATCCCCAGGCCACCCCCAGCGTACGTCTGACGGGCTGCAAATCCGAGGTCCCACGACTCCCTCCTTGGGTGAACTTGCCAGAACACCTCGCAGAACCTGAGAAGTGCTCATTTACATCTACCGGTTTATTAAAGGGTGTGCTAAAGGGTATAGACGAACAGCCAGACGGAGACACACAGGTGAGATCCCGAGTCCAGGACCTTCTGTCCCCGTGGAATTAGGGTGTGTCACCGTCCCAGATGTGGGTGTGTTCACCCGTCTGGAAGCTCCCTGAGCCCCCTCGAACCCCCTAATATTGGGATCTCATGGAGGCGCCCTCACGTAGACACGATCAATTACTAACTCCACTCCCGGCCCCTCTCCCCTCTCTGGGGAAGCGGGAGTCGGGGTGCTGCAGACGCCATGCCTCTTCCATCCGATGCCAGCAGAAGCGTCACTCACAGCCTCTGTGACTCTCACCGTGGAGTCCCCTCGTGCCGCTGGGGGCTCCCTAGACGAGGCGGGGCCGGGGCACCTCTCCTCCTGCCCTATTTTGTTCTGTGACTGAGCAAAGCAGTGCTTTAAAGGAAATTTATTTTTCCAAATTGCAGAACGAAGGACGCAATGTTCAAGAAGAAAACACGTTGCTTACGTTTGAGAAAAATTAGCAGCGTTATATAATGAAAGACACTTGAACGGGTCGACTTCGCCCTGGGCTGACATGCGTGTTTGCCTAGTATGTGAGATACTCATAAAATTGCATCCTGTTCATTTAAGGTTTCTTATGCTAATTTTCGGCCAATTTTATTTGCCTCTGAAATTTGTTGGTGGCCTGCAGAGTAACAGCCGGGCCGGGTCCGAGTATGTGGGATCCGTGTTAAAAACGCCGGGGAAGAAAGGGGGGCAGAGTCCGGTGTGAGGGCGGAGGGTGAGGGGCCGGGCGGACTCTCCGTGGCCCCTGCCTTCCGAACCCAGGAGGGCCACCCTGAGGACGTGCTGGCCTGCTCCAGGGGACCAGAGCGGCCCCCGCTGGGCCAGCACCCCACCTCGTGGATGGCAAAGCCGGGCATGGAGCCATTGACAGTCCCGCAAAGGGGATCCCCCTGAGGAACTCGGGGGTCCTGTGTCCCCACGCATGCCACGCTTTCACAGGGCGCGCTGGACGAAGGACGTTTGGGTGACGTGTGACTGCGTGAACCAGGACAGGGGAGCCGTTTCTACACGTCGGCACCCGTCTCTCGAGGCGGAAAGGCAAATCTGCATGTGGGGCTGTCGGCCGGGCTGGCTTCGTACACGTGCGCAGGGCCACATTCTCGGGAGGGCCACATGCTGTCACGTTGTAAGAGTTCCTTGCAGGATGCCCCACGCTCGCATTTTGCTCAGGGCCCCACACAGCACACAGCCGGCCCTGTCCCCAAGCGCCGGGCCGCGGTCATGCCTCCTGGGCTGTTTCAACAACCTTCTCCTGACCTTGGCCAAACCCCCTTCCCCGAGGGCGGACGCTGAGTGTGCCTGCAGACGTGGGGCGGTGGCGGGCCAGGCTCTGCATCTCCCAGGACAGCTGGGGGTGGACAAGGCAGAGTGGCCTCTGGAGGGGAAAGGGAAAGTCAGCGGGGAGCCCAGGGGGCAAAAGAGATCTGGAGGTTCCAGAAACGGCTGAGGACTCTGGGTCCAGAGTGCGGAGTGCGGAAAGTGAAAACCTCCGTGTATTAAACCAGGGAGGTTTCAACACCGGGGGCTAGAGTTACTGGCCCCCCACGGCCTGAAAATGAACCTCGGTCTAAACCTCGCATCTGACATGAAAAACAACTCAAAACGGATCAAAGATTTTAGTGTCAACAGGTAAAACTATAAAACTTTTAGAAGAAACACGTAGGAGAAAGCCTTTGGGATCTTGGGGCGAGGTGGAGTTCTTCGAGGTTACCCCGGACACACAGTTCCTAAAAGAAAAAATGGTACACTGGACGTCATCAAAATTAAGAGCTTTTGTAGCCGTGAAAAAGCAAGCTGCGGACTGGACGACATATCCGACAAAAGACTAGCGTCTCCGGTAGGTAAAGAATTCTCAAAACTCAACGGTATAAAAACAATCCAATTAGAAAACGGCGGAAACCGGGAATGGACCTCTCACCGAAGGGATGTACAGACGGCGCACGGGCTCGTGAGAAAAGGTGCATGATCAGTAGCCGCTAGAGGAACGCGGATGAAAGCCACCACGACATGTCACTGCCTGCCATCAAACCAAAAAACGGACGAGCGCAAGAAAAACATCGAGTGTGCACCGGCTGAGGAGCCTTCTAAGAAAAATAATAATAAAATAGAGATAACACCAAATGCTGGTAGGGAAGACAGCGGCTTCATCTGCGACAGCCCCAGCTGGAGACCCAAGTGCCTTTCGTGAGGGAACGGTGACTCAGACCATGGCACATCGGACCCTGGGACTCGGCTCCACTCGGCAGTGAAAAGGAACGAGCCGTGGGAACGCACACCAAGGAGCGGGGACTTCGAGGGCGCGGTGCTGAGTGGGGGACGCCAGCTCCAAAAGTTACGTGTGACAGTCTTGAAACGACGAAGCCGGAGAGCGGCTTCGTGACTGCCGGGGGCTCCAGGTGGGGAGAGGGCGGCGAGCGAGACCATAAAGGTGAGCACGGGGGATCCTCGTGGTGACGGAGGGAGGCTGTGTCCGGATCGTGGCCACAATCTGTATCTGGTCGTTGGGATAACATTGCCCAGAACCAAATACACACGCATGTGTGCACACGCACAGAATGCACGTGCTATAGACGGTTCGTGTCCTCGCCAAAATTTATATGTGGAAGTCCCAACCCCCAATGCGATGGTATCAGGAGGTGGCGGGGGCGGGGGGTCTTTGGGTGATTAGGTCCCGGGGGAGGAGCCCTTGTCCTGGGGGTTAGTCCCTATAAAAGACGGCCGCAGAGAAATATCGTTCCCAGACCTCACCACCCGAGTCTGTCTGCCTGCACCTTCTGGCCAGAAGAAATGCACGAGCAGGAGTTTGCGGTATAGAAAGTTTGGGTGGAGAATTGCTTGTCTGGAGCGTGGGGAGCTCATGTCCTAAAGACCCAGCTTCCCAACAGCTTGTAGGCTACAGATTCTACAGGGCAAAATCAGAAGTCACCGTGGGTTAGGGGTTCGGGGTCGTGCAGGGAGCTGGCTGGCGGGAGGCGAGGTGAGGATAAGAAATCATGCCTGCAGGTCCCGAGGACAGTTCTGAGGTCTGCTCCGGCGTCCCTCTGTCTGGTCTCATGGGAAAGTGGCCAGGGGGTCGTTCCACCTTAGGGCTCAGGAGCTGAAACATAACTTAGGTCAAGATGTTATCTTCAGGTCCTGACCGTGTGACCATCATCGGGTCCAGGCGACTGTCCCCCTGGGGCCCCCGGGGGTTGCTGATTATCCGGGGGAGAGGCTGGGCCTCTGAGGGGCAGAGGCAGAGAGAGAAGTGGGATTTCTAGAGCTACGGTTTGAGGCAAAATGGAATCAAAGTCGTAAGTACCCTCGGTCTCAATGATCTCTCTCCCCCATGTGACACAGCAGGAAGACAGCCATCGGCAGGCAGACCAGGAAGAGAGCCCTCATCAGGACCTGAGCTGGGACTTCCAGCCTCCGGAATTGTGAGCAGTAAACGTCTGTTGTCTAAGCGCCGCCCCCCCCGCCCCCACCACAGTGCCCCGTGGTGTTTGGCTACAGCGGCCCCATGACTAGGAGGGCGGCCTGGGAAACCGGTGAAGCCTGAACGAGGCCAGTGGGTCATACCTGGGCCGGGTTCCGACTTGGATGCTGTACCGTAGCGATGAAAGCTGTTATCCCTGGGGAAACCAGGCGAAGGGGCTACGAGACATCTCTGAACTGTTTTTGCTCCTTCCCACGAACCTGTAATTATTTCCGGGGGAAAAGAAATAGAATTTAGGGAGAGGAGAGATACCCGGAGGGCTGACATTATGGACAAAGGCCAAGCGTAACAGGGATATGAGAACTTGGAGAAATATGTGGCCAGCAGGTTTGTTCCGGGCAGATCTGCCAGGTCCGATGTCGGGGGGAGGGGGTGAGCTCCCAGCGAGGGCCCTGCCCTGCCCTGCCCTGCCCTGCCCTGCCCGGAAGGGCGTGCCCTCCCAGCCCCAGCACAGAGGTCTCACACTTTTAGCACCAACGGTTCACCAGGGGCGGGGCGTCTGGGGCGTCTGGGGCTGCGAGCCAGCCTGGGCTCCCAGCAGCAGTAAGTGCCTGAACAGCCTCGCTTTGCACGTTAGGAGCTGTCTGCAACCCACTCTCCTGAGTTACATGAGGACACAGTTTATCTTTAGCCCGAAGCCACCTGCTTGGTAATCTGTTTCTGTGTACCCAATTGATCCCACCGTCCGTGCATTAGCTACAGAGAGGGCCGGCTTTATTTAAAGCGATCAGCTCTCACGAGAGAGCTGGACAGGGCGGGCCGGCGTGTGGTCTTGACCGCGCCTTTGGGCAACCCTGCCCTTCTCTGAGCGACGGGACAGGCTGACCCGGGCCAGGCTGGTGGGGGACACGGTGCCGTGTGAAGACAAAACCTGGAACCCCAACGGGGGAGGCACTTCCCGTGAGACGTGGGTTGAGATTTTTTTCCCCCACAGGTCACTAAGGCCGTTTCTTCATTTTGAAATTTTGGTCCGTCTTCTAGACAAATGTTTAAATTGTTTAGTGAAAATTCTGGAAGCATTTATACCCCGCACTGCCCAGCTTTGGATAAATTATGAAATCTATATTGTCTTGATATCTTAGTGGTACCTCGGGGTGTGAGTCTAAAGAGAACAGTCTCCCCATGTCCTGGGTTCGCCCATTATTCTCAGATCCCCTCCCCCCGCCCCGCCCCGCCCCACCTCGTGGGTGTGTGGCTCTCAGGATGCTCTGCCGCTGGCTCGGAATTCTTCTTCCAGGTCCCGATGTGTTTCGAACTCCTTTCTGATCACTGGTGGCAGCCTCTGCCCGAAGACAGGCTCTCAAATGGACAGAATTAAAAAGATGAACGTGACTGATAAACGGTGTGAAAACGGGCCGCGAGTGGGGGCGTGGTCACTCGGGAGGGCGGGGCCCTTGGAGGAGGAGGGGCCCCCTCAGATGCTTGACCTGTTCCCACCGTCCAGGTGTGAGGTGTGAGGACTGACTGCCATGCAGGCACGTGCACTGCCCTTGCACCCACACACTCCCCGGGGTGCCCCTGATGCAGGCGGGCGGGGCTGACCGTTGCCTCGGCGACTGGCACGTGCTGACTACACAGAGCCTAGAATTTACCATCTTCATCAAGTCTGGGATTCAAGGACATCAGATACATTCACCTCTGTTCATAGCCATCCCCACCATCTGGTTCTGAAACGTCTTCCTCACCCCGAACGGAAACCCCCGGGCGGTTGATTTCACGTGTCCACGTGCCTGGCCACGGGATGCCCCCAGGGCAGGTCAGACTTTGTCTCTGGGTGCGTCCATGGGGGGCCGCAGGAGGGACGAGCCCTCGGGTCGGGGGCTGGGTGAAGAAGCCCTCCCCGTTGAGGGTGGACGCCGTGTCATCCGCTGAGCACCTGGACGGGAGAAAGTGGCAGAAGAAAGACGAATTCACTCTGTGCTTGAGCGGGGACGCCGTCTGTCCCGCCGTCTGTCCCGCCGTCTGTCCCGCCCCGGGTGTGGCTGCTCCTCGTCCCTGGGCCTCCGGGCTGTAATGGCACCACCGGCTTTCCTGGGCGTCCAGCTCACAGACCGCAGATCGTGGGACCGCCTCCGTGATCGTGGGAGCCCACAGCACATCCCTCTCTGTGAACCCGCTGGTTCTGTGTCTCTGGAGGACCCTGACCGTAAAACCCCAAACCTTTTAGGCCATCGCCCCCATCTCGCCCGTCCCCTGGCCCCTGGCAGCCACGAATCTGTCTTCTGTCCCTGCGGATGTGTCTATCCTGGACACTTCCTACAGATGGGGTCCCACAGCGTGTGGCCTTCGTGCCCGGCTCCCTTCCTCCAGCGTCGGGCCATCGCTCCACCCACACCGTGGCGCGTGTCGGTCCTTCATTCCTTCACGCGGCCGCATAACGAGCCGTCCTAGGGGTAGATGGCATTGTATCCGTCTGCGTTCGCCCTCTGAGGCTGCCCGGAGCGTCCGGGGACCTCGAGGGCTTGGCTTCGAACGGAGATGATGTAATGAAGGGAGCCGCAGGGCAGCAACTCTGTGTGACTGCCACGGCTGTGTCCCCAATACCGGGGACAGAGAGGGCACGCAGCAGATATCTGCCGATGAATGATGAGTGATGAGCGATGAGTGATGAATGATGAATGAATGAATGAATGATGAATGAATGAATGGATGAGCGAGCATGGTGGCTGGAAATGACCGTGAGGGTGTTTGTGCTCTGAACTGTGAGGACGTGGCGGCTGCTCAGACCACCTTTGGGGAGAAAAAGGCGCAGAGCTCTGAGGCTGAGCAGAGGCTGGGAGCCGGGAGGCCGGCCGTGGAGTCTCGGCTCTCGCTGCCATGTGGACGTGGTCACTTGGGAAGCTGGGTTCGTTTCCTGTGGCCACCGTAGCAAATTTCCATGCACGGAGTGGCTTAAAACAGCACACGGTTGTTCTCGTGCTGTTCTGGGGGTTGGAAGTCCGACCCGGTCTCACTGGGCTGAGCTCAGTGTATCGGCAGGGCCGGTTCTTTCCGGAGGCTCCGGGGTCTGCCTCCTGGCCTCTCCCAGCTCCTAGAGGCCACCCGCACTCCGCGGCCCGTGGCCCCTTCCTCTGTGTCCCAAGCCGGCAGTGTCTCTGCTCTCTGACGCTCCTTCCCGCGTCTCATCTCTGATCACAGCCAAGAGAGCCTCTCCCTCCCCTCC
>NW_011888959.1:1305003-1307765 GCF_000151845.1 Pteropus vampyrus
TTTAATGAAATCCAATGAATTTTGCATATTTTAATTCGGTCCTTTCAGGAAGCTGGAACACGCAATTGACTTAGTCATTAATTTAAGAGTTTTTTGAAACTGACTTTCTCAGTTAAAGAAAAACGTGGAGTGTGTGGGGAGGATCTGTGGACATGATTGTGATATTCAGTCATTTATTTGCCTTCTGAAGTCCTTTCTCGGGCTTGGGAGGAGCGGGCTGCAAAGAGAGAGCCTGCAGGACGCCTGTCCCCTCTGGAGCTCCTGGAGGCGAAGCGCCCGGACCTGTGTGTCCCTTTCTGCAGCTGGGCACGCAGGGTACACGCGTGCGAAGGTACACGCATGTGCGCCACCTCTGAAATACAAGCGGGATTGACATATCCCCCTGGGGAGGTGACCTAGCCCCCCGCAACGGGCGATGAGCTTTCCTCTTGACCAGGTCCTGCCCCCACACTGGAAATCACCCTTCCTTCCAGTGGCTCAGAGGGGTGTGTTCCGAGGGACCAGGCACAGGTCCCTGAGCACAGGGCAGTACTGTGCGCCCATAGCCGTGAGGGCCCAGGCTCTCGGCCTAGGCTCTTCACCCACCACGCCCCGGAGAAGCCCAGCTCTGCGGACGACCCGGCCGTCAGCGAGCGGAGCTTCCTGGCACGGTGCCAGGGTGGAGTTGGGTTCCGACGTTGGAAATTTTATCACTCGGGATCTTGGTGGTCTAATCTGTAGAATGGGCGTAATATACCTATTTCCGCAGAGGTATTTTCGTGGACTCCTTCATTCAGGAAATAAGGATTCAGCATCCTAGGAGCGAGCGCCCAGGGATGAAAGATAAATGAGAAGAGCATCCTGCCCTCCAGGATCAGTCTGAGGAAGGCGACACGTGGCAGGCAGCTGCTGCGGTGCAGCCTGTGATAAACGACCCTGTTTGTTGATTTATTCATTCATTCATTCATCAAGTGCTTCTTGCAAGCTGCTCATGTGCCAGAAACCGTGGGTGCTTGCCAGCGAGGAGTCCACGTGGAACAGTGAAATGTCACGGAAAATGCCAGCCATCGCTTGGCGAGTGGTTAGCAGACATAAACCTTTTGAGTAATTATGAAAATGGTGCCTGGAGAATCATTGAGAAAAGACGCTGCATCCACTTTGGTCTGAATACATGATCTGAGACTTTTAACTGGAGACCCCTTTGGACAGACAGCAAATAATACTCTGTTGATTCCCAAATTCCTGGACTGTTCGCTGTGCACCTATTCGGAACGAAGAGCTGGGTCTCCCTGCAGGACACAGCTGCGACTCTGGAAAACCCACAAAGAGTTGGGGAGAAGACAGGAAGACAATGCCGTCACCCGCCCAGTCACCCCGCACCCGGTGCCTGCAGCTCTGCTGGGCGCTGTCGGCTCAACCCGGGTCCTCGGCCTCATCGGGCCCCACCGTCTGCGTGGTAATCGAGTGACTTCTGGTGGTCTCCATCGTCCCATTGCCTGCAGCCGTCCTCAGAGGTTCGTGGTGGCCCTGGACCTCGCCTCCGACCCAGGCCCCGGGTTGAGGGGAAAGCAGCTGGCTTCTGCTCTTTGCACAGTCAGTGGCTTCGCTCCAGGGCTCTGTCGCCTGGGGCTGGACTGTCCCTGCAAACACACCATCTTCTCCATTTGGAACTCCGTCTACTTTGGAAGCTGGGACATGCGATCAATTCTCTCATTAATAAGGTTTTCGAAGCAGACTTTCTCCGTTAAAAAGCGGAGGTGGAGGGGGCGAATGGGGGGTGTCACGGTTGAATCGTGTCCCCCAAAAGAGGCATGTTGCAGTCCTAACTCCCAGGACCTCGGAACGTGACCTTATGTAGAAACAAGGTCACTGCAGATGTCACTAGTCTAATCAGGCTGAGGTGGCCCTGGAGTCGGGCGGACCCCAGTGTCATGTGACTGGCGCTCCTGCGAGAAAAGAAAGCGCAGAGAGAGGCTGCCGTGTGGACAGGCAGAGACGCGGGAAGGCCACGTGGGGCGTGGAGGCAGGGCCAGGGGCAGGGATCGAGTGACAGTTGCCAGCCTGGGGATCGGCGCTGGCCGAGGATTGCCAGCTGCCACCAGAAGCCAGGAGGCAAGGAAGGGTTCTTCCCCACAGGTTCCAGAGGGGCACGACCCCACCTACACCTTGATTTCAGACATCCGGTCCCTAGAACGATGACACAGTACGTGGTCCTTCGCGATGATAGCCCAAGGGCACTAACATGGGGGACCCGAGCCGCCCCCCTCCCGGGCCTGGTGGCCTTCGGGGACATGGCACACGTCGGTCCTGCCTGCTGCTGTGTTGGTTCCTTCTCCCTTCACACGGGGGAGTAAGGTGACCCCGTTGCTCTGCACACACGGGAACCCTCAGGCTTGTCTGGGACCTGCGGTCTGGGGCGGATGGCTCGTCCCAAAGCCGGAGCTGGTCTGGTTACTCATTCGTCCACTGTACCCCCGCCACCCAGCAGGTGCTGGGGGTCCGGACTGGAGCCCTGAGCTCGCTGGCACTCACTGTGGCCGGTACCGATCTTCCCGTCTGGTCTCCGGAGAAGGGTAGTTAAGCCGCAGCCAGGCCAGCTGAGCCCACGTCTCTCCCTCTGCTCGCCCCTGCGGGCGCCTGGCTGCCCACTGCTGGGCCGCGCCTTCCTGTCCCCTTCGCTGGACCTCGGGCTCCTCTCCCTCCTCTGGGCAGGGTCTCACCTCAGGAGCCTCCTCCCCGGTTCCGTCCCAGGCCGAGCGACACCCACTCGTTTCCAGAAGCGC
>NW_011888959.1:1308405-1315004 GCF_000151845.1 Pteropus vampyrus
TATATGAAAATATAGAAATCTGTTTTATTCACATGCCCAAGCAGTCCACCGGGGTTTCTGTGCCCAGGGTGGTGATTATCTAGAGGCACAGAGATGGCCCTGTCCTGTGCAATCAGAGAAGGCTTTCTGGGAGAGGTGACATTCCAGTTATGTCTTTAAAGTACCCGGGAGTTCTCCGGCGGGCAGGGGCTGTCAGGGATGGAGGCGTCTGTCCGTGAGATGACCACGAGGTGACTCTGACTCGTCACGTCTACTGAGCGTCCCTCGGTGCCAGGCTGCGAACTGAGCAGCACAGGCAGCCTTGCCCTCAGGGTGCTGATGGCCCACGGCGCTGGTGGCCCAGGGCGCAGGGGCATGGAGACGCCTCGAGGGTCTGGCGTGTGGAGCAAGGACACCGGATGAGGGGACCTGCGTGTGGAAGGGGCCACGGGGTCTTTGGGCCCTGCAGAGCCACGCGAGGGTCCTGGCCTTTGCCCTGTGGATGTCGGCACCATTCCAGGGCCGGAACGAAGCGGGGCATCCAGGGTGGGGCCTTAGCACCTCTCGAAGGCAGCAGCTGGACACATCTCTGCGCTGGCTTCAGGCGGCGGCCCTGGCAGACAGCATGGTGTCCGGGCAGGTGGACCCGTGCTCTGAGCCCAAGGAATCCTCCAATTTGCCAAAAAATTATCCCCTGAGAAACTGCGGAGAGCCCAGAGGTTAGGACACATGCCGCCCCCCACACCAGCGGGAGGAGCCCAGGGCGGTCCAGGGGGTCCCAGGAGAGGGCCTCCCAGGAGGGGCCTCGGGGGACACCAAGGGGAGACCGAGTCTCCCGGGACCATCTCCAGCAGCGAGGAACTCAGTGACCCCCCCCGCCAGGCCAGGCTGCAGAGAGAGGAGGGTCCACCAGGCTCAGGATGCCCTTGACCTCATCTCCCAGGAAAACGGGGCCTGGGGCCCCGACACCTTCCTTCCCGTTTCCCAGGCACAGCCTTCCCCCTCGCTGGGCACACCTGGGCACCCTGCTGCCTTTCTTGGGGAGGGGGGGCTCTCAGCTCTGTGGGGAGCTCAGCGGAGACCTCCATCCGTGTGGTTAGCCTTGGGGGAAGGGGGGGCTCAAGAAGCAAAATGTAGACGATGAGGTCCGATAGCGGCTGCGGAGCAGGCGGAGGGCCCGGTCACCCTGCGATGTCCCTTCGGCCCGTGGTTACGGGTCCTCCGCTCCTTTGCGGGGAGAAGGTGAATGGTGATGCCGAAGCCCCCGCGGAAATGCCTGGAAGCCGTCAGACAAGGCACGCGGGGGGCGCGGCTGGACTTGGGGCTGGGCGCTCCAACGCATTCTTTTGTGTTAATGACCCCGGGGGTGTTGTCACCTGAGGGACCCTGGACGGGATCAGCCTGAGATGTGGGGGGAGTGCCAGGATGGACGGACCCTTAACCTTGGATGGTCTCCTCTGTGCCGGGCAGAGGCCATGCTAGGGTCACCGGATTCAGCGAATGAAATGCAGGGTGCCGGATACGTTTGAATTTCCAATGAACAGCAAAAGATGTTTTAGGATAAGTATGTCCCAAGTATTCCACGTTTCTCAGAAACTCACGTTTTGTCTGGTACCGCTGCGAGGCTGCCATGTGGGGAGCTGCGGTGGCAGCAACCACCCCCGCCTGTCACCTTGGCCTGAGAAGGCCGCCGTGCCTTTCACGCATAAGCACTTTCTCTTTGAGGCACATCCTCTTCCCTGAAATGGCAGCTCTGAAGAATGCACCACGCTGGGGGCCCTGGCTCAGCCCCACCTCCTGGGGAACCGAGTCCCCATGTGCCCAGGGAGGGGCTCCCTTTCCTTTGAGTTTCACGCCTCCAGGGAAAGGCGTGAGTGGGCTGGCTCCGGTGTCCCCCCCATTGCAGCTGTGGCGATGGATGCTCAGCCCAACCCCGGAAGGGCCCTGAGTGTTGTCCCCCCAGGGCTTGGGGCTGCACCCCCGGTGGCTCCCAGACCCCTGAGATCGGACCTTGGAGTCCCAAAGTCACATGACATCTGAGGAGCGAGGACCTCCAGCTGTGGTTACCCAGATGGCAGCCCAGGTCTGGAGCAGGGGTATGACGGAGCCAGGCCACCAGGAGCCACTGGCAGCAGGAGGTGGCTCTGGTGGGTGTGTTGAAAGGCTGGTCTGCAGCCCGCGTGGAGATGGCCGAGGGGCTGGCGCCTCCTCTGGACGGCCAGTGGAAGCGGGCGCTGTCTTTGTTGGTCCAACATCTAAGACCAGAGCACCTGCCATTTTCCTGGAGGGACCCAGAGGGCTGGTGCCCCCTGACCAGAGGGCACTATTGCCTTGGCTACTCTGGGGCTTGGCGGGCCAGCTCTCTGTCCACTCCAGCCCCAGGTCCTTGGGTTTCGAGGATGGCCACTGGGGGGCACTGCGAGCCAGGACACCTGGCAGGGATCCACCCAGAGGCCCATCTGGCCAGCCCTGCCCAGGAGGGAGCCGGGGTGGGAGTCTCCGCTCGAGGACCCTCGCAGTCCTGCCCAGAGGGGCTTTGGGGCCAGGACTCTGCCTGGACAGCGGGAACCTCCTCGATGCCTGTGATGGCAGCCCCGCCCCGTGCAGTCACGCACAGGTGCACCGCAAGCACGCTTTTACCCAGGTGCATGCACAGACGTGCTCGCCCGCCACACACACACAGGCCCAGGTGGGTGACGGCGTCCCAAATACCCGCCCAAGAAGGTGGGACTGTGAATGGTCCTTTAGTCTCCTCTGGGCAGCCCAGCGGGGGTCCCGGTGCAGCCCCTCCTGCTTGACCGGGGAGCTGCCCCCCTGTCAGGCCCACCGCCCACTCCTGCGGCCCGGCTGGGTCCTCTGAGTCTCTGGGTGCCCGGCCAGCAGTGCCCTCCGCAGGGCGGGGCCCAGCACCTCCTCGAAGCCCATCCTTGAGGGGCGCTCTCTGCGCCGCACCTGCCCGCGCCCACAGCCTCCGCCCCAGTGTGGACGCCATAGGTGTTAGGCTTTGCTTTTGCACGTTGGTTTCTCTCCTGGACTAGGAGCCGCGAGGGCCCCTCCCACGACACAGCTGGGTGGCGGAGGGCGGTGGTCAGGGTCGCGGTCCCATAGCAGTGGCCCAGCGGCCGCCGGCCCCTCCCGGCCCCTCCTCCTCTGCGGTCCCCCGCCTCCCTGCTTTCAGCCACCCTCTCACGAAGCCCCTCCTCTTTTTATAAATGGCACCACCAAGTCCCAGAGCAGGGAGCGACTCGCCCAGGGTCGCAAGCCGGGTGGCGTCTTCCTTCACATCCGCCTGAATGCAGGGGTGCAGGGGGCTGCTCCCCTTGGGCACGGCAGAGAGCCGCACTGCTGGCGTGGTGGGGACAGCTGGCCCCGGGTCCCTCCACCGCAGACTCTAGATCCCTCCTGTTCCATCTGGTTCTGAGAATATTAAAATGAACCAGCCCACCCCCAGCTCCCACCTCTTCCTCTGTCTCCAAACCAGTATCCCCTCAGGCCTGGGTGAGCTGTCCACCTGCCACACCTGCCTGCACAGCTGAGCTCCCCAGGGACCGCCCCTCTGCTCCCCAGCAGGGTGCCCCTCCCTCCCAGGGGCAGAGCTGGCCCCGTCTTTGGTGGGTTCTGGCAGGTGGTCTGAGTGGCGCCCACCTCAGGCGGGCGGCAGGGGCGCGTGGGCCAGCGGCCAGGGCTTCCCTGCCCACTTGTCTCGTTTCCGTCTGAACAGACTCGTGGACCCGATGGCCTTGGCCCATGAAGCAAACTCCAGGTCCGAGCCCCGCTTCTCCCAGTCACCAGGCAGCGGCAGCCAGCACCACGATCCCGCGTCCTGACCTGGGATGTGGTTCGCTGAGTGCAAACGCAGCCACGGCCCCCACCCGCGGAAGTGGGCCTGGCAGCCTTCGTTTGGGGCTGGGGTCCAAGGCGGTGAGCAGCGGAGGTCGGGGCCCGTTCTGATCCCCCGGTGTGTGGCCAGGGGGTCCCGCAGGTCCTGGGTCTCAGCTCCCCCTCCTCTGCATAGTGGGGACATGTCGTCCCCCAGCTCTCGGGGCTGCTGTGAAGATCAGAGTCTGTATAATGCACCTGGCACAGGTTAGCGTTCGAAGCTGCGGCCCTTCACGGTGCACCCCGGGGAGGGGGAGGAAGGTCCCGGGGACCCCTGCTGCACTCGGGGGAGGGTGTCCTCTCTTGTGCCACCTGTGGCCCCGAGTCATTAACGCAGGACCCCAGATCGAGGTCGGCCTGTGGCCCCGAGTCATTAACGCGGGACCCCAGATCGAGGTCGGCCTCTGGGCTGCCTCCCTGAGCTCCCCTGCGGGCGCCGTTGCTGTGATGTTTTCCATTTCTCCCGAGCCTCCCCGGGGCTCTGGTCCCTTGCCATCAATCTTCTCAGCGAAATTCGGTCCCAGGCCTGGGTGGGCTCAGAGAGGAGAGGTGTCCCGTAGCTTGGCACATGCAGGGGTGGGCTGTGCCGTGCGGGAGGCCCAGGGCCTTCCCCCAGGAAATGCCTGCCCGGGATCCTTCACAAGCTCCTGGGGGCAGGAGCCCGCAGGTGCTGAAAGGGGTGCTGGGAGCGGGGGCGAGGAGGAGGTCCGTGTGGGCTCCGGGGGCCTCGACTCCCGTGGGAGGCGGGTATGCAGGCAGCCCTTGGGGACAGGGTGCATTGCAGCTGTTTGGGCAGCTCCAAAAAGTGCCACAGCTCTGTCAGGCTTTGCGGGCTCTGCTTTCCAGCTGCCAATATTTTCGACAGCGAGGCACAGCCCTCACCAGACTCCGGCTACTGGGCTAAGGATGCTGCTTCCCCAGACCCCACAGCCTGGGAGCCGAGCACCCATTCCGGCCTCTGCATTCACTGCTGGGGACAGCAAGGAGGGACTGAGGCCACCGTTAGCGCGCTTGTGCTCCGAGCATGTGTGTACACACGTGAGCATGCGCACGTGTGTGCGAGCGTGTGCGTGCATGTGAGTGTCCCGTGTGCACATGTGAGAGCATGTAGGTGCATGTGAGTGTGAGCTCACGTGCATGCAATTCTGTACATGTGTGATGCACATGTGTTCACACAAGTCTGTGCACACGAGTGTATGAATGTGCTCTGTGTGTGTGCGTGTGTGTGCATGGGGGGTGCGTGAGTGGACTCGCCATGTGTGTGAGCACGGGTGCTCTGGCAGCGTGTCACACAGCATTCTGCGTCACCCAACACGAGCGAAGGAAGAGGGTTTGATGACCGGTGTCTCCTCTCCCTCAAAGCCACGGTCTGCCTCTCCGCGGACTTTGCCGGTGGCCCTGGCAGGATGTTTACCAGCCCGCGGTGAGGCCTGGTGGCCGGTTTCAGGCGGGGTTTTCCGCACCGTTGAAAGGCTTCGTGGGCAGAAACATCCAGCCGTCTACGGTTTTCATCCCGGTCCCAAAGCCTCTAGCCAAGGCAACCGACGCTCAACCAATAATAGTTAATTAATCTCATATTTATGTGGAATCTCCACCCAAGACACCGTTACCTCATGGGGAGCCAGGGGTGGATAGCGGGTGCATGCTCTGTGTAGGTACAAGCCAGGAGAGCCACCATCATGCTGTGGGACCCAGGACCTGCCATCCACCCTCTCTTAGCTTCCGTGTCACCTAGAACGAAGGACCGGACCAAGCGTCCCATGAGTCAGAAGTTTGCTCCATGCTGAGACCATGTGTCCTCGGAGAGTGAGAGGGTCCAAGGACAGCTTCCAGCCCAGGTTCTGGACGCGCATGACCTCAGGGAGGAGGGCGGGGGCTGCGCCTGGCGCCGGAGGGCCACGTGGAGCTTCGGCAGCGGCAGTCGGGTCTGTTTCCAGCCCTGCTTTACTTCACGAACGATCACCTCAGCCTACGGTCGAGATACAACAAAACCGAGTGAAATGCACCCCCCCAAGATCTCCCAGGTTCAAGCAAATGGAAGTGATAATAGGAACTGAACGACGAGGAGAAAAGTGGAACAGAAATTTGCACACCAATAGGTCCTGCGCGGCGATGTCTACTGGTGTGTAGAATTTGGCTGTGTGATTCCTGGCAGCCAAAGTGAAAAGGGAAATAGGATCAGTTTCGTTGTCTTCGCTCTCCCCTAGTTAGGGCTTCCCAGTTCTCTTCCCATCGAGGTGCACAGAGACGTGCAAGACCCCCAGGCAGGCAGACAAGGCCACTTCCACCAGCCAGAGATGACCATCCCGAGGGCTGAACGAAGCAGTGTCCCTGGACGCCTCCGTTAGGACAAGTCTCCATCAAAGGCGGTAGTCACTTGGTGCTCTGGGAAGTGCAAAGACTTTTCCAGCCTGGGTTCTGAAAGATACTTGTCCCCTGGGGCTCTATCTAGGTGGCCCTGAAAGGAAAAATGAGTCATGTCCCCAACAGCAAACCGCCGGCTGCCGCAGGACAGTGGCGCTGTTTTGAGCACCTACTACGTGCAGGTGCCGGGTAGGAGATCTGCCTACGTGGTCCTGGTTCCTGACTCTATCAGCCCTCTCTACGGATGAGGCCCCTTGGCCCCCAGCGGGTCACAGCACCGCGGGTGGCAGGAAGCGGGGTGCTGCGGCCCCATAGCCGGCTCTGTCCGCCCTCCCCACCTGCACCCCCTGGACTTAGAAGTCGTCCTGGAGTGCGCC
>NW_011888959.1:1315609-1317255 GCF_000151845.1 Pteropus vampyrus
TAGGATAGGGCTTCCCAGTTCTCTTCCCATCGAGGTGCACAGAGACTTGCAAGACCCCCAGGCAGGCAGACAAGGCCGCTCCCACCAGCCAGAGATGACCGTCCCGAGGGCTGAATGAAGCAGTGTCCCTGGACGCCTCCGTTAGGACAAGTCTCCATCAAAGGCGGTAGTCACTTGGTGCTCTGGGAAGTGCAAAGACTTTTGCAGCCTGGGTTCTGAAAGACACTTGTCCCTTGGGGCTCTATCTAGGTGGCCCTGAAAGGAAAAATGAGTCATGTCCCCAACAGCATCTGGATGGTAAATGTCATGTCTGGTGCCAACTGTCATGTAGCTGCCCTGGGCAACAGCCGAGGGCACGTTTCCAAACTGCAGAGCCTGCCCGAGGACGGCGAGCCGCAGGCGGCCGTGAACCCGGCTGGGTGCTAAGCAAACCGCCGGCTGCCGCAGGACAGTGGCGCTGTTTTGAGCACCTACTACGTGCAGGTGCCGGGTAGGAGATTTGCCTACGTGGTCCTGGTTCCTGACTCTATCAGCCCTCTCTACCGATGAGGCCCCTTGGCCCCCAGCGGGTCACAGCACCGCGGTGGCAGGAAGCGGGGTGCTGCGGCCCCATAGCCGGCTCTGTCCGCCCTCCCCACCTGCACCCCCTGGACTTAGAAGTCGCCCTGGAGTGCGCCACTCGGGCTGTGGTCCTGGGCTCTGTGACTCACTGAAGATGGCAGGCGAGGTGGTTCTTTGCACGGCCGGTCACCGGCAGCTGTCTCGGAGGCCCAGGCCCAGCCGTGGCTTCAGCGGGAAGGGAAGGGAGAGGGCTCGGGCCTGTGCCGCCGGGCGGAGTGCGCTGGGCGGGGGTTCTAGCAGCGGTTCTGAGGCTGAGAGAACCCCATGCATGGGTCAGCTGCTCTCAGGAAGGGCCGAGGCTCAGAGATCTGCATGTCCGCATACGGTGGGGTCCCCAGGCTCCTCCTGGGTGGGACCCCGTCTGTCCACAACCACGCTTTTGTTCTCATTTTGCAGACTTGGGTGCAGGTACAGGCCGGGTAATAATGGCCACTCAGGGGTGGAAATCCAGGCTCGGCCTTCTTCACCAGTCTGGGGGCCCCCCGCAGAAGCCGCGGTGGGGGGCGGGGCTGGTGGGTGGGTCCTCTCCCTGTCCCGAACCCCTCGCCGCGATGCAGATTTGTAATCGAGAGGTTTTCTTCAGCCAGACTCCACTCCCAGTGTGTCCCCGCCCGGCCGCACGGACCCCTGAGCTGCGGACGCTGTCTCTCGGGGGTCCCCAGGGCTCGGGGTTGAGAAGGGCGGCTGTGGGCAGCGGGAGGTTAGCGGTCTGGGAATACGTGTCCCTGCTCTTCGTTTTCCTTCTCGGCGGGCTGGAGACCGAGAAGCCTCGCCCCGTCCTCCACGCATCTCCCGACCCCACCCGCCCCAGTGGCCGGGGCCCGGAGACTGGCGCCATTTGCCGGGTCCGTGTGCACACGCGTGTGTCCGCACGGGAGGGGCGTTGTCCCGCCGCGTGTGTCTGCGTGTGTGTGCATGTCCCGTGGCTGTGTCTCCTTTGCCCTGAGTGTGCCTGTCCCTCGGTCTGCCCGTGCGCGGCCTCCCTGAGCCTGTCTCAGCTCCACGCCTGTTCTCCACTGGGACAG
>NW_011888959.1:1317305-1319096 GCF_000151845.1 Pteropus vampyrus
GTCTCCTTTGCCCTGAGTGTGCCTGTCCCTCGGTCTGCCCGTGCGCGGCCTCCCTGAGCCTGTCTCAGCTCCACGCCTGTTCTCCACTGGGACAGCAGAGACGGCTAGAAAACCGCGTGCTACGCCGAGGGGGAGCTGGGCTCCCCACGCTCTGGCGCACAGGCCCCTACTCCGTGTGCCGGACCGCGGCCGCAGCGAGTACTGGGCACTTCGCGGCCTGCAGCTTGTCCCTAGAGCCCAGAAGGGGGTTGGCCTGGAATCCGGCCTGCAACCCCACTGCTCGCCGGGCCCGCACCCCACCCCATCCCCCTCCGCACCCCACCCACCTCCTCCCTGAGGCACAAAGCTGACTGTGCCACACCCCTACCCAGCCCATCCAGTGGGTGACCTTCACAGCACAGGCCACACCCCCTCAGCTTGGTGTGCCAGGCTCTCCTGGTGAGGCGCTGCCACCTCCAGCCTCCAGGTCACCAGAGCCCTGGGCGGAGGACGCGCCTGCTCCCCCTCTCCCCGCAGGAGTGGCCAGACTGGGCCCTGCAGCGGGAACTCCCACTCGGTGCCCGGGCGGTGCTGGGCATGGGCACGCGGCCTCAGGACCACAGGCCCACCTGGCCAGGCTCCGGAGGAGGCACCCAAGGGCCCCCCAGCTCCCTACCACTGCTGCACCCCGCCCACTCCCTGGAAGGCTCATTCCAGGAACCACGGCTCCCAGAAAGGGCCAGGCCGTCTCAGCCAGCAGAGGATGCCACGGAGGCCGATTCCTGGAAAACGGGGCCCCACGGCCCCCAGAGGGCCTGCACAAGGACAGCTTACAGCAGGCAAGGTGCCAGGAGCCAGCGGGTGGGGGAGGGGTCCAGGCTCCCCGCCTGGACGCAGCTAGTGGCCAGTGTGGTGGGGGAGGGGGAGAGGGGAGAGAGGAGAGCCCCGTGGCCCACGGGGCAGGGCCCCCTCCGAGCAGCGGGCCTCCGTGGGGGAGGGGTCCTGAGTGACACAGTGACCGTAGGCCGGCTGTACCAAGCGCTCCTCGCAGGTCAGCTCCTGGCCCCTGGTGCTGGGACGGGCGCCCTTCGAGGGCTCTGCGAGGCGTCCAGGTCTCGGCCGCCCTCCGCGAGTGCGGGCTCTGCCCCCTGGCAGCGGGCAGGCGCCACACACCCGGCCACCTCTCGCCGTCCTCCCAGCCAAGGCCCCCGCTGGGCCCGCTGTAATTGGTTTCTGTCTGACTGTAGCAAAGCACAGGCTGACTCCTGTCCAGCTGTGTTCGCGGTGTCTGTGCTCCGCAGCCGCTTCTCCGCTTCTTCTGGAACGTCGGGGCAGGAGTTCATGTGTCTGGGGTTGGGGGGGCGGGGTCTGCTTGAGTGTCCCTTCCCCCACCGGAGGCCCCAGAGCTGGAGCACACACACGCACTCACACGGAGGCACATACATGCACACGCTCCTGCACACACGATCAGGCACAAACGCGGGCACACACTCGCACACGCTCTCACACACATACCCACGCACACGCTCACGCACGCACACACGTGCCCATGTGCGCGCGCACACGGCCCTCTGCCTGCCTGACCTGGCCGCGGTAGCTCCAGGTAACGGGCGTCACCTTTGTGCAGCTACGCGGGGTCTTCCCCTCTCCGTGTTCCTGCGTCTGCAGCCGCCAAGACAAGCTGACTGACAACCCCACGTCCCGTCGTCCGTGGGCTCAGACCCTCCCATCAACTGCTTCCACCCCCGGGGTGAACTCTGAACTCCTGTCTCTTGCTACATGGCACTTTCAGTCAGGGCGTCTGCCGTGCAG
>NW_011888959.1:1319805-1320204 GCF_000151845.1 Pteropus vampyrus
GGCGGGCCATGCAGAGGAGGACCGCGGGCCCTGGAGGGCAGTGCCGGGTGAGGGCAGGGGCGGCAACGTGGGGGACTCGGGCGTCACAGGCATGGAGGAGCCAGAGAGCGCGAGTCAGGCTGGCCGTGGGGTGGGGCACGTCTGTGGGGCCGGTGCGGTGGCAGGAAGGGGGGACTCCATCCCCCGAAGCCCCAGCGTGGCAGGACAGCAGGGGATCCGCATGCCGTGGGAGATGGGCGGGGAGCAGGGGCCTGGAAGAACGTCCCCGCGTTTGTGACGAGGGCACCTGGCCCGCGATGGAGATGGCAGCGTGGCACACTGACTGCTGGGAAGGACGAACCACTGCAGTCACACAGAAGAGCCAGCAAGGACGACCCCGCGGCTCGACTCTGGTCCAGG
>NW_011888959.1:1320254-1320992 GCF_000151845.1 Pteropus vampyrus
TCTTTGCTGGGGTCTTGCGAACGTTTTAGGAGCTACGGTTCACAGGCTCGGCCACGCCGCCAAATGCCAAACACAAACACTGCGTCCCCTCCCAGCTCCTCCTCCTCCTCCTCCTCCTCCACGCTTGCGAGACGCCCCCTCCCTCATCACACTGGCCTCCTCCCTCCAACAGCCCCTCTCCCCGCTCCTGGTGAGGAGCCGGACCCCGCCTCCCTTTGTTTCCTTTCTCCATAGCTCTGCCCAACGGGGAGCCCTGGAGTCGCCCCGCCAGTTGGAGCCCCCACCCCGCTTCTCTCCTTTCCCTCCCAGACCTCTCTCTTTGTGCCCCTTTGCCCAAATCTGCATCAGAAAAAAAGCTCGAAACCCAGATGGCAAACAGAGAGGTCTCTCCCCGGGGGAGAAAAGAAGGGGTGACACAGAGCCAGCGAGGTCAAAGTTCCCTCTATCCCTCGGGGAGCAGGGGACATTCGCATGTTAATACATCACATTCCCATCCCCATCAAGAATCAGTAGAATCTTTCACAAGCTGCATTTTAACCTTGCAGATTTCCCCACAAACAGTTACACAAAGGAACTGAAGACGGTGTGTGAGTGTGTGTGTTAGGGGGTGACGGTAACCCCCACATTCTTCCCTGTCTCGGATTCTGTCCGTACACCCTAGGACAAAAGCCGGAGCTGACCGCGTGTCCTCTAGACTCACGTTCACTGCCAGGAACAGTGATCGGGGTGGAGCGGGCG
>NW_011888959.1:1321687-1322132 GCF_000151845.1 Pteropus vampyrus
CTCCTTTCCCTCCCAGACCTCTCTCTTTGTGCCCCTTTGCCCAAATCTGCATCAGAAAAAAAGCTTGAAACCCAGATGGCAAACAGAGAGGTCTCTCCCCGGGGGAGAGAAGAAGGGGTGACACAGAGCCAGCGAGGTCAAAGTTCCCTTTATCCCTCGGGGAGCAGGGGACATTCGCATGTTAATACATCACATTCCCATCCCCGTCAAGAATCAGTAGAATCTTTCACAAGCTGCATTTTAACCTTGCAGATTTCCCCACGAACAGTTACACAAAGGAACCGAAGACGGTGTGTGAGTGTGTGTGTTAGGGGGTGATGGTAACCCCCACATTCTTCCCTGTCTCGGACTCTGTCCGTACACCCTAGGACAAAAGCCGGAGCTGACCGCGTGTCCTCTAGACTCACGTTCACTGCCAGGAACAGTGATCGGGGTGGAGCGGGCG
>NW_011888959.1:1323667-1332270 GCF_000151845.1 Pteropus vampyrus
GGCAGCGTGGCACACTGACTGCTGGGAAGGACGAACCACTGCAGTCACACAGAAGAGCCAGCAAGGACGACCCCGCGGCTCGACTCTGGTCCAGGGCACGAGCGTGTGCGGCCACCCGCTCACGTCTGTGGGGCGAAGCCCACATCCAGAGGGAGGGGACATCCCTGTGGACAAAACTATGGAAACCGCACATTTCAGATATAGGTAATGACCTTTCTGGTGCTCTGTCTTGACCGACATCCTGAGCCATTCAGCTCAGCTGCCCTCAATCACAAGAGGCCTGATCAGACCCAGACATTCACCAGGAAACATGCATTTTCTCATTGGCTCTGAGTCCTAGAATTTGTAGAATAAACACTTGTAAACTCTAAGTGTATGTATACCAATTAATTATGGCTTGGACGGGGTGTAGGGCCATTTGAGAAGCCACGTTCACGGTCAGTTTTTCCTTCTCATGCCCCTCCCGGTTTGGGGGGAGCAGCAGGCACTTCCGACGGAGTGGGGAGGCTTATGGGAACCGAAGCACACTGAGGCCTCTGCAAGGACGCTGTTCTGGCTTCTGTGACTTTAAAATCCTTCTGACCACATCAGGGTTTGGGTGGCAGCGGAGGGAGGGAGGAGAAATGTCGCCTTCTCTGTAAGATCCATCCAACTGCCCTATGTCAAAACGCGCCCCCTTGACATCCTGGTCCCCCTAACCTGCTCTGCCTCTTCCTTCTGCAACATTCCTGTCTCCCAGCAGGCTCTCTAGGGACTGAATTATGTCCCCCCTAATCCACATGGTGAGGTTATAAACCCCAGGACCTTAAAATGTGATTGTATTTGGATCGTATAAAGAGGAGATTCAGGTAAAATGAGGTTATAGGGGGAGGGGGGCCTAATCCACATGGCTGGCATCCTACGAGAGATCAGGACACAGACACGCACGAAGGGAAGGCAAGTGAACACACAGGAAGAGCGTGGCCATCTCCAAGCCAAAGAGGAGAAACTGATACCGCCGAAGCTTTCATTTCAGACCAGCAGCCTCCAGAATTATGAGAAAATACATTCGCATTGGGCAGCACCCCACCCCACCCCACCCCCACCCCACCCCAGTCGTGGTATTTCTTAGGGCAGCTCAAGCAAACGAATATAACACTACATATAACGTAATGATTTCTTAAGTTTATCTTTTATTTTCTGACCACCGGTGCTTTCCCCAAGGTTAGAGACGTTGGATTTTGTCCTCTGATGCATCCCAAATGCATAGACGTCTGCCTGACATTCAATAATCTTTGGCACTTAGTAAATATTTGACATTCGGCAAATATTTGATGAACCGTTACCTCGTGCCAAGATAGAATAACAGGAACTAGATTTATCCTCCTGCCTGAAACAATTAAAAGTCTGGACAAAATATATGCAATCAACAGTTTTCAGACATTGGACGTCAAACAGTTCAATACAGTAATCCCTGAGAGCTGAGAAACAAACATTGTGACTGAGCCCTGTGACGGCTCCAGCTCACCGCCCGAGGCGAGTGTCCGGGCCATGCTACGGGGGCGGAGGAGCCCAGACAGAGCCGGGGGCTCCCTGAGGTGAGGAAAATGGAACTGGGAATTGAGGGGGCTGAAACGGCTGGAGACCCCAGGCGGAGCACTGGAGCAGAGGGAGATGCACAGAGGGGGAGTTCAGAGGTCTGCAGAGGGCCCCCCTTGAGTGCTCGGTGGAGGAATAATCAGCGCATGTGTGTGAGCGAGCTACCCCGGGCGGGGACAGAACCACCTGGAGCAGAACCTACACTTATTCGGGGCTGGGAATAGTGCCGGTTCTCACACACCCGACTGGGGCATCTCCGAGCTCATGGGCATTGGGTAGAGTACTCGGAAGTGGACCGGCACAAGAATGGGGTAAAATCAGCTCTAGACTACATCGGAACGACACTCTGCTCCTCTCGACCAGAGCTTAAGACCAAGCCTCGAAAGAATCCAACTCTTTCCAAGTAACTAGGTCCACTAACAAAGCTCAACAATATTTAGATGGTCGGAACATATCCAGCACCTGACGAGGTAAGGTTTACAATGTCTAGAGTCCAATAAAAATCACCCAGGCACACAAAGAAACAGAAAAATGTGACTATAATAAGGAGAAAACTCAGAGATGATAGATTCAGTAAACGGGGTATAAAAACAGTTATTATAACTCTATTCTTTAGTTCTAGAAGCTGAAGGAAAGACTGAACAAGTTAAGCAGAAGTGCGGAAGGTACGAGAAAGAGGCACAAGTCAAAGGTCAAGGGATAAAAAGACGACGTCTGAGCTGAAAAATGGACTGAACGAAACTAACGAAAGATGAGACGCTGTAGAAGAAAAGATTCGTTGACTCGAAGACATAGTAATTGAAACTATCCAGAATGAAATATAGAGAGAAAAAGGAGATTGAGAAGAATAAACAGAGCATCCAGGAACTGTAGGGTAACGTCCAGTGGCTCCACGTATATGAAAAATAGTCACCGAATCAAGAGAGAGGAACAGAAAAAAAATTCTTTTAAAGAGCAGAAAATTTTGCAAAGTTGATAAAAACACAGAGCACCACGAAAGTTCATGAACCCCACGCGTAAGAAACATGAAGAAAACCACACCAAGGTGCATCCCAACCTGCTTGCTCCGGGATAATGAGGAAGCCTGAGAAGCAGCCAGAGTAAAAGCACAGTGTGCACGGTGGAGGACGAGAGCGGATTACTCGGCAGAAACAGTGTAAGTGGGAAGACGACGGGGAAACATTTGTAAGTACCGGAAAAAAAAATGATCAGCTTTCTATTCTATACCCAGCAAAAATGTCTTTCAAAAAACGAAGGCAAAACAAAGACTTATTTAGACATGCAAAAGCTGAAAAACTTCATGGTCGGCATCATTGTACTTAAGATGTCTTTCCGGGAGGAGGCAATGGCCCAGGTGGATATCAGAATCTCTGAACAAGGGCACGAATACACACGTATAATATTTTCTTATTTAGAAATATCTCTTTAAAAGATAGTTTTAGCTACTCCATGCTGGGAGGCAGCTTCTGGAGCTAGTGGTGTGGATGAGGGCACTGAGAACTCGGCGTGGAGGCCACCGACGGGCAGAAGGTACACTGCCTGGCTATCCGGTGACATGAATGCTAACAAAAGAGTCTAACCATTGCGTATAGTTGTTTGGAGTGTTAGGAGCCCTTTCTGGAGCACGTCCATGATCTCCGAATGCGAATAATCCGATGGTGAAGGGAAGACTTTAACGGGAGATATGCAGACCAGCCTTCCACCCACCGCTCTGCAGAATCGTCTGCCTCGTGGTCCCTAATGTGCTTTGCCCATGACTGAGGCTCCATCTCCTGCCGCTGCAGCCCCACCAGGAATTGGCTCAGGTTCTTGCAGGCCCTTCTACCTGGAGGAGGCCCTTCTGTAGAATTTACCTCCGCAGCGGAGCAGAAGTCATTTGGCCCCTGTGCGTAGCCACTCTATCCTCGGCACGAATGTGGTTCAGAGTAGAATTCACCTGGAGTGGACTTTATGAAGATCGTGCATTTAAGTTTACAGCGTCTACCCCGGATAACCGCCCAGGTGGTAGGTGTCCGTGCTTGGGGTTCGATGTCTCACCCCCAGTGAACTGGATGTGCAAAGGACAAGCGCACAGTGGGGGCGGAGCCATGATCGCATTTGGTGAGCGCCAACGTCTGCGAGGCGTTTTCACCACGGCACGGCCAGCCCGCTGAACCCCGAGGCTGCAGCAGCGTATATGCAAAAGGTGTTCAGCTTTCGAAAACTAGAGTGGCTGACGGTGTTAAGACGTGTGCTGCTTATGTGTTTGGCTGACCTAAAACAGAACCACACGCAATTACCTTTTCTCCACGAGATCCATCTGTACACGGTGAAGCCAGAAGGAAGAGGCTGAGTCAAAAAAAGCAGCCCGATGAGCCACATGATAACAGTGTCCAGGTGTCCGGACTGTGATGGGCGGAGCCGGACTCAGCAGGGCCTTTCGCATGGGAGATGGGAGTCTGGCACCCTGAGCACTTACCTGCTGGACACGGGCTCCCTCCGAGCTGACCCACGGCCAGGACCCCCGACAGTAAAGCTGGGTGAACATGGGACATCACTCAGTCCCACAAAGGACCCAACTCCTGAGACACAGTGACTGAGCAGGACCTCAAGGGCGGTGTGCGGGTGCAGAGAGCCAGTGCTTAGGGGCAGGCGGGTGGTCGGCGAGCATGGGGGGACCTGCCACCACCGTAGCCATGTTGGGGACACGGCACAAGGCTGTGCGGGTGATGGCATCATCACCACCTTCGGCTTGTTTATGGAGCCTTTGGGTCATCCCATGTCCTTCTGGGCCAAGGTGGCATGTAAAAGCATTCTGTGCAGGTCAGTTCTCTCTACAGAGAAGGGAGGTGGTCTCCAGTTCCAGGTCTTCTCCCCAGCTTCCCAAGGTCGCCAGGCCCGACGGCAGAGTGCCGAGGAGGTGAAGGTGTGCCGCTGCGTGGCCCCAGGGGAGTTATCGCTGGGGAAATGAGACAGTCCTGCCGACAAAGACTCTTCCTTCCAGTGTCGAAAAGAGAACACGATTTCCTCCTGAGTCAGCGTGGTCGGGTTTCCACGCACGGAACGCGGTGCGGAGGGACTGCGCCGTCTGTGGCAAGTGGCAATCAGTTTAGACAGCAGAGCAGAAGAGAGTGCACGAGGACGTGCCGTGAAGGTCTCCGAGATCGGAGGTCTGGTCCTGGTCCGCGGCCTGTTAAGAACCAGGCTGCACAGCAGGAGGTGAGTGGCAGGTGAGCGAGCGAAGCTTCGTCTGTATCGGCAGCCGCTCCCCAGCGCCGGCATCACCGCCTCAGCTCCACCTCGGATCATCAGGCGTTAGATTCTCATTGGAGCACCGGTCCCTGGTGCCACAAAGGTTGGGCACTGCTGTTCTAGGTCATCTCAGAAGTGTGACCTTTTAGTTCCACGGGTCAGGAGGCCCATGACCTTGCACAGTAAAACCAAAAGGCTCAGCCTCTTATCAGACCTATTATGTTTGCAAGGAGTCGCCCCAAGGTGGGGGGCGTTGCGACAGCCGCCTCCTTCCTGTGAACAAAACACTCTCGCTCACCTCACAGAGACGCCATCTCCTCAGCTGCAAAATGGGCTCGTGTCTTTGTCCTCAGCGTGTTGCCGACGGGTTCCGCAGTCTGCCCAGAGCGGGCCCCGTGCCATCCCACCTCCCTCTCTCCCTCCGCAGATGTCTGGCGTGGCGGGCTGGAGAGGCCAACCGCTCTGGCCCCGGCAGAACGCTCCCCCACCCAGTGCCCGTCCCTGACCGGGCCCACTGCCGACCCGGCCTGGCGTGTGTCACAAGCAGCAGCTGGATCACTGCCCCTCGGCTGGGACTACGTGCTGGGTAATGTGACGTCTTCTCAATGTTTCAGGCGAGCGTGGCCTCCAAGCTCATGTCTGCGGAGACAGCTGTGATTACCGCTGATTGAGATTTCATAGATTTAGATTTCCCTTTGGAAAGCCGGACTCCCATAGAGATCACGGAACCTTCTACGAAGACTTCTGCTGTCAATTAAAAATTTTTTTTGTTTCGGGAAGAGATGTCAACCTTTGCACTGTTGAGAAGCCGAAGCAAACATTCACGGCGAATGCCTGTGCGATAGCGTCTATGTCGCTTGAATTGTGTTTCTGATCGAGTGAAGTTGATCTGAGACCAGGGAGGGAGCTCGGGACCGCTCCGAGTGACACCCACTGTGGCTCAGCCACCGTTGCTGACTTCCCGCCCTTGCTTGGGGGTAGGGGGACAGGCTCTTTCAGAAAAACCCCTCCACCCTGCCTCTCTGACTCTACCTACTGAAGCAGAGAAGCCCAAGCCTGGGGTGTCATCAGATGAGACAAGCTGCAGAGAGGCCAGCCCACCGGTCACTCGGCCAGAGCATTTCAGGAGCCCTCTGGTTCCACTGTTATTGGCTGAAACACATGCTTTCCTTTGCACTGACTTCAGAAACGACACCTCCACAAGTGCATTAATTTGCTTCTGTCATGTTCAAATATGACACACCATCCAGGACAGAGAAACAAACAGGCCCTTCCTCAGGAGCGGAGTTCTGACCCTACCTGGAATGACAGTGTCCTGAGGTCTGAGGACCGCACTACTGGCTCACAGATCATTCGGCTGGGCCTTTACGGAGGCTGCGTGTGTGTGTGCATCTCTGGGGGCAGCACCATGGCGTGTGAATGTGGACGTGTGCATATTTTAGTGAGTGCGTTTAGTGAGTGGTGCACGTGCATGTGTGTGTGGTGTATGATTTATGTGTCGGCTGTGGTGTGTGCATGCGTGTGTATGTGCATGTGTGGATGGGTATGTGTGGGTGTATGTGTCATATATGTTGGTGTAGACAATATGTTTATGTGTTTGAGTGTGTGCAAGGATGTATGTGTGTGATGTGTGTATTTGCAGCGTGTGTGTGTGTATTAGTCAGAGAAACAGAAATAGAGAGAGAGAGAGAGAGAGAGAGAATGAAAAAGAGATTTGTTTTAAGGAATCGTCTCGTGCGATTGGAAAGGCTTGGGAAATTCAAGGTCTGCAGGAGAGGATGGCAGGTTAGAGACCCAAGGAAGAGTTGCGTTTCAAGTCCAAAGGCCACCTCTTTCCAGATTTCCCTCTTGCTCAGGGGAGGTGAGTCTTCGTTCTATTTAGACCTTCAACCGATTGCACGTGGCCCACCCGCATTCTAGAGGGCAGTCCGCTTTATTCGAAGTTCACTGATTTAAATGTTAATCTCATCCAACAAACACCATCACAGTAACATCCAGAATACTGTTTGGCCAATAAATAGGTACCACGGCCCAGCTGTGTTGATACATAAAATTAGCCATCACGATGTGTTTGTATACGTGTGGCATGTTTATACGCTCGTTTATGGATAAGTGTGTGGATGTGTAGGTCTATGTATGAGTACGTGCATGTGTGCACGACTGAATGAACGTGTGTGTGACGTATATGTGCACAGGAGTTTGTATGAGAATGTATGTGTGGGGGTGCACATGTGTGTAAAAGTATATGTACACATACGCGGGTGTGTGGTGTGTGAGTGTATACGTTTGCAGTGAGTACGTGTGTATGAGTGTGCGTGTGTGTGTGTGTGTGTGTGTGTGTGTGTTGGGGCTATTTTGGTCTTACTTCTTCTTATTCTGCGGGGGGCCCTGCCCTCCCCACTGTCCTGACAGGCTCTTTTCTGAGCTCTGGCCTTGCAGCCAGAGTGATTCCTCACGGGCGTCACAGGGTCCCCTTCTCAGGGCTGTGAGTGTCCAGCGACTCGATACCCGTGAGCCTTCGTTTCGTGCGTCTGGAATACAGTGAGCATTTGATAATGGCCGTTACCGTTGCCCTCGTTAACATGACTTTTGAGACAGCAAGACACCTGGGCTGGCATGAGAGTGAGGAGGGGAGCGATATCTACTGAGCACCTACTGTGCGCTGGAGCCTGCGCTCGCTTCTTGTCGGACTGATGCAGTTAAAGATGATGATGATGAGCGTGAAGGGGAGAAACACATAAATGATGGTGATGACGATGACAATGACATCGGTGGCAGGGACGACCTCCGGGGAAGATATTCGGGGGCTTCTTCTTGAGGGGAGCACCTCGATTCACCAGTGGGTTTGGGGAGGTTGGGGCAGGAACGGCACAGGTCCTCAAAGCCTTCTCATCACCTGGGTCGACCGAGGCGGCGCCAAGTGAAAAAGAGTGTGGGATTCTGGGTCAGGAGCTCAGCGTTTCCACGTTGCGCAGCTTCTCAAAGACATGTCTCTCCTGACGCTTGAGAATGATGCCGATAACACCTAGACATGCCCCCCCCGCCGGCCCCTGCATTTCGCAGATGTCTTAATGGTGGGAGCTCATGTGATGTGACAGGCAAGAGCTTGATAAAGTAAAAGGATGTTTCCTACATGTACCATTTTGGGAGCAGGGAATGTCTCCTTTACCCCGTGTCCCCTGGTGGTGGGCACATGGTGGTGACTGTGCTGATTAGCTGCAGGAAGTCTTCAGCATCTGGGTCCAGGTACCTGAGCAGGGTGTCTGGGACTTTGAGATTGGGTGGGTGTATTCCTTGGGCTGCTATAACAGCCCTCATTACTTCCCAAAGGCCTCGTCTCCAAATACCATTGTGTCTGCAGTCAGGGCTTCGGTATGAATTCTGGGGACACCCAGTTCAGCCCATAGCAGTGGGGAAAGTGAGTCAGGAAGCTTGCATGTGAGATCCGTCTGTCAGAGAACCCACAGCGGTTCTCTCTGCCCTGCTAGGACCTTCTGCCCGGAGCTCTGGGGAACCAGCAGGACCTGGGCCCTGATGCCCCAACCTTTCCCTCCCCCCGGGGACCCCAGATCAACCCTCTTTGAAGGACAAAACTTTCTGGCCACAGCTGAGCTCAAGCTCCCACAAGCCCACCTGTTCTCTGGCAGAGTACCCCTTCTGCCATTCATCTCGGGGGATCCGGCTCCTGACCTGGGCTAGAATCTCAGCTTCGGGGTGATGATGCTTAGCAGGTCAGGAGAGTCAGAGCCCATCTCTGAAGCAGGTGCTACTATTTGGTGGAATTTTTGTCCCAC
>NW_011888959.1:1332320-1332744 GCF_000151845.1 Pteropus vampyrus
AATCTCAGCTTCGGGGTGATGATGCTTAGCAGGTCAGGAGAGTCAGAGCCCATCTCTGAAGCAGGTGCTACTATTTGGTGGAATTTTTGTCCCACACGTGATGCATCTGCACAGGTGCACGGCTGGCTCAGGTTTCCGAGTGGCTGCAGCAAAGAATTTCGAAGGCTGGTATAGGAATAGGCACATAGGTCAATAAAATAGGTCTGAGTCCAGAAATCAAGCCTTCCAGGTACATTTGTGACCTTTGAGAAGAGTGTCAAGAAAATTCAATGGTCAGAAAATAATCTTTTCAACAAACAGTGCTGATAGAACTGGAAACCCACAAGCGAAAAAATAAAGTTCAGGTCCCAGCTCACACCACGTAACAAAATTAAGTTAAAGAGATCAAAGACCTAAATTTAAGAACTAAATTATAAAACTCGTA